>NW_009242973.1:2335340-2336879 GCF_000388065.1 Fonticula alba | reverse complement strand
GGCGGCCTCTTTCCTCGTTCCCTGAGCCTGGCGGGGGGGGGGGCACATTGCGCAGCGAAGGGTGGGCGGGACCACTCTAGCGAGCTCAAGGTCGCGCATTCGCGCGGACACGCACTCGCCTGCACAAGTGCGGGCGCAAACACCGCCTCGGGCCACCGCCCCCGGGGCGAGGGCCGTGCCTTGTGGGGCGTGGAATGGCGGGTGCCATCGCGCCCAATGACAGAGGGGCGAGCTAGGCCCCCTGCGGCCGGAGAATGATGGGCTCTTCCACCTCGGTCGGGAAGGATGAGAACCGAGCAAAAGACTGGTTCTCCCGGGCTATAGTCAGCCGCAGGGGAGACACCACAGGGGAAAGGGCCCGACACTCAAGACAAGCCGAGCGCGCGCAAGAGAGAGAGAGAGAGAGAGACAGCGACAGAGAGACAGAGGGCGAGAGGACGACAGAGGGAAAGGGCAAGTCCGAGGGACAGGAGATCGCCGCCGGTGAGCACACACTGCCCGGGAGCAAACGCCGAAAGCGAGACGCATGGCCGGGCTGCAGCTGGCCGTGGCTGGTTTGAGGCCGCGTCACACGCGCGCGCGCGCGCGCGTGTCCCGCCCCCCGCCGTCCGCCCGCCGCCTCTCCGGGGCCCATTTCCCCGGTATTCGGGGTGTGAGGTGGTGTGTCGTGTGCGACGTTGCGCCCAGGGCGTTCTTGGATGGTTGCTGCTCGCTCGGGCATGCCGCGCACCGGCCCCCGCACTCCGCGCGCCCCGCCCGGGCCTGGAGCCTAACGGCCTCAGGCGAACGGAGTAGGGTGCACGGAAGTGGGCCAAATTCCTGCGCAGCGCACCAGGGGCGAGGGGGGATCAGATCGCGCGGCCCCCCCCCCCCATCTGCGGACGCCGGCCCAGAGCCGGGGACAAGGCCGGGGGGGGGGGGGGAGAGTCTGAGAGTGAGAAAGAGAGCGAGCGAGCGAGGGGAGGCAGTTCCACGCCCAGCCGCAAAAGTGCCTCCTCGTCCGAGCCGGCCGCCGGCCTGCTCCTTGGCCCGCCCCTCGGTCCCCGGCCGCCGGCCCCCGCGCCCCAGCCCGATGAGTGAGGCGCCTGCCGGCGGCCCTGCACCGTCCCTGCCTGCCGCCTGCGCGCTCTGTTCGCCGGCGCATTTCCGACTGACGTCCCCCCGGGGGCGCGGGGTACAGGGCCGCCCGCAAGCGCCCTTTGATTTCCCCAGGCCAGCACGCCCTCGCCATCTCCCCAGCCTTGGACAGCCGCAGCAAGGCAAGCTCCGCCTCAGGGCAGCGCGGTTTCATCCGGACAGAACCCGCTGGGCTGCCTGATAAACAGCATGGCAGGGCGAGAACGAGGCCCGGGGAGGGCCCGGCAAGCCCCCTCCCGGAGAAGCCAGGAATGCCTGCCCAGCGAACGACCATGGCGCGCCTGTCGGGCTCTGCGCGTGGGGCTGGGGTGGCATCGAGGCCTTAATGAAGGGCTGCCCTTCTGAGGGGCGGCGGCGGCGGCGGCGGCGGCGGCGGCGGCGGCGGCGGCGGCGGCGGGGAGG
>NW_009242973.1:2332980-2335330 GCF_000388065.1 Fonticula alba | reverse complement strand
GGGAGCACCAGCAGGAGAAGGGGCAAGTACATGCCCAGCCGGCCGGCGTACCTTGTTGATGCGCGACCGGAGGTACAGCATCTTGTGCACGCCCTCCGCCTGGCGGGTAGCCTCATTGACGATGGTCACCACGGTCTCGATCTTTTGGAAGGCACGCTCCAGGTTCGGGTGGTCCGGGTGATCGGCCGGCGTGTGGCGAATGATCTCGCGGATGAGCAGCGGGTACTTGCAAATGCGCTGCACCGGCTTGATCAGGAAACTGCACAGATCCATGTGCCGACTCTCGGGCAGGGCCTTCACCTCCTGGCAGAAGGCCCGGAAGGGCCGGGACTTGAGGCGCTCATACTCGATCAGCGAGTACGGGTGATTCGAGCAGTAGGCATTGTACATCTTCAGCCAGTCGGCCACATGGAGGAAGATGTCTCCGACATTCTCCACAATGGGATTGATGCTCTGGCGCTCGGTCAGATGCCGGAGAAGCTCGATGTTCACCGGCAGCAGCATCTCGATGTTGGAAAAGAGGGCCGTGATGGCCTTCGGCGGGATGATCTTCCGCGTGCGCAGCGGCGTCAAATACTGATTCACAATGAAGGTGATGTCATTGATGTATGTGCTCTCGGTCTCGATCAGCTCGAAGATGGCCTCCTGGCGCTTGCGCCCGCGGTCGTCCACCTTGGCCACGATGTCCGGCCCGGCGAAGTTCACCCACTTGACCACCGGCGGGGGCATTTGCGACTGGGTGGCCATCATCATGACCGGCGTGCTCGGGGAGGAGGGAGTCCCGACAATGGGGCCGGAAATGGTGGCCCGGTGGTTGTTGCTGTTGCTGCGCGAGGGTGGGGCCGTGCCGCTGGACCCCCCATCGCCGGCCAGAGACACGGCCAGCCCGGCACCGGACCCGGCCGACAGCGACCCACCAGCAGTGACGCTGTGGCGAATCGACCGGCGCGTCTGCACCGAGGACTGGGACATCTTGTCCAGATCGGCCTTGGAGAGGACCGTGCTGTCGCGGCTGACTGCGGCGCAGGCGGCGGCCGCCGCCGCACCGGGCGACTGGAAGGACTGCTCCTTCTGTCCCTGCATGTCCGCGTGTGTCCGTGTGTCCGTGTGTCCGTGTGTCCGTGTGTCCGTGTGTCAGAGGGGGAACGAGAAGGAGACGGAGGACGCTCAGGGCAAAGGAGCTGACAAGCTGCAAAAGGACACAGTCATGCGCGCACCTCGCGATGCTTGTAGAGAGTGTACCACGCCCGGTTCTGGGTGGAGGAAATGGGCGGCAAGAAAGGCTCGGAGGTATCCTCCGGCACGATGACCACCCCGCCGGCGGCCGGGGCATCAATGGCCGGGGCATCGGCGACTGGAGCATCGGCTGCCGGGGCATCGGCGGTCGGGACGTCGGCGGTCGAGGCGTCGGCGGTCGGGGCAATGACCGCCAGCCCCGGCAGATCAGATGCCGAGGAAGAGGGAGCAGCAGCAGCAGCAGCAGCAGCAGCCGTGGCAGCGGGAACATCCCGGGCAGCCGCAGGAGTCAGGGCCTTGACCAGGGCGGCGGGTTCACTGGATGCCGGGGCAGCAGCGGCCGAGGTGGCCGGGGCCACCGGCTTCAGCTTGACGGCCAGCACAGCTGACTCCGGGGGATCGGCAGTCCCCTCACCGGCCTGGGCCGTATGCTCGCTGGAAGCGATGGAGGACGCATCGTCATCCGGCACGGGCGGCGGGAGGACAATCCCCAGCTCGGGGTTGGCCTCGGCCGCTCGCTGCGCGGGCTTCAAATCTACATAGGTGCTGGGGAACCAGCCAATCGGCTGGTCCAAATTGTCCAGGGACTCCGGGATGCCCGGGCGCTTCGGGTCGGCGACCAGGCCCTTCCACCACTCCCCGCCGGTCGAGGCATCCAGCACGTAGACGACATCGCCAGCGTTCAGGCGCAGCTCGGTCGGGCGCTCGGGCTCGAAGCCCCAACGCGCGCGAGTCTCGAAAAGGACAGACATACGTGACACTGGCGCCGTCGGGAGCGGAGAGGGACAGGGCGGCACGGTGGGACCCGGGGGGGGGGGGAAGGCAACAAGTGGGAAGCGGGGCACGGGGTCAGCGAAATCCGCGAGCGGCAGAGGGATGAAGGAAGGAAGGGGAAGCGAGCGACTGGCGGGAGGGGGGACAATACCGGCTTAGGGGCTCAAGGTCACAATCGAAAGAGAGGGGGGCTGTTCAAGGGCGCGGGGAGCGAAGCAAGGACGGGGGCAACTGGCGAGGCCGGGTGATAGAAGGGAGGGGGATGAGGGTGGATGCGGGAGGCCGAGTCGCGCGTCTCCTCTCAGTTGGTCCTCTCTCGCTCTTTCGCTTGCGGTGGCGG
>NW_009242973.1:2321680-2331509 GCF_000388065.1 Fonticula alba | reverse complement strand
GCACGGCAACTCCCCCCCCCCATGCGCCTCGAGGATGCAAGCGCGCGCAGGGGTCCCCGCGCGAGCGGCAGGCCCCCAGGCGCGCGGGTATGTCGGTGCGTTCGGCCGCCGGCCGGGGGGGGGCGCGCGCGCGTACGCTGTCGGCAGCTGCCGCCGGGGCGGCCGGAATTTGGCCACGGGCCCCTCGGAGCCCCGCGCGGCCCCAACCCCCCTCCGCAGGGGGGCGGGGGGGGGGGGGGCCGGCCAAGGCGAGGCTGGGCTGGGCCAGATGTCACAGCACTGGCCGGGGGAGGGGAGCCGAGGGGGCGAGGGCTCCCGGGCCGGATGCATTCCACCCGGTCGCCGGGAGGCGTCCTACAACCTCCGCCCCGCCCCGCCCCCCCCCCCCGGCGCACCAGGCGCACCAGGCCCAACCACGCCAAGGGGGAACGGGGATGTGCTCCGAGGGGCTTTTGGAGGATCCATACTTCCGCCCTTCTCCCCCGCCGGCCCACTGGCCCCGCCGGTCTTAACACACACCGTGCGTGGCAGGCACGCGCATGTGAAGCGACCGGAGCCCGGCCCCCCCCCCCCCTCCCGCCCCCCCGAGGGAGAGAGAGGCAGAGGGAGAAGGAGAGCGCCCGCCCGTCCGCGTGCATCCCGCCGACCCCACCTCGCGCCTTCACATTCCCTCGCCTCCCCCTCCCCTTCGCCCCCGGGGCCTGGGGGGGGGGGGGGGGGGGATAAAAAACGACAAGGGCGTCAGCGTTCCGCCAAGACATGGGCCATGCTGCTCAGCATGCATGGGAAAGCTGCTGGCTTGGGCGGCAAACAAACAAAACACCAAACTGCCCCGATGCCGAGCCGGACGTGCCGTCGGAACCGCCGGCACCACACAGCGTCCCGGCCGGCCGGCCGGCCGGCCAGCCAGCCGGAATCCCGGTTCCTCCGGGAGCCAACACCCGGGCCGGCGCGCCCACCGCGCGGACGCCGGGCGCGTCTCTCTCTCGCAGGCCACATGCGCGCCGCTCTCTCCCGGCTGCGCAGAGGGGCTCGCCCGCACCGAGGACAGGCAGAGGCAGGGCGAGACCCAGCACGCCGGGCAGGAAGCCGGCCCCTCCGCCAAGGGCACCGCCCCCCACAGCGCAGGTGTGTTAACCTCCGCCCAGGCCCGGCTCCAGGACCCGGGGGGCGGAGGACGAGGCAGGCCAAGGGGCCCCTCCCTCTCGCGCCGGCGTAACGCCGGAACACAAGGAGGCCACCGCCGGGGAAAAGGGGCCAAGAAGCGCCAGGCCCGGCCGATGTTCCCCTCCCAGGCCAGTCCGGTGATTCGGCCCAACCCTCGCCCGCCCCCCCAGCTGGGGGAAAATGCCTCTTCCCAGGGGCTCATTATTTCGGCGGGCCGCGACGCACACCGTCCCCCGCCCCTCCCCCTGCCGGGCCTCCCCTCGCTCGGAGGCTGCTCGAATGAGCCCTCCCAGGGGGGGCATGGTCCGCCGCACATTGGTGCTCATCAGCCACCGCGAGGCACGACCCCACATCATTTGCCCAAACTAGCTCGCCAGCAACCGGCCACCGGCGGCGAGATGGAAAACCAGCCACACACGCGCGCGCGCACGAACATCCGGTTAAGGTTTATGTCCCGCGTGATCTTCCACAAGTCAGGCAGAAGAACCGCGGGCGTGACACCAAAGTCGAGAAACCCCCCGGCAATGACTAGACGGGGTTGGGTGGCTCCCGACCGTCGGTCTTTGTCTTTTGCCCCCCGCCCCCACCCCCTCCCTCCGGGGAGCCACTTCGCAAGTGCGTCCGGGTATTGCCAGCGGGCAGCCCAAATAGGGGCGTGTCGTCGCCGACGGGGGGGGGGGGGGGGGGGGGGGGGGGCGGGGGGGGGGGGGGGGGGGGGGGGGGTGCAGGACATGCGTGCGTAGGGCCTGAGTCAAGTGCAGGCCGGGCCCCCATTTTGGGGCTGCGGGCTCCCCACTCCCTCCGCGGCCGGGGCCAGGGTCAGAGACACCCTCGTCGGCCGCCTCCCCCCGGCCAGCCCCACCGAGGTGGGAACACCGAACAGGGGGGGGGGGGCGGGAGGACGTCCGCAACAGTCCGCGTGCGGTTGTGGTCATCGCGCCTCCGCCCCCATCTGCGGGCAGGGAAATATAAGGAGGCCGGCGAAATGCCGACCGAGGCAGGTGCGCGCAGTCAACGGTGGATAGGGCGGCGGGCGCGAGGGCCCCGATAAGATCCCAATGCTCGGTCCGGGGCACTTGCCACCGGCCTACACGTGGGGAGGTGCGGCCGGCAGGCTGGGCATCCAAATCCCCGGCCCCCGCCAGCCGGGGGGAGGCGAGAGAGAGGCAGATAGACAGACGGCGAAGCTCCCGAGAGCAGGGGGCGCCTCCCCGGGCCTCCGCCAGCCATGGCACACCGGCCGCCGGCCGCCCCCTCGCGCCAGAAGGAGAGACCCAGGCAGGAGCCTTCTAGCAAGGGTATGCACCGACGGCCCCAAGCGTCGGGAGCCCATCTCCGCCGCCCCATATCTCCCGCAGGTGACCACCCTTTGGACGTGTTTGCGCCCCGCCGGCATGGGCCCTTTCTTGGGCGCGCGCGCATGCCCTTGTCGTCATCCACTCCAGGGTCTCCGCCCCGCCGGCCCCACACATTCACACGCACACGCACACACGCGCACACACGCGCACACACCAACGAGACCGAGCCGTTGGGGTCTCACATCCCCTCCCCCCTCCCGCTGGTGGCACGCGGAACGGCCCCCAGTCATTTGGGGGGCGAGCGGGCGGGCGGATCACTTGGGCCGGTGTACCCCTCCCCGGGCCATCCTCGCCTGGGCCACGGTGTGCGTGCGTGTGCGTGTGCGTGTGTGTGTGTGTGGCCCCAGCCCCCTCCCCCTCCGCACCCCCCGGACCGTGCTCCTCTCGTGCTGCGCATCTGACATCAACCGGGGACCGGCGAGGGGGCCCTCGCGCGCCCGGGGGCACCCCGCCTCAGGGCGGCGACCCGCACACCAGGCAAGCGGCAAGAACCGAGCATGGGCAGGCACAATCGAGGCGCGCGGCCCCCCCCCCCCGCCCCCCACCCCCATGCAGGGGAGCGTCTTTGGCCCGAGTGCGTCCTCGAGGACATGGACGCGCCTTTCTCCCGCACCCCTCCCCTCCCGCCCGTGCACGTGCCTGCTCTCATGCCTGCTCGCACGCGAGAGAGCGGCCCGGCCCGCAGGTCTCCCTCTCCTCGGGCCCGCCCAGCCAGAGTCCAGCCTTTTTGGCTGGCCATCCTGCCGAAAATCACCCCTCGGGCAGCCGTAAAGCACCAGACAGGCACCCTCCCCGCCTTGATCTACCCTCCCCCCCCTCCAAATCCCTGCTTTTGCTGGGTATCCTCCTTTCTTGTCAGGCAGACAGCCGCCCTCGACCACCGCCGCCGCCGCCGCCGCCGCCGCTCTCGGCTCCCCGTCGACACCCCTTGACTACCATGTTTGCTGCCGCTCGCCTCAGCCGCTCCCTCTTCGGCCAGTCGGTGCGTGGCGTCCTCCTCGCTCGGTGACAGGGAGACTCCTCCCGCCTGCGCCCCGTCTGACCAACCGACCCCCCACACGTGCGCGCGCGCACATACACACACACACACACACCGACCTCCCCCCCGTGTGTGCCGATAGGTTGGCCTGCGCCACTTCACCACCACCTCGGTCCTCTCGTCGGCCGCCGCCGCCCGCAACATCATCGGCCTGCGCCGTGAGGACAAGAACAAGTGGGAGCGCCGTGTGCCGCTGACCCCGCGCGATGTCAAGACCCTGGTCAAGGACCATGGTCTCGAGATCCAGGTCGAGTCCTCCACCAACCGTGTCTACCACGACCACGAGTATGCCGCCGTACGTGAACACCGCCCTGGCCATCTGCTTTGCCCCGGGTGCTGGCCCTCCCTTTCCCCGTATACTCACACACCCCTTCGACCGTGGAAACGATGCAGGCCGGCGCCACCATCGTCAATGACATGAACAATGCCGACGTCATCCTGGCCGTCAAGGAGATCCCGGTCGAGAAGCTCCTGCCCAACAAGAGCTACATGTTCTTCTCCCACACCCACAAGGGCCAGCGCCACAACATGCCCAGCCTGAAGGCCGTCCTGGACAAGGTTCGCCTCATGCCGCCCATCCCCACCCGGTGCATGCGCGCATACGCACGCGCGCCTGCTTGCTGACCCCCATTCGTGTGCAGAAAATCCGCCTCATGGACTATGAGCTCCTCACCGACGAGAACAACAAGCGTCTCGTCCGCTTCGGCACCTTCGCCGGCTACGGTGGCATGATTGATTTCCTGCATGGCTTCGGCAAGCGCCTGCTGGCTCTCGGCTATGGCTCGCCCTTCCTGGTGCGAGCCTCTTCCCCGCTGCACTCTCTCCTCTCCCTCTCTCTCGCGCGCGCGCGCGCGCACGCACACATGTGCATCGTCGAATGCCGCCTGCCGCCCTCATGCTCACCGAATCCCCCCTGCATCCACACCCACACACACACACAGAACGTCAGCATGACCTATGGCTACCCGGACTACCGGACCGCCTGTGACCAGCTCACCAACGTCGTCGGGCCCCAGATCACCCGTGGCGGCCTTCCCCGTCACTTCTCGCCCTTCCTCTTTGTCTTCACCGGTGACGGCTACGTGGCCCAGGGCGCCATCGATGTCTTCGAGAAGCTCCCCCACAAGTGGATCGCCCCCGATGAGGTGGCCACCTTCCAGAATGCCCCGGACTTCGACCCCAACGTCCTGTACGGTGTCAAGATCAAGGCCAAGGACTATGCCGAGCACAAGGACCGCCCGGGCTTCTTCGATCCGGTCGACTACAAGACCAACCCCCACAACTATGTCAGCCACTTCCACACGAAGGTGCGCCCATGTCCTCAGGCGGGGGCGGAGCGTCACTCGGCCCCCGCCCCCGATCCCCGACCCCCCCCCCCCTCCCTTCGCCCTCTCTCCGCCCTGCATACCCGCCCATCTCCATGCCGGCTGTGCCTCGACGTCCGGCATCTCCTAACCCTTCGCGCCCCCCTCCATACACCGACCAGTTCGCCCCCCATGCCACGGCCATCATCAACTGCATCTACTGGGATGACAAGTTCCCCCGGCTGCTGACCAACGAGCAGACCAACGCCCTGTATGCCCAGGTCGACGAGAAGGGCGAGCCGACTGGCACCCGCCTGCTCGGTGTGTCGGACATCAGCTGCGATGTGGCCGGCTCCCTGGAGTTCATGAACCACGTCTCCACCATCGATGACCCCTTCTACCTGGTGGATCCGGCCACCGGCAACATCGAGTTCTCCCTGGACGGCCCGCGCAACCGCGTCCTCATCCAGTCCATCGACAACCTGCCGACCGAGCTGCCGACCGAGGCCTCGGACCACTTCAGCGAGGCCCTCTATGACTTCGTCCGCGAGCTGGTGCGTCTCTGGGGTCTCCCTTCGCCGCCGGTGGCTGTGTGTGTGTGTGTGTGTGTGTGTGTGTAAGCCACCACCCCGACATGGCAGCTGCCAACGAATTCCGTGCTGGACGACAGTGGCTTCGCTTCTTTTTTTCCCCCTCCCAGCGAACCGGCAGCAAGGAGGGGGGAGCGGGCGGCGATGGCCCCCAGTCATGTCATGCCGCCGTGCTCTCGCGTAAAAGAAAAAGCCAGGGCAGCACAGAGGGCTCAGAGGGAGGGGAAAAAAAAAAAACACCGCGCATACTGACCCTCCCTCTCTACACGATCGTCCCTCCCCCCTCTCCTTGCCCACATCTCTCGTGTACATCCGAACAAAAAAAAACAGGGCACCAAGGACCTCTCCGACTCTGCCTCCCTGTCGGACCCCCTCCGCAAGGCCATCATCGCCGAGTCCGGCGACCTGGTCGGCCCGCACAAGCACCTGATGCCGATCATCGAGAAGTACGGCGGCGGCGCGGCCGTCGGCTCTGGGACCGCCACCTCCGGCGCCACCTCCCAGCCCAAGCGCGTGCTCATCCTCGGGTCCGGCATGGTCTCCGGCCCGGCCATCGAGTACCTGTCTCGCGACAAGTCGATCGCCATCACGGTGGCCGGTGTCGATGGGGCCGAGGCCTCCCGCGCTGCGGCCCCCTTCCCCGGGGTCCGGCCGGTGGAGCTGAACGCCACCAACCCCGATGCCCTGCGCCGTGCCGTGGCCGACAGCGACATCGTGGTGTCTCTGCTGCCGGCTACCCAGCACCCGACCGTGGCCGGGGCCTGCCTCGACACCAACCGCCACCTGGTCACCGCGTCCTACGTGTCCCCGGCCATGCGGGAGCTCCACTCGGCGGCCGAGTCCCGCGGGCTGGTCTTCCTCAATGAGCTTGGCCTCGACCCGGGCATCGACCACATGACCGCCATGCAGATGATCGACAATGTCCGCGATGCTGGCGGCGTTGTGCGTGGCTTCAGCTCCCTCTGCGGGGGTCTCCCGGCCCCGGAGGACAGTGGCAATGCCCTGGGCTACAAGCTTTCCTGGAGCCCGCGCGGCTTCCTGACCGCCGGTCTTAACCCGGCCCGCTGGCTGGAGAACGGCGCCATCCGCGAGATCCCCTCGGGTCAGCTGTTCGCCAATGTCCGGTCTTGCTCGCACATCCTGCCGGGCTTTGCCCTGGAGTGCCTGCCCAACCGCGACTCGCTGGCCTACCGCGACGTGTACGGCCTCAACGGCCCGGAGGTGGAGACTGTCTTCCGTGGAACCCTGCGCTTCACCGGGTTCTCGGCTGTCATGCGCGTTCTCAATGACCTGGGTCTCTTCAACCCGGCCGAGGCCGACTTCCTGGCCCCCGGCGCCTCGCCCATCTCCTGGGACGACCTCGTGGCCCGCCTGGGTGGCGAGGCTGAGATCAACCGCCTGGCCGCCGGTGCCGAGGCTGGCGAGCTGACTCGTCGCGTGCTGGAGGCCATGAAGGAGTGCGTGCCTTTCCTTTCCCCCCTCCTCCCTTCCCTTCTTTTTTTCGCCCGTGCCTGCTCGGCCTATTATATCCCCACTCGGGGCCCATTTCTTTGCTCCCCTCGGTCCTGCTGCCCGCGCCCCCTCTCTCCGCCTCTGTCTCCCTCCCCGTCTCGACGCGCCTCCCACCATGCCTGTGCTGACCGTGTGCTGCCCCCTTCTTGCTCCGCTCCTTCCCTAATCACCCCCCCGCTCGCTCCCCCATGTGTACTAGGCTTGGTATTTCCGGCCCTGGCACCGTTGCCCAGCGCGGCACCGTCCTTGATGCCACCTGCGCCGCGTTCGAGAAGTCCCTGGCCTACGCGCCGGGCGAGCGCGACCTGGTTGTCATGCACCACGATCTGCTGTACAACGATCGTGACAACCAGCCCATGAAGGCCACCGCCACCATGGTGGCTTATGGCCAGCCCAACGGCCCGACCGCCATGGCCACCACCGTTGGCCTGCCAGTGGCCATTGCCGCTCGGCAGATGGCCACCGGCACCTACGCCGGTGCCCCGGGTGTCGCCATCCCGATTGCCCGCGAGGTGTACAACCCCATCCTGGAGGAGCTCGCCAAGGAGGGCATCTCCATGCGCGAGCGCGTGCGCTCTCTGTAAGAGAACGAGCATGCCGGCGGTGGGGAAAGGGGGGAGGGAGGAAGTGATCTAGTCGCATGTCCCCCCCCCCTTCTTTCTCTCTTTTCTCCGGACCATCCCTCTCTCTGGCGCATATGCCCCCCCCCCCCCCTGCCTTGCTCTTCTTTTCCCTCCGGCGGCCTGTATCGCCCCTTTCCTGTGGTATTACCCCCCTCCTTTTGTGCATGCCACCCTGCGAGCGCACTTTGCCTTCCAACTCCCCCCCTGCTCGCCGGGTGCCTGCACCTCGCACCTTATGCCCGTGGCTGGGCACTCATGGCGAAATGCTGTCTCCCCTGTCTGGAGAAGGAGGAGAGGGAAAGGAAGAGAATACACACGATACACAATGCCCCCTTGAGATTGCGTGCACCCGTGTCCCCCCCTCCCGGCCACAGGACGTGGGTCTTCCCTTTCAGCAGCGGCGGCAGAACAGGGCGCGACGACCACGGGATGGGTGCAGACGGGGGGTCAGCGGCACGCGCCGTAGAATACCCCACACGCACTCCTCCCGTCCCGCCCCCCCCTCCTGTTGGGGATATGCCTGCGATGTGGGTGGGGGATACACTCTGAGCCCTCTCCCTCTCCCCTCCCCTCTCTCCCCCTGACCAAGACCGAAAGTGACCAAGCATTCAATGTTACTAATGGGAAAAGGGAGGGCCCGCTCGACTATATCGCCCCCGCTCGCCCGAGGTCGGGACAGGCGCGGGCGGGAGAGACCGAGCGTCACGGCCAGCGCTGAGGAGCATGGAAAGCCAGAGAGAGGCTTCGCCTGGTCCGGCGCGCATCTACATGAGGAGAATGAAGAGAAGAGGAGTCAGCAGAGAGCGAGGAGGAGGGGGTGCGCGGATGGGGGGGAGGAGGAGGTGCGGTGTGTGTGTGTGTGCGTTCATATTCGTGGGAAAGACAATCTTCATAACTGCATGTACGTCATATTCATGCATAATCTGTCCGCCCGTCTGGTTTAATATCATGACTGACACAGGGAGGAGGAGGGCGGGGAGAGGGGGGGAGAGAGAGAGAGAGAGACGGGGGAACGCACGGCAGGGGGACAGAGGGGCAGAGGGGAGAAAAGGCAAACAAGTTCGGCAAGCAAGCGAGCGAGGGGGGGGGGAGAGAAACCCACCCTCCGCCAACCGGCCAGGAGTGGGATCATACCGAATCCCAACAGACCTGGGGCGCCAACACGACCAGCCCTTTTATAGGGGCGGGGAGGGGACCGGGAGCAGGTGTGCCGAGCGACGCAAACTCCGGCGGACGGGGGGAGCCAGCCGCGCGCGCACAGCACACAGCAACACAACACACAGCAGCACAACAGCCGGCTGCCGCCCCTCCCCCGCCCCCGGTGGGGCGGGAGAATGTCCTCCTCTGGAGGTGCGGGGGAAGGACGCAAGCGTTGGCAGGGTGGCATCCGTCGTCAAAACGGCGTTCCGAATGATGTTTGTCGCATGCGAGATCACGCCGTATTCTGCCCTGAGTCACGTCAGGCGCGCTCCATTGCATGGGGCCTGCCCCCGCCCCGCTGCGCGGCGGGGGGGGGTCGGGAGGGGGGACACCGACACACCACACGCCTGCCGGCCGGGGGGGGGGGGGGGGGGGGGGGCGGCCCCCCGCGGCTCCCCGCGCCCCCCCCCTTTCCCCCCCCACGCCGACACCGGGGGGTGTTTCACCGGGCGGCCCCAAAAAAAAGAGGGGCCAGGGGGGGGTGGCCCGTCCGCCCGGGCCCCGCGCACACGCGCCCACCCCCACCGCGGGGGTTCGGGGGGTGACTTGGGTGGGAGCGAAAACAACCCGCCCGTGTCCCCCCCCCCCTCTCCCGGTCGGCAGCTGCTCGCGCGGTTATTCCGCCACAATCACACCCACACCCCAGCACCGACCAGGCCGCCAGTCCCCCCCCCCCCCCCCGGAAGGGCCATCGAGCGCGACAGTGATGTGATGCCCACCACGACTGATCTGGGAAGCACCCTTCCATGAAGCACGACGGTGACCAATCGGCCCCCGGGCCTCTCTCTTTTCTCACTCCTTGAGGGGGGATGGTGCGGGCATTGACTCACGCCAGAGTGATGCCGAGCGAGAAGGGTAGATCGCTCGCGCGGCTGGCCCGCGCGATCTCAGCTCGCTCCAGGCGCCGCAGATCGCGCTGGTTCCTCTCCCCAGAAGAAGGATGCCGGGGGGGGGGGACTGCTCACCCGTGGCCTAGCTTCACATGGGTCCGCCGTGCCGCCTCCCACGGTCTTCCGGGTAGCTTCACCACTCACCT
>NW_009242973.1:2314930-2321373 GCF_000388065.1 Fonticula alba | reverse complement strand
CCCCCCCCCCCCTCGGCCTCTATCTCATTTCCCACCCACAGCTGGCAGTGCAATGCACTGGGCGTAACTTCGGCATTGCGAAGGCGAGAAATATCGCGAGAGAAAGAGAGAGTGAGCGTGAGCGAGTGAAAGACCGAAAGTGATCGAGAGATATTGAGATCAAGAGATACCGTTCTCGGCTTCCCCCTTCTGATGGCTCCCCCTCGGCATAAAACTGGCAGCCCGGCCACGGCACTTGCGCTGGTGGCGGCTGTGCTTGTGGCTGTCTCATGGCTGCTGGCAGTCGTTGCAGGCGCCCCGGGCCCCGACTTCGGGGCCTATGCCGACCCTCTGGAAAAGTCCCTCAATGGCCAAGTCATTTCCACCTCCGCTTCGTATGCCCTCCGTGTCCGTGCGTTCAAGGCCCATTTGACCGCCCATCCTGCCCATCTCCCCATGCTTACGATCGCTGCCATCGACCCCCCTCCGCCACCCATACCCGGTTGCAGTCACTGAAACCCGAAGCCGGCGAGCCATTGGCGACTCCAACTGGCCCGTCCCTGGCCCGGCACCCGCCCTGCTGGAAACATCCCTCTTGCAGCTTTCCTCGGCCTCATCGGCCCTCTCGGCGTCAGGCTCCACGGATCCAAACTGCCCGCCCTCCGGCGAGGTTGTCGTTACCTGGACCGGCGTGGGCATCTCCGCCTCGGTCCTCATCATCAACAGTGCGCCCCATTGCCAGTCGCATGCTGCGGTGACGTTCTCGCATCCCTTGCTGCTCACCCGGTCTGCTCACACCCTCCTGCCAGTTCTCCTATCGGTCGCCTTTGGTCTTAAGCTGCACTTTGGGGTCATTGTTTCGGCCATCCGCTGCGCCCTCCAGCTGACCCTCATGGGATTCATCCTGACGCCGGTCCTTGAGGAGGACAACATTTACATGGTCTTCGGCCTGACTTGTATGTGCAACTGCTCACATCCAGAGGAGCATCCCCCTCCTCGACACTGGCTGCCACATGCCATGCCGGCTGTCTCTGACCTCCTCCCCCACCTTGTGACCCTCCCCCATCGATCGAAGCTCTCCTCATGCTTCTGGCCAGCTTGGAGACCACATTCAACAAGGGCCCACGACGCATCAAAAACATGTTCTGGATCGTGGCCGGCTCCATTGTCCTGTCGAATCTGTCGTGCTCCATCTTCGGGACGGTTCTCTCGCTCGGGGCATCGCCCTTCTGGGAGCCGGCCCTTTTCGTGCCAACCGTCGGCATGATGGTCGGCAACTCCATGGCTGCCGTGGCTCTTGGCGTCCACCACGTCTTGGATTCGGCGGAGAAGGATCGCCAGCGCCTTGAGTGGCATCTGGCCCTTGGGGCTTCCCGCTGGGAGACTGCCCAGCCACTGGTGGTGGCTGCCCTGCGCATTGCCATGCTACCAACTCTCAATGCCATGAGCGTCATGGGACTGATCTCCATCCCAGGGACGGTGCGTCGGTAGATTCGCATCCCTGCCTCCCTCTCTCTCCATCCCCCTTTCTACACACGCCACCACCATCAAAACAGCCTGCCCACATGCTCCTGACCCATCCGATCCTTCTGCTTTGCGCCCCTCCCAGATGACTGGCCAGATCCTCGCCGGCGCCGACCCGATGAACGCCGCGCGCTACCAGCAGGTTATCATGTTCTTGATGACCGCCTCGACCATGCTCTCGGTCACTGGCGCTGTGACCGCCGTGGCAATGACCCTCTTTGACAAGAGTGTGCGTTACAGCCCGTGTGCCTGGCCTTTCCTCGGGGGCGGCGGGGGGGGGGGTTCAGGCGCATGCCGAAAGTGCTCGCGCTTTGCTCGGAAAACCCGTCCTCGCGACATCGGCCCTGCCCTGCCTCCTCGCCCCTGTCGCCACCGGACGCTTTTTCTCCCTCTCTTTCCCTTTCTCTCCCTGACACGCACACACACACACACACACACACACACACACGCACACACAGCATCGGCTCCGTCTGGATCGCATCACAACTCGACCTCTGTGGCCGACACGCATGGCCCGCTGGATTGGCCAGCGGGTCTTCAACCGGCGCCCAGCTGAGCAGGGTCCCGACTCCCGGAGTTCGTATGCCCCTCTGACGACCGAGAGGAGCCATTCCTCCGGCTCGCTGGTAGTCGACACAGGACATCCAGCCCATCCGGTCGACCCGGCCGTGTGTGCCAATCCCCACTGCCCCGGGCGTTCGGAGACCTGTCGTCCGGATACCGGAGTCGCCTGCGATGCTGAGCCCATCCCCGTGCCCTCGCGCAGCCGGTCCTCCAGTCGCCTCTCCCATGGCCCAACATCACCCTCCTCCTCCGTTGGCTCTAACGAACACACCTGGTAGGCATTCTCCCCGGGTCCCTCCTCCTCGCTCTCCCCCCCCCCCCCCTCCGGTCACACCTCGAGCCGGAAGGGAAAAAAGAAAAAAGACACACCCTGCCCTTGAGAATAGATATAGGCTAACTGCCATGCATACAATCACGCCCATGCCTTCGTGCCCACATACACACGTACATATACACATACTTGGACAACTATGCCTGGAGGGGAGAGGGGAGGAGGAGGAGATATCTATTGCCACGAGGGAGGGGGAAGTAGGCGGAGCGATCGCACACGTGCCGTGTGATGGGAAGAGAGGGGGAAGGGGAAGAAGGGCCATACGCCGCCAGGCGCAGGGGGCCCCCGCGCGCGCGCACGCACGCCAGCGAGACAGGGGAAAGGAAGTGGACACGGGCACAGACACAGATGCGCGCCGCACACCACACCACCGGGCGGGCTCTACTTACAGACCCATCGGGTGGGTGGGGAAGTAGCCGCCCTTGCGGCAGGAGTGGTCCGAGATGTGCTTGATGTCGCTGTCGAAGGTGGTCGAGCGGCCAGACAGGAGGATGGAAGCCATCGGGCGCTCCAGCTGACGGAGGATGGTGTCGTTGGTGGAGGTGGCATGGGTCAGGAAGGCGCGAGCCAGGCGAAGCTCCTCCGACACGCGGGTCAGGTCGGACAGCGAGGCCTCGGGGTTGCGGTTGACCGCCTTGACGGAGGCCGACGCGCGGGAGATCACCGCCGCCGCGGCATAGATGTTGATGGTGACATCGGCCAGGCGGCGGAGCTCCAGCTGCTTGTTCATGATCTTGCTCTTATACCCAAGGACCAGCATCTCGGCCACATCACCCAGACGGATGGCCTGGGCCTCGACCAGGTCGGCCTCCTCCTTGAGGCTGACCACGGGAACGTCGGTGGCCTTGAACTTGGTGGTGTCCACCGCCAGGTCCTCCGACTGCAGGGCCAGGCCGCCGCTGGTGGCAGGGTTGTAGCCAACGCCGAAGCGCACCAGCCGGGCCGCCGCACCGAGAGCCTGCCCGTAGAAGGCCGGGTCCTTGAGGGCCTTGGAGCCGGACTTGAGGCTGGACACCAGAGGAGTCTCCGAGGAGGACTTGACACCGTTCAGGGCGATGAACAGACGCAGGATGTCATTGGTGCCCTCGAAGATGCGGAAGATGCGCAGGTCACGGAGGATGCGCTCGAGGGGCAGGTCTGGAGGAGGGGGAGGAGTGTGAGTGGGGCCTGCGCCGGGAGGGGAAAGCGGGGCAGGGAGAGACCGAGGAGACCGAGGAGGGGCGGGGAGGGGGGCAGATGACACGAAGGCACATACCCTGCATGAAGCCCAGACCACCAAGGATCTGGATGGCCTCATCGGTGACATGCCAGGCGGCCTCGGAAGCGAAGATCTTGGACACGGCAGCCTCCAGCTGGTAATCCTTGATGCCGCGATCCATGTTGGACGCCAGGAGGTAGGCCACCGACTCGGCGGCGTAGCACTGCATGTTCATCATGGCGATCTTCTCCTGGATGAGACCATAGTTCTTGATGTGATCGCCGAACTGGGTACGGCTGCATGTGTGTGGAGACAGATGCACATGTGGGCACGCGCGGGAGGGCGAGCCGGTAGACCGGTAAAGGTGAGGGTGGATGTGCGGGTTACCAGCGGATGAGGGTGAGGGGCGAAGGAGAAAGATAGGGATGCAAGGGGAAAGGGTCAGAGAGAGAGAGAGAAGCAGAGTAGGCCAGCGGGAAAAGGGCCTCCCCGGGGGGCGATGGCAGCGAAGAGAATGCGGCGGACGCACTTGTTGGCGTGGTCGGTGGCAATGGCAATGACCTGCTTCATGCAGCCGGTCAGCGCGGCGCCCATGCCGAAGCGGCCGTTGTTCAGGATCTCCATGGCAACCTTGAAGCCGGAACCAACCTGGCCGAGGACATTCTCGACCGGGATCTTGGTGTTGTCGAAACGCAGGGTGGTGGTGTTGGAGCAGCGGATACCCATCTTGCGCTCGGGCGGGCCGTGGGTAATGCCGCCGAAGGAGCGCTCCACGATGAAGGCGGTGACGCGGTTCTTGGTGGCGCCGGTGGTCGGGTCGGCCACAGGGGTCTGCGCGAAGACGGTGAACACGTCGGCCAGGCCACCGTTGGAAATCCAGATCTTCTCGCCGTTCAGGATCCAGTGCTTGCCGTCCTCGGAGAGGGTGGCATTGCAGCGGACCGAGTTGGCATCGGAACCGGCGCTGGGCGGAGGAAGGGGGAAGATAGTCAGAGACGGTGATCGGCATGGAGGGAGAGAGAGAGGGAGGGAGGGAGGGAGGGAGGGAAAGAAAGCATGTACCTGGGCTCAGTCAGGCAGAAGGCGGCAACAGTCTTGCCAGAGGCCAGGTCCGGCAGGTACTTGTCCTTCTGGGCCTGGTTTCCGGCCAGAAGGATACCCTTGAAGCCGATGGACTGGTGAGCACCGAGGTGGATGCCCAGACCGAGGTCGGTACCCCCGCGGAGTTTTGCGGGCGCACGGGAAGAGGGAGGGCCAGGGGGGAAGGGAGGGTGTCAGACGGGCAGAAGGGCGACATCAACGGGGGGGGGGGAGCGGGGGGGAGGACACACCTCGACAAGGCGAGCATAACCGAGGTTCGGCAGGCCGACACCACCCTGCTCGGTGGGGACCTGGATACCGTAGAGACCAAGCTCGGCCATGCCCTCCATCACCTCCTTGGGAATGGAGGAGGTCTCGTCGTTCTTGGCCGGGTTGTTGACCTCGGCGAAGAAGCGCGCGATCGGGTCGAGCATCAGGCTCAGGGTCTCGCGCGCCTCCTCCGGCACCTCAGAGGGGTAGGGGAACACATGGGAGGTGTTCAGCGCGGAGCGCGAGTAGATGGTGCGCAGGAAGCTCGGGCGCTCACTGGGAGGCAAGAAGGGGAGGGGGGAGGGGGAGGGGGACGGAGGCACAAGAGACGAAGTGAGTGGTTGTGTTTGCGTGGCCAATGGCAGAGGGGTGGTGTGAGACGGAAGGGAAGAGGAGAGGGGGGGAGAGACAAAGGGAGAGAGGGAGAGAGAAACACGCACACGAAGGGCACAATCTCCGGAAGCGGGGCAGCAGCGGCCTCGGTGGTGCGGCTACTGGAATTGGAGTAGCTGCGGACGGCGCAGGGAGCCGCAGCACGCAGAAGGGCGGAGGACGGGGCCGCAGCGGCGACGCGCAGGGCGTGGGACGAAATGTTGCGAAGCATGGCGAAAGGAAAGGGGAGGGGGGGAAGGGAAAAGAGAAAGTGACCTCGGGCCAGTTGCTCGCGGGCGCCGAGTGGCGCCCCAGTGACACGGGGGTGTTGGGGGGCGGTGGGGGAGGAGTGGCTCCCGCACGGGGGGTGGGGGGGGGGGGGGGGGGGGGGGGGGGGGGGAGGGGGGGGGGGGGGGGGGGGGGGGGGGCACCCACCAACACTCGCTTCCACCCTGCTGACCCCTGGCAGGAGGGGAAACAAGGCGGAGGGGCGTCACACGGACGTGGCCACACTGGGCCCACCGGTCCGGACGGGACTCGGCGCGGGAGCAAGGAAGTCCGCCACGGAGATGGGCACCGCCCAGGGCGGAGACCCCGCTTCAGCGTCTGGTGGGGGGGGGGGCCGGCTAGGACGGGCAGGGAGATCAGCCCAGCTGCAAGGGATACGAGGGGCATATCCATGTGCCAGACCTCAGGACCCGGGCGGTCCCCCCTCGGGGCCGAGATCGATGCAGGAGGGGACCCGGCACGGAGTATGCAAACACGACACCCGCGCACGCAGCAGCCGGGAACACCGACCGCCGAAATGGATGCGTACAAGCGCACATACACACACATACACACACACACACGCGCCAGGGCGGCCGCCGCCCGGTGTTTGTCGGCGGACCTGGCCACCAGGCCGGTACTTTCACATGCCCACCGGATTAGGACCGGCCTGGTGAGCCACTCCGCGAGGGGTTTGGGCGGACGATTGCCGGGGCCCGCGGTTGGTGCCGGCGACCCGGGCTCTCGGAAGCCCCTGGGTGTGTGGCCCGGGCGCCGGCATGAAAATAGCCCGACGGATGATATGGCCCGCTTTCCTGGCGGGCGTGGGGCCCTGTTACCGGCGCCAATATGGGGGGG
>NW_009242973.1:2308507-2314795 GCF_000388065.1 Fonticula alba | reverse complement strand
CATGTGTGTGGGACATTCCCAAACACCCAGGCCCGTGTCAGGCGCCTCGGCAGTCCGGTCAGGAGCAGGGGACGCCCGGCAGCGCGCACTTCCCCCCCCCCGCCCCCCAGGGGAAGGGCACGCAATCGCACGGCACGCCCCCCGAGGAACCAGCCCTTGCGGAAGCGCATTTCCCAGCTGTGGCAGATAAACTAGCAGCTTTAATTATTCCCGATTTGTTGCCCCCTCCGGTCTCCGGCTCCTCCCCCCCCCCCAATACGCAGGCATATGTCGTGTTGTGTCGGGGGTGATCGACCATCGTCCCTGGAAGTCGTTGGTGGTGTTCGTGCATCGGCACGCACGCGCGCGCGTCGCCAGCCCATCTGCGCAGTCGAGACATCCCCCGGCAGGGACGCCGAGACCCGGCGCCGGCAGCGGTACGTGTAGCTCATGAACTAGTCACGGACCGAGTGGGCCCCGCACTTGCCACGAGAGGGGTCGGGTGAAGATGATCGTGCCGCACTGACTCCTTCCCAGCAAGGACGGGGGGGGGGGGGCAATGGGTCCACCCCGCGCACTCCCGGCGGTCGTCCGGTTGTCCCAGCACCCCGCGCTTCTAGTTTCTTGCAGCGCCCGGGTCACGCGAGAAACAGGCATCACACCCTCCTGGAATATCACTGAGTCATAATGTCATTACGTGGTCACCACCCGCCGGATGCACACTCGCGCGCCAAACCTCCCCCGAACCGGGGGGGGCTCTTTTCGCGCGGGCTTTTTCGCTCCTCCACCAACTTCGGGCTTCTGGCGCGCTTGTGCCTTCCCCCTCGTCAGGGAGGGGGCCCTGCCCGGCCGGAGTGGGCCCAGCCCGCGGGGGAGGGGCGACACCAAGCACCCCTCCCCCCCCCCCCCGCCCCTCCCGTGCTCATGCATATCCCCAGTGTGCGCGCGCCTTCGTGCCGAGCATCAGCTTTCTCGCCCCCGCCTCGCCCCCTCCCGCGCCGTCTCTCCCCCCTCGCCCCCCCGGGGGGGGGGGGTCCTGCGCAACTGCCTGGTTGGGTGTCCACCGGCCTCACGGGAACAGATTCTTGGGGCCCAGTTGGGCGGGCAATTTTTCTGCCTGTGAGAGTGTGTTCCCGCCTTTCGCCGGGCCGCGCGCGCGCGCGTGCGGCTCCAACCATGAATAGGCGCGCAAATTCCCGGCCACTCTCCCGCCCGAACGGGGATCGGGCGGGAGGGGGGACGCCGGGGTCCGGAGAAGACCAAGACTGTGAGAGCCTCTCTGCATGTTGGTGCTTCGAGACTCGCGGCGTTTCCTCCTCCCTGTTCCGGTCTCGTACGAGGTCTCCCGTGGTCCGCGCCACACCGCGGCACCCGCACCCGCGGCGAGGGGAGCCGGCCTGCGCGGTGCTGCCTGCCCGGTTGGGGGTCTCGCCAAGGTCCCCTGCAGCCCGGGTGTTGGTGGGAGCCAGGAGCTCCGTTCCCCCCCCCCCCCCCCCCCATGGGGGAGTCCACTCTGACGTGTCACGCACCAGCCGCCCATGTGCGTGCGTCAACAGCACCCGGAACCCGAGCGCCCCACGAGCCCCGCCGCGAGAGGCGTGCTCTGTCGCCGCTCCTCCCGGCCCCACAGTCTCCGAGCCCCTGGGTTCCACCCGCCGGGGAAAGGCTCCCGCGGGCGTCCTTGGGTGTCGTCCCGCGCGTTCCCCCGCCTGGAACGTATCTCTCGTTACCACTTTGCCGGTGCCCCGTGACACCGGCTGTCATCATCATCTGTCTATGGTTCGGTAGGTGGCGGACTCAATGTCGGTGACCCCGTGTCCGGGTTTCCTTCCCTTTTGGCATCCAGTGATTGTGTTGATCTATGTTTTTTTCGGCCACCGCCCAGTACCCCAATGGATTTCACATCTCTCCACCCCCCTCTAGCAAGCGAGAGAGAAATCATCGCGCAAGCTTCCCCCCTCCCTCTGGTAATTCGCCGCCCCCCTGCCTCCCTCATCCCACCGCCTGCCCCTCCTCTATCGCCCGCCGCTCGCCCACTCGCTCACTCGCCCACTCGCCCACTCGTATACTTGCCCACCCTCCTCACCCTCCTCATCCTCCTCACCCCCTCACCCCTTTCCCTCTACCTCTACCTCCCTCTCGGTCCCCCTTGGCTATTCCTCCCCCCCCCCCACGTCCTTCCCCCAGGGTCACTTCCTTTATGAATCCGACACTCAACTCAGACAGTCATACCCCATCAGCCATGAGCGGGCAGACCCCCACCGGCGCCCCGCCGGATGACATCCTCCGTGCCATTGGTGCCGATTTCTCCGCCAGCTATGTGCCTTACAATGCCAGCCGCCGGCGCCGTCGCTCCATGTACTCCACTTCTCCGCCGGAGGTGCGCCCCGTGACTTCTCTCCCGCCCCCCTTTCCTCCCCCCGACGCTGCCTCGCTTTTTGGCGCCACCACATGTGCCTCCTTCCCCTTACTCAGCTGTCGCCCTGCATGCCTCTCCTTGCCTCCGGACCGCAGGGCTCCCCGGCGGACTTCCCCAACAAGATGTCGCACACCGAGCACCACGCGGACTACTCGCCGCTGGTGCACCAGTCTGGTGCTGGTTCGATGCTCTTCAGCCCGCAGCAGCAACAGCAGCAGCAACAACAGCAGCAGCAGCCGCAGCAGCAGCCGCAGCAGCCGCAGCAACAGGCCCTGGCCGGATACCCGGTGGCCCCGGCCTCGCCATCTCCTGCCTCGACCAGCGGTGGTGCGTCTCTCTCTCTCTCTCTCTCTCTCTCTCTCTCTCTCTCTTTCTCGCTTTCTCTCTTTTGCTTTCTCGCTTTCTCTCTTTTGCTTTCTCGCTTTCTCTCTTTTGCTTTCTCTCCCTCTCTCCCTCCCTCCCTCTCTCTCTCTCTCTCTCTCTCTCTCTCTCTCTCTCTCTCCCTCTATCTCTTTCTCGCCTTCTCGCTTTGCCTCATTGGTCCCGCTGACCTCTTCTCTTCCTACCCGTTGCTCAGATGCCACTGCCAACGCGGCCCTGGTCGATATCAACAGTCAGCCTGGCGCCTATCCTCCGGGCTCCGCCGAGGCCGCCGCCCCGGGCACCGGTCCCCGTTACGGCATCTACCGCGAGCCGCCCAGTGGCATGTCCCCGGCCAGCAGCAAGGCCGCCGCCTACTCTCGCATGCCCTCCCACGAGATCGCTGCCATGTACGCCTTCATCCTTGGTCCTTCCTCCCGTGCTGCCCTGCCCACACAGTCATGCCTGTTTCACCCTAACCGCCCCAACCATGGCGATCCCCCTGTTCCCTGCCCATCTCCCTCCCTCCCTCCCTCTCTCCCTCCCCCTCTCCACCCCCCCTCCCTTGGGCCGATGTTGCGCCACAGGGTCACTCACGTCGGCAGCCTCCAGGATCATCTTGGCCCCGAGCCCGCATTCAGCTACGAGCCCATGGGCATCATGAACCCCGAGATCCTGGACCCGACATCCCCGCCGCACCCCCCGCTGAGCAAGTGGCGCCTGCACCAGTGCAACGAGCTCCGCAACCGGGTCTGGTCCTACGTGCAGAACCGGGTCCTGGTGTCATCCTTCGCATACACCACGTCCGGCCGGGCCGCCCCTCCGCCGAGTGCCCCGGGTGGTGGTGGCGGTGCGCGCGGCATGCGCCGTTGTGTTTTCAACGGCGCGGACTTCTGGCTCTTCTGCCGGCTTTTCCATGAGTTCGCCTCGCCGGAGACCACACACAGCACCCAGACCCCCAGCAGCCGCGATCCGACCCAGTGCTCGATCATCGTGCGCAACCTCCGCCGCCTGGGCGGCATCTTCGGCACGGATTGGCACCGGAAGACCGGCCATGGCCCGAATGCCCTCGGTGCCATGCGCATTGTCCCTCCGGTGCTGCTGGAATTCATGCCGGATGCCGGTGTTTACCGCGCGCCGTCCGTTCGCGGCGGCATCCCCGGCGACTACTTCAATGCGGAGGTCGGCGAGACGGCCGAGGAGTTGTCTCGCCGGACCGGCCGCATCACCATCCGCTTCATGGGCGGTGTGACGGCCTACTCCCTGGCCGATGCGGCCATGGCCGCCGGCCTGACCGTGGTCAACACCACCACTGCCAGTGGCGATGGCTCTGGCTCTGGTGATGGGACGACCCCGACTCCCGGTGCGACCACCGTCACCGGGGCCCAGATGAACACCCTCCCGGAGCGGCTGTTGGACATCACCAGCAGCGAGGGGAATACGCTGCTGGCTTCGGCGGCCTTCGCCCATCTGATTGGCAGCCAGGGGCCCACCTCGCCCAGGACTGCCGCCCTGGCTGACATGAAGAACCAGGCCAATGCCACGACCACCGATTCCGTGGCCGTGGTGTCCACCTGCGAGGTGGTGGCCGCTGAGGATGGCGACGATGGCCCATCGGATCCGGAGGCCACGGCGGCGGCGGCCGCTGCGGCGGCCATTGCCACGGCCAACATCTCCCAAAATATGCTGGCGTCCAGCACCCCGAGCGGTGCCGACATCACCAGCGACACCGGCATCCGCGGCATCGGCGGCATCGGCACCACCGCGACATCCAGCACCGACCTCTTCAAGTCCTCTCAGTATGTGCCGAGCACGCCGACGCCCATTGCTACCAGTGCCACGCAGGCGGCCCAGGCCGCACAGGCAGTCCAGGCCCAGGCGGCCCATGCTGTCCAGCAGCAGCAGCAACAGCAGCAGCAGCAGCAGCAGCTCTTTAGCGATCTGACTGGCATGAGCCCGGCACACCCTTCGACCCCGGCGGCCACGGCGGCCGCCCTGCACAGCCACCAGCTTGCGGCCGCGGTGGCTGCCGCCCATGGGCACATCCATGCCGGGAATCCGCACGCGCTGGCGGCCCTGTCTCACACGCTGCATCATCCGCATCTGCATGCCGCCTACCAATACCTGCAGCATCCGCACCACCTGCATGCCACTCTCCATGGGGCCGGGGCCTCGGGGCATGATCTGCACTCGGCGGCGGCGGCGGCCGCCGTGGCCGCGGCTGCTGCCCAAGGACATCTTACCCAATTCGGGGCGCCTGCTATGGGTCTCCCTTCGCCGGCGGCTGCGGCCGCGGCCGCGGCTGCGGCTGCGGCTGACGCCAACCGGGCCGCCGCCCCTAGTGCCCCGGCCGCCTCCTCCTCGCCCATGCATCCGTCTGGCTTTGGCGCGCACACCCCGGCGGGCGATACGGCCGTGGCACCGGCTTCCGAAGGCGCCGGCTTGCCGACTGGGCTCCCTTCCTTGACGGCCAGCACGGCCACCGTCTCACCGCTGGCGGCAGATGCGGAGGCTCTGTCGCGTCTGTCCACCGTGGGTGGTGACGATTCGGCCGCCGCCGATGCCGAGGCCATGGCCGCCGAGGCGGAGGCCGAGCTGGCCCGGCTGGAGGCCGAGGCTGCCGCGGCCAAGGCGCGTGCCCTCGAGGCTCAGGTTCGTGCTATGCGGGCGCGCGCGGCGGCGGCCAGCAGCCCGGCCGGTGTGTCGCCGCTGGGTGCGCGCTCGGCCCCCGGTGCCGCGCCTGCTCCGGCGGCGGATGCTCCGCTGTCTCCCTCGTCGGCTGCGGTCGGCGGGCTGGGGTCTTCCCTGTCGGTGTCGGCTCCGATCGGTTCTCCCACCGGGGGTGGTCTGTCTGCGGGATCCAGCTCGCTGGCGTCGCCTTCCTCGCCGACTGGTGGGCTGGGCAGCAGCGCGGCCGGGTCTTCGGTTCCCGGATCACCCCTTGGCAGCCCGGGTCTCTCGAAGTAGTTGGCGCGCGCGCGCGCGCGCACGCGTGTGTGCGTGTCTGTGCAGGGGAGGGGGAGAGTCCCACTTAGTGGTGGTGGCAGCCCCCTCCTCCCGCGCCCTCGGCCCTTGCTTCCCTGCCCTTTCGCCCAAGCTCATGGCAGGGGCTGGGGGTGGAGTGAAGCGAGTGCTTCTGAGCCACCCTCTTTGTTGGGCCTGTTCCCTCTCCCCTTGCTGTTATTTTACCTTCTTGCTGCCCGTTTCCCATGTGGCCCCTCCCTCCTTTCTCCTCCCCCCCCCCATCGACAATATACAACGTCAAAATTCCCCCTCCCAACGGTAGTATGATACGCGGCGCATCTTGGGACCGGCTGTTGTGTGCCATGACCTCTTTGCTCGGCGCGCCCTTCCTCCATGCTCCTCGCTGCCGGCCTTCCCCCTCTGTAGCCACGCAGGCTGTGGGAGTGTTTTCTCACATGTAGCGGCGCCAGCCTGACACGGCCGCCTATTCGGCCAGGAGCCGCCTTTCCAAGGACCTCTCTCTCTCTCTCTCTCTCGATGGGGAGGCCCACCGTTGTGAGGCCGTG
>NW_009242973.1:2303316-2308074 GCF_000388065.1 Fonticula alba | reverse complement strand
GGGGGGGGGGCGCAGGCCAGGGGTGAGGGATTGCCGAGGTACGAGCGAAGTCTGCGCGACCCGGGCAGGACAGCGTATTGGGTGATGTCCATCCGGCGGGCCAGAATAATGGCCAGCCTCACTCGCAGGGTCATTATTTTGGTCGAAGTAACGGCAGCCATACATTTTGCCCCGACCGGGCGAGCTCCTTTCGAGCAGGGCGAAGTCCTATTGGATGGCTCCACGCGAGAGCCTCCCTCACCCGAGGGAGGGGGCCGTGTGGGAGATCATAAAAATCACTCCCCCCCCCCTCTCTCTCTCTCTCTCTCACCCACACCCACACCCACACCCACACCCACACACACTCTTTCTTGAACACAAGGCCATGGGGTTGTTGGGGGGGCGATCAGTAGGGAGATACTGTGCGAGGCCCAGGGTGGAGGGGGAAGGAAAGGCGAGGCGGGCAATCGGGCCATCCAACAGGGGCACAACACGAGCGGTCGCCGTGCCCTTCGCCGGGTGTTTGGTGGTGCCTGTCCGTGTGCCCGTGTCCCAGGCTGTGGGGGTAATCCACTCGTGCGAAGGCCCTGGAGGCAGGAGGAGGCGAAAAGGCAAGGGCGCAGATGCCCGAGGCCGGGCGGCAGGTCGGCGCACAATCGGGAGCATCCGCCGGGATGCCCAGCTCGCGATGTTCTCTCGCCCGACAGGGAGGCACCTTGGGCCGGGGGATCGCCCGGAGCAAGTGGGCACTCATGCTTGCCTTCTCTCTGCCCAGCCGCCCCCCCCCCCCTCCCCCCCCCCCCCCCCCCCCCCCCCCCCCCCCCCCCCCCCCCCTCCCCCCGCCTCTCTCGCTCCCTCCCTCGCCCTCTCGCGCCGAGTTTGTCGGCGAGATACATTGTTTGTGTGGAGGTGTGTCCGCGCGCGAACATGTTCCTATGCACGAGTTGACCCATGATCGTGGGCCCATGGGGGCGCAGTCGGCGCCGGAGGAGATCCGACCGGCCAATGTGAGCCGGGCGAGCAATCCGCACATGTGCATGTCCTACGCATGCTTGTTATGGCGTAGGATGTGGCGAAGGGCCCGGTCGTGGG
Source organism: Fonticula alba (assembly GCF_000388065.1). Lineage (NCBI taxonomy): Eukaryota > Rotosphaerida > Fonticulaceae > Fonticula > Fonticula alba. Next base: position 2,307,003 of record NW_009242973.1, on the reverse strand, counting down.
ACCGGGTGCCTGATGATTGGCCCGTCCGTTTGAGGCTGCTGCACTCCCCTGCATGCTGCTTATTTCCGGCTGCCAGGGCCTGTTGTGGATTGCCGGCCAAGTACACAGCCACTTTCGGTTGGCCCCGGTGTCGACCATTCGGCCGAGGCGGTTATGGCCCGTTTGGGCTGCAGGCATCCTAAGTTTGCGCAGATCCCGCGCAGGGAGGGGAGAGGAGGTGAGGCTCCCGCCGATCGGGGTCGGTCTCAGGGGGGGGGGGCGGGGGCCTGGCTTCAATTCTAGACACTAGGGGGCCCCCGTCCGCTTGAGAATGAGCCACTCTTCGCCCACTCCCGAAGGTGTCCGGGATCAGGATCCCGGCCGGGGGCTCGTTCTCACTGTCTCTCTCTCCCGTGCCCTTCCCGCCTGTGGTGTCCAGGAGACCGGCGATCAGTGACTAATGAGTCAGGCTGGGGGGGATATTTGGGGGAAGGGCTTGTTGGGCCGCGAATCCACCCCTAGGCCGGGAAAGGCATGCCCTCGAGCGATCGTCCCCCTGTTGCCGGGGGTCCGATCAAGTGGTATATCGTGCGCGCGCGGATTGGGCGCCGCCGTGCCCTTGTCTGCGTGTGGCGGTGAGCGCGATATGGACCGCACACCTCTGCGGCCTTCTTGCCGGCCCGGACATGGGGGGCGGTTCGCCCGAGGGCCCCGGGCATGCGGGCCTCGTTCTCCTGCGGTGGTGTCGGTGAGGGTGGCGTATGCGCTCCCGGCGCGCGGTGCGTCGTGCCTCGGCAAGAAGCACGCAGTTGCGGGGAAGGTTGTGATGCCGTTCACCTGGCCGTTTTGTGTCGCTCTTACCGGTGCCCAATGTGGGCATGCGGCCCCCCGCAAGCGCGCGCCCGCACCTCCAATGGCTTGGACCGGGGCGGCAGGCCGCAGATTGCGCGTGGCTGCCGATGGCGGGCCCCCCGGCCGTGTATGATGCCATCAGCGGCGGGGCACGCACATGCACCGGCGTGTGGTCGCATCTTCCCGGCCCCCCCCCCCCCCCCCCGCACCGCCCCTTGATCTGTCGCCCGTTGGCCTTAGTTCTCCGCACCTTGTGGCACCTGCCCACCTCCGCAGCTACCTCGGGAGATCGATCCCGCACTCGGACGGCGGGGCTCCTGCTGCCCACACACCCACACCCGCGCGCGCGCGCATGAAGTTCCTCAGTCCCGGCGGTCCGGGCGCGCCCTTCCGCGGAAGTGTAGGGTTAATCCCGAAAATCATACCTGACCCTAAATCTCCCGGCCGAATGGGTTCCCCACTGCCCCGCCAAGCGGAAAGGGCGACCGTGGGGCGCGGGCGGGGGCGGGAACCGGCGCCCCCTCCGCCGGGCGGTGGTGTTATGGGCACCCCGTTCGGCTCCGCGAGCGCACGCCCCCGGGCGCAGGTGGCCGTTTTCAGGATAGGGAGACCTGAATAGGGAGGCCCATTCTCCCTTGGCCGGGTCTCTGCTCGGCCATTTGTCCAATTTCATGGCCGTGCTGGTGCCGGTGTGCCGGTGAGCCGGTCTGCCGCGCGGGCTCGCAGGAGCGGGCGGCCGGCCGGGCCAACGCATCCTGGTAACATGCCCCGAGGAGTCTCTCTGCGTGTGTCGATTTTCTCTTCCCCCGCCCCCCCCCCTCTCCCGGTGCTTCGCTGGGGGAGCAAGCAGGGCCGGGGGGGGGGGGGGGGGTTCATTTTTACCCCTCCCTCCGCGCGGGGGGCGGGGGGCCCCGCCCCCCCCCGGCCCGGAAGGGGCCCCCCCCCCCCCCCCTCGGCCCCGGGCCCCGAGCCCTCGCGTCGCGGCCAGCTCGGGGCTTCGTGTCTTCCGGTCTCGCGGCCCCACGTCCCATGGGGCACTCTTGCCAGAGGCATCTTCCCCCTTGACCAAGGGCATGTATGACGGCCGCGGCGGCGACGACGACACTCCGAGCCAGGGGATGAACGCGCCAACCCCCCACCGGTGAATTCCACCTGAGTAACGGTATCCAGTGAATGCCGTACCACGCATTCTTACCTTTCCTTGCCAGGTTAGCAGTTGACCCAAAGGTCTACATGCGGTGCGCGCGCCGAGGGCAGCAGCAGCAGCAGCAGCAGCAGCAGCAGCAGCAGCCGGGCGAGACAGAGCCAGACCGAGCAAGACAAAGCGAGAGGGGGCGAGAGAGCGAGACCCGGGGGCAGGCGGACGAGCATCAGTGCGGGGGCAGGTGTGGGCGAGAGCCTTGGGGGCCCATGCAGATATACTCAAACAGGTGCACCCCCCCCCCCGCCCCCGCCCCCGCCCCCGGCCATTTGAGCGTTACGGCTCCGGGACCGGCTGCCAGGGGCTGCAGGGCTGGGGGGTGGTACCGGCTCGAACTGGGTCGGTGTATATATATATAAGTGTCTGTGTTGGCTTCCCCGACCGTGGCGGCGAGCCACATGTCCACACGGCCGGCGGCCAGGGGGGCGGCGGTGCTCGCCTTCTCCCCTCGTGCCCCAGCCACAACGCCTGCGCCGGGCGCGTCTCGGGCGCACTTCGTTCCTCGAGCCTGGGGCCCCTTTTCACGCCAACACCGCGAGTGTCTGAACGTGCTCCCTGGGCTCTGGGACGAGCGAGGGGGGCAGCCCGGCGCCGGTGCAGCTGCCTCTAAAAGGCAGCGGGGACACACGCCGGCACGTTGTTATTTTTTCTATCGTGCCCCCCGCCCGGCCCGCCCCCTATCCGCCGCTGCGCGAGCTGCAGGTGCATTACCAGCGCGCCTACCTCGTCTGCAGAGAGCATGCCCGCCCACAAGGGCACGCCTTTGTTGCTGGCTCGGTCGGTGGACGGACCATGACCCCCTTCCCGCCCTACTCCCCCCCCCGGGAGGGCGTGCGATGAAGTGCGCAATTTCGCCCATCTCCACCCGTGGGGGCCTCGCCTTTGGGTCTTGCTCCGGCCGGCGTACGGACGCGCGGATTCCGCCCCGGCCTTGCCCCTCGGGTCCCGTGCTCCGGCCCTCGGGTCCGCTCATTTGCATCTTCCAGCCTCCTCGGGCGCCCTGGTTGCCAGAGACCTCGGGCCTTTTCTGCTCGCACCACCACCCATGCCAGGAGCCGGGCCGGACCCAAATAATGTGCAAGGTCGACCCCGTGGTGCGACACACTCTCGCCCGGCTGTGTCCCGGCAGGTGCACCCTCACATCTGGGCCCGGTGTCCGGCCGGTGTGGTCTTTGTATTTTGTTCCGGCGCCCGGGGCCCATGCCGCGGCGACCTGGTGCCGAGCGTGCTGTCCGGCGGGGGGCTTGCACGCGTGAGAGCACATGCGCCTGCTCACAGGGCGGCACGCCGAAAAGTAACAGTCCGCACAGCCCCGGCCCCGGGGTGCAAAAAAAAGAAAGGACAAAAGGATCCCGCCGTTACTGCGCCCCGGTCAGGAAGGCTGGTCTAGCGCCGGGGGCCTGTGACAACACCTCCCCCCCCGCCCCCCCGCCCCCTATGGCCCTCGGGACGCTCCAGGCCGCCAGTCCCCTTTGCCTGCGATGGTGGCAGGCCCCCCCCCCCCCTCCGGCCAGGCCGGGGTGCCGGGGATGGCCGGGCGATTACCCCCCCCGCCCGGCGCAGGGGCCAGCCATCGGGCCCAGTTGACCATTCCCCCCCCCCCCCGGCTGGGGCCGGGCAACGGTCGAAACTGGCAGAACACCCGCAATTGCCCC
>NW_009242973.1:2300103-2303123 GCF_000388065.1 Fonticula alba | reverse complement strand
GGGGGGGGGGGTCAAAAGCAACGGCTTCGCTCGTCGAGCCAGGCGCGTTGGAACACCTTCTTGTGTCCTCTACCCTTCCTCCTCCTCCCCGCCGCCACTACTGCTGCTGCCTTCGCCGCTGCTCCCTCCGTCCCTTCCCGGCTCTTTCCTGTACATATACCCTCCCACAGTGGTGTCTTCATTGTTTCTCCCGCCCTCTTTGCCGTTCTTCTCGCCCGGAAGCCTCCTCCACCCCCATTACGCACAGATGACTGACCTCCTCTCCCCCTCTGCCCCCCTCCTCCCGGCCACATTAGGCCATAACCTCCCAGCCTCCCCCTTTTTAGCTTTTGCCACCATGCTCCACCGCCTTGTACGCCGCCATCCTCTTCGTCGCTTCCTCCCTCAGCCGCCTGCTCGGCTCTTCTTGTGCCTTCTCCCTCTTTCTCTGTCCCCCTCCCCGCTCACCTCCTCCCTGCCCCTCTCCGCCTCTCCCCTGTGCGCGCGATGCAGGCTACCGGCGACGAGAACCCCAGCGTCGACGCGGCCATGGCCGCCGCTGGCAAGCAGGCCCCCGCCGCGGTTGCCCCCGCCTCCGCGGCCGCCGGGCGTCGCTCTGCCCTCTCCATTCTCTCCGGCAACAAGGTACGCTCTCCCGCCCGCCCTCTCTCTCTCTCTCTCCCTCTGCTGGCGGGGTCTTTGACCCGTCCTTCCTCTCACGATGCTCTTCCTGGCGGCCCGCGCGCGCGCGCGCACACACACACTCTCTCTCTCTCTTTCTCGCCCTCATCCTCACCCTTGCCCCCCCCCCAATCCTTCGCCCTCTCGCCGGCTCCCCCTGCAGAACATCCCCGAGTCGACCCGCGCCAAGCGCACCTCCTCCGGTCTGGTGAAGCCGGCCAAGACCGAGGACGCCGGCGACGCGACCATGATGCTGGTGGACGGCGATTCGCACCACCACATGATGGACGAGGCCCTCTTCGGCGAGGGGGAGACTCCCACCCCCGGTGCCGCCGGCCCCGCGGAGCCGCCCTTCTCCAATGGCATCATTGTTCCCCCCCGGCCGGAGGGTGTCATCGACATCGACGCCTCGGACGCGCATGACCCCCAGTCGGCCCCGGATTATGTCTGGGAGATCATGGTTTACATGCACAGCGTGGAGGCGGAGTTCCAGCCGGACATTTCCTACATGGCCAAGCACCCGGAGATCAACTGGTCCCACCGGGCGACCCTGGTCAACTGGCTGGTCGAGGTCCACTGGCGTTACAAGCTGGTCCAGGAGACCCTCTTCCTGGCGGTCAACATCATGGACCGGTACATGTCGGTGGCCGAGATGCCGGTTCCCCGGCACCAGTTCCAGCTGGTCGGCCTGACTTCCCTCCTGCTGGCCACCAAGTTCGAGGAGATCTCCGTTCCCCTGGTGGAGGAGTGGGCCCAGGTGGCCGACAACTTCTACGAGGCCGGCGACATCATCCAGATGGAGCGCAACATCCTGCGCGCGCTGCACTTCAAGTTCGGCTTCCCCTCCCCCATGACCTTCCTCCGTCGCATCAGCAAGACCGAGAACTATGACATTCAGACCCGCACCGTCGGCAAGTACCTCCTGGAGGTGGCCCTCATGGCCGAGCAGATGATGCCCTTCTCGCCCTCGGTCCAGGCCGCCGCCTCGGCCCTCCTCTCCCGGCGCATGCTCAACCGCACTCCCCACTGGGACGCGGCCCTGACCTACTACTCGCGCTATGATGAGGCGTCGCTTCGCGCCTGTGTCAACGCCCTGGTCGGGGTCCTCCGCTCGACCACCCTCCTCACCGCCCCCGGCAACCCGGCCAACGCCGACCGCAACAAGGCCGCCTACAAGAAGTATGCCTCGGCTCGTCACCTCCGCGCGTCGCTCTTCGTCGAGAAGCACATCCGCGAGAACTATGCCTAAGCGAAGTTCCTCGGCCGGCCTCCCCCCCCTCTCCTTCCCTGTCTCTTTCTCCTCCCCCCGCCCACCCCCCCTCCCCTGCGTGCTGTGTTGTCGGTCGGTGCATGTGCGCGTGTGTCTGGGTGTGTGTGGGCATCGCCGGATGCCTCGAGACGGCAAGGGGATTCCCCCCTCTCGATCCAGGAGGCGCAGAGTGTGGACACAGCATGTGCCCTCACATCTATCTCCCCCCCCCCTCGGCGCGACTCCGCCGTCCTCTCTTCTCCTTGCTGTGGTGCTTGCACACGCTCATCGCGAGCACACGCGGTTGACAGTAGACCGCGCGCTGGCGCTGTGCTTCATCGCGTCCCCCCCTCCCCGCCCCCCCGTCCCTCGTCCATCACTCCTGCGTTGCATGTGTGATGTGCCCGGCGTCGGTGGGCTGGGCTTGCTGCGTCTCCCTTCTCCCCTTTTGCGGCGCATACGCCGCCAACCGCCACCTGCGCCCTCCTCTCCCCACCCCCTGGACTCGTGTGTCCCCTTGCCTGCTGCTGTCTCTCCCCCCCCCCCTCCCCCCTCTGTCCCGTTCCCCTTCCCGGTCATGCACTCCCCCTCTCCTCTGTCTCCTCCTCCCCTCCCTGCAGCGTGCATGCCTCCCCCTGGTCGGGGATCTTCCTTCACATTCACACCGAGCCATCCTCTCTCCCTCCCCTCTCCTCTCCTCCCAGCCGGCCGGTGGAGGTGTCCATTGTCCTTGTCTCCCTCCTCTTTCTTCCCTCCCTCTCCCCCCTACCTCCTCCTCCTCTCTTCACAGCCAGTGCCTTTCTGTGCGTGCGCGACCCTCCCTCCTCCCCCCTGTAAACTACTAAATACTATCTTTTTTCTTCCATAGCGGCACTCTCACCCCCGGCTCGTGGGCGGCCTCCCTGTGTTGTGTGCCTGCTGGGGGGGAGCATTTGCGGGTGGGTGTGAGGAAGAACAGGGCGCAGGACAGACCCCCCCCTCCCCAAAAGGCCGGGGGAGGAGGGGGGTCTCCTGACGACTGTGTGCAGGCACGCCGACGAACGAGGGTGGCGGCCCCGCGGCGAGGGACGGAGGGGGGAGGGGGGGGCAGGGGCGGGGCTTTTTCCGGTGC
>NW_009242973.1:2283112-2299533 GCF_000388065.1 Fonticula alba | reverse complement strand
GCAGCCAGAGCGGGGCAGGCCGATGTGTGTGTGTGTCCTTGCATGCGCCTTTGCGCGCCTCCGTGTGCATACGCACATTTACCAACACGCAGGGCTGCGCAGCCATGCGCCCCCCCCCCTCTCCCCACATACACACAGGCACACGGGTCCATGGACATACGGTCGCGCGTCCCGATGTCCCTGAAGGTCTCCCAGGACCGGACCCCAGGGGGACCGAGGCAGGCCCCACAATGCCCGGGGCATCGTGGCCGGGACGCACGCCCATGACACTCCTTCCCCTGCTCAGGTGTCCATCGGCCGGGAGGCGCGGAATGGACCGACACCCGGGAGGCACGTCCTGCAGCCGACCGTTATTTCGGTTACTCGCCCAAGGGTCGGCTTGGGCGCCGGCGCCCCGGCCGGCGCCGCCAGGGGCCCTCTCCCTCTCTGCCGGCGGCCGGCAGCTCGGGGTTGCATGTTGCGGCGAGGCAGGCTTTCACGCCTCTGCGGCGCCGGCTCTCCCCGCCGGTGTTCAAGGTCGGGCGCCTCTGTTGGCGGGCTCTTTTCCTTTTTGTTCGAAGCAAGCACCTGGCCATGCTGGCTTTGGCTGCCGGCTCGGGACAATGGATCTCCGAGAAACATCGGCCAATCGCGCGTCAGCCAGGCAGGCCCCTCGCGGAGTCACCCCCCGGGAGCCGGAGCCATTCGCCCGGGAGAGCGGGTGACCCCTGGGCGCCGGCCCGGAGTGCCGATTTCCATGATGGCCAGGCTCCCGTGCCCCGCGCCCACGCGCGAGGAGGCCACACGCCCGGAGCGAGGGCCGGCGGCGGGGGGGGGGGGGGGACATCCTCCCCTGGGCGGGCTCCCTGGAGGAGGGCCCAGCGCCTGTGGTGCCCCAGCGGGGAGGGGCCGAATGCCCAGGTGTGTGTATGTGTGTGTGTGTGCGTGTATGTGTACGCTTCGGTGGAGTTAGACCGCGCAGGGGGTACCACCTGCACTTGGGGGCGCACGCATGCTCAATGCGCACGTCGCCACATATCGGGTCCAGTGCACGCCATGGGCATGCGGACGCCGAATGGTCGGCCAGACCGAGGCAGGTCACCCCGAACCGCATGGCCGTCGGTTGTGCCCGGCCGGCAGGCCCTCCGCGCACGCCCCACGCGTCTGCCAGTCCAGCCCCTCGCCCAGCAGCTGGGGGGACCGGCAGCCGAATGATGGAGATGTCCCTCAGTCCGGCCAACCGGCCCCCGCGACGCCGGCGAAGGACGAGGGACGTGGAACGGACGGGAGTCCACCCCGAGCCCAAGCAAGGAGAAGGGTCCCAGCTCCCCCCCCCCCCCCCTCTCTCTCTCTCTCTCTCTCTCTCTTGTGCTCTCCCGTTGGCGTGCACGCCCGGCATACCAATGCCGGCTCTCCGGCTTCCCGGGCTCTGGCGGACGCCTGCCCGCCCTGTGGGCGCTGGCCGCACACATACACACACACAGGCACCAAGACACGCCCCGGTTATGAACACCCGGGAGCATGTCCACCCCCCTCTCCTCCTCCTCCTGGCGACTCGGGGGCAACGGGCGGCGGAAGGCATGCCCGGCCCCGCCTCCAACCCCATGGGGCATGCGTTCCCACATCGTTAGCATTCGTTAGCTGGAGATCGGTAGCCTGGCAGTAGCCGAGAGCCTTGGGCGGAGGCCCGTAGCAAGGTGGCGCGCGGGAGCTGGCGCTCGGCCGGCGCCCGGTCGCTCTCCTCACCGTTTCCTTTTTCCCTCTTTTTTTGCAACGGCCCGACTGCCAAGGGGTTAGTGGCGCTGCGCCGGCAGGTCACCAGGGAGCGCCATCGTGGGAAAGAGACTCCCGCCATGGTGCGCAGAATTTCGCCCCGCCATGGCGCGCACGGGCAGATTTGGGCCGCCTTCTGAGCCATGCGGTGGGAAGGCGCCCCCCGCGTGAAACATCCTGGCGCATTTGGCGACGCCCAAATCATGGGCGAAATGTTCCCGCCTGAAAATCGAAACTAGGGTTTCGGCCCATGAAAGGGTTGCCGCGCCGGGCGAGGGCCCCGTCCAAGGGCCATCATGGCAATCCGTACTTTCATCCGGCGACCCTTGGCTTTTGTGCCTTGCCCAGGTGCGGCTCCCTTCATGAAAAGCGACCCTCGGCGGCTCTCACGTGTGGGCACCGAACGCCGCGGCGACGGCGGCGTTCGGTGCCGTCCTCTTCCCTGCCTGCCCGACACCCCTGCACATGCGGGCAGCCACTTTTCTCTCTTCCGCGCTCGCGGCTGTGTGCCCGGGCCGAAGAATGTGGCCAGGCCCCGCGCCGACATCCCATGCTCCCACCCCGGACCTCGTCCGCCGGCCGGTTTTTCTTGCCCATTTGTTGTTGCCGCCGCCGCCGCGCGTGCCCCGCCCCGCCCCGCCCCGCCCCCCCTCCTTCTCTTTGTCTCCCTCGGTCGGGCCTGGGGCTGCCTGCCATTTCCGCACCCCGGCGAGACACCGTGGCCCGGCCGGGCTTGTCACCCCTCTCACCATCCCGCCGGAAGTCTGCGTAGTACACGCTCCCTCCCCCCCCTGCCATACCCCCCCCCCCATGGCCATGTGTGTCGTCTCTCACTAGTGTTTTTTGTATTTTCTCGGGAGGGGAGCAGCGCGTCATTGAAACTGGACGTGGTATGCGCCTAGATGGGGAGGAGGAGGGGCGGACACGCGCGCCGGGGAGGAGAGCTGCCGAGGAGGGGGGGGGGAGGGAGGGAGGGAGGCGGGTCCTCTCATCCAGCATATGCACGCGCGCGTACACATACACACAAGAGGCTCGCCTGTGTCTCTCTCCCTCTGCGCCGCCAGGGCGCGCCTCACCCCGCGCGTGGGCGCGGGGTCACTCTGTATATACAAGGTCGGGGTGGGGATGTGTCATGTGCGAGGGGAGGGAGAAAGAAAGAGAGAGAGAGAGAGGGAGCGTGCAGTGGCAAATGGACAGAGCGGCGAGGAGATCGGGAGAGGGCATACACATGCGAGGGAGATCTTAGCGCCCCGCCTCTTTCTCTCTCTGTCACTCCGCCGACACACGCGCACACACACACGCTCACCAAACTGCTCGACGCGCACAGGCACACACACACGCATGTATGGACAACAAAGTCGTGCGAGTGCGTGTTTACATGGCCATCTCCTGGCCGTCGGGGCCGTTCTTGGTGGTGGCGCGGCCGGCGCGGATCATCTCGTCCACCAGCAGCAGGTTGCCGGCGATGGTGGAGCACGAGTGCAGGAGCTGGCGCTTGACGCGGTAGTTGTCCCAAATCCCCTCGACGGTCGGGTCCAGGGGCTCACCGGTGTTGACGTCGATGCCGGCGTGGTGGCCCTCGGCGGCCTCGGCCTGGACCTTGACCAGGGCGTCAAGCGGGTCGTGGCCGCCGTTCTGGGCCAGGACCTTGGGGACCACGAGCAGGGCCTGGGCAAAGGCCACGACACCCATGCTGGACTTGTCCTTGATGGTGTTCTTGAACTTCATCAGGTGCAGGTAGGCAGCCACCTCGAAGGCGCCGGCGCCCGGGACGACGGACTTGTCCTCGATGGTGTTCTTGACGGCGCGCAGGCCATCGCGAATGGCCTCGACGATCTGGTCCAGGGTGTGCTTGTTGGGGCCTGTTGGGTGTTGGAGGAGAGGGGGGGGGGGCCAGGGAAATGGGGCGGTCAGCTTCCGGGGCGGGTGTCGCGGCGCGACGGAGGAGGGCACATGGCATGGGCGACGCGTGTGCATGCGCGCATGGCACCACAGTCAATATTGGCCAGGAGGATGCCACGGACGCACCCTTGATGAGCAGGGTGCAAGAGAAGGGGTTCTCCACCTCCTCGACGAAGGTGTACTTCTCCTCGCCGAGGGTGTGCTCGTACACCAGGCCCGCATGGCCGAGGATGCTCTCGTCCATCTCGTCGAAGGAGTTGACGGCCACCTGCGGGATGGACCGAGGGGCAGCCCCCCGTGCAGCAAAAAAGCATGGGGGCATGTACGGTTAGTCCGGCCGTGTGGTGTGGCACGAGAAGAAAAAGGAAAGAAGCCCCCACCCCCCCGCCTCAGACACGTCGACACGTACACCACCGCAGGCGCGAGTCATGCGCTCCATGTTACGGCGCTTGGCGCGGCGCACAGCGAAGATCCCCTCACGGGCCAGCATGTCCAGAGACAGCGGGTCAATGCCCTTCTGGTTGATGAGGACGAAGCTCTTACCGCTGCCCGGGGGGCAGACCTTGCGCTTGAGCTCGATGACCTTCTGCACGCGATCGTCGGTATGGCGGCGCTCGGCGGCAACCATGCGGTCGCGCTCCTCGGCCGAGGAGTAGAAGAACCCGGAGTTGATCTCGGTCTTCTCATACTCGAGGGAGACATTGCAGGTGAGGATGTAGCAGTTCTGCAGGCGCTTGGGCATGTCCGGGTGGCGGGCACCATGGTCCAGCACCAGGCCCTTGACCAGGCGCGACTCCATGTCGGTCCGGTGCATCATCTTCATGATCTCCACCATGAAGAGGTCCACGCGCTCGCCCTCGCGCTGGATGGTCAGCACCGAGTCGACAATGTGCTCGGTGATGAGGTCGGCAAGCTCGTGGTGGAGCTGGAGGGAGGGAGGGGGGGGGGAAGGAGGAGGGTAAGATGTCCGGCGTCAGGGCAAGGGGGGAGAGGGAGAGGGCCAGCACGGCCCCACAGGAGGCAGATGGGCGCATGCGCGTGCAGTGACACACCTTAGTCCGGAGGGAAGTCCGGGCCACCTCGATCAGCAGATCGCGAGTGACCTCCTTCTCAATGCGGTACTCGTTGAGGAACTGTTGGGGGGGGCGGGGGCAGGGGCTCGGCGGTTAGCACGGAGGGGCATATGTGACGTGTTTGGGCCTGGCGGCCTCCGGGCCGGAGGAGGAGGAGGAGGGGCGAAGAGGCAGGGCAGGGCACACTGTCCAAGCATCCCCACTGTGGCCAGGGGGAGGGGAGCGCGGGAGAGGGGACGCACCTTGATGGCCTCAGTCTTGGCAGTCTCAAAGCCATCGGTGCACAGGCGCGGGTGCAGGCCCTCGGACAGGAAGTGGTTGGCCTGCTTGAGGAGCTCACCAATCAGCAGGACGTTGGAGGTGGTGCCGTCACCGGTGATGTCATCCTGGGCGGTGGCCGCGCGGGCGATCATGGCGGCGGTGGGGTTCTGGATTTGCTGTGTGACGTGCGCCGTCACCGGGAGGCATGCAAGGGGGGGGGGGCGGGGAGGGGGGCCGTGTCAGTGTCATTTGAGTGGCAGACAGGCGGATGGACGAATGCGCAAGGGGCGGCGTACCATCTCCCCGAGGAGGACCTTGCCATCCTTGGTCAGCTTGATGTCACCGGAGCCGGAGACAAGCCTAGCGCGAGGCCGGGAAATGAGGGGGCAATGCGAGGGGTCAAAATCGGTGGCCGGCCAAAGTGGCGCGCTCAGGAGCGCACGGCGACGACGCACATCTTGATGGTACCGCGCGGGCCGAGGTTCGAGCGGAGGACATCCTGCAGACCGGAGGCGGCATTGATGTTCAGCTGAAGGGCCTGGCCACGGCGAGCGAACTCGGCCTTGGGGTTGAGGGCGGAGATGGCGTTGGACATGGGGAGGAGAGGGGGAGGGCAACCAAACGGACTCGTGTGGGAGACGGCGGGTGGTTATGGGAAAAAAGGGGGAGGGGGCAGGGGAAACTGGTCACCAGCAAGTGTGTCAGCGAGCGACCGGGGACTTGTGCGTGCGTGTGCGTGCGCAGAGGAGGGCGAGGGCAACCGCATGGGGCATCGTGGATCGGGGAGAAGCCGAAGATGGACGGGAAAGATCGCGCCGCGGATGGACGCCGCGAGCAGCCAGAGCGAGAGCGCGGGGAGGAGGGGCAGAGGGAGAGGGGGAGGGGGGAGGGGGGAGGGGGAGGAGGAAGGCTCCGTGCGAGAGGACGCACGGGGACAAAAGAGATACAGCAGGTCGATCGGGAGGGATGACAAGGGGGGGAGTATCGGAGTCCGTGTAAGGGGCCCGCCTGGGCGGTGGAGGGGCCATACTGGCCGCTCTTCACAGGACAAGCGGCAGCAAGGGCCCCCTGGCGGGCGGGGCCTCTCCGGGCCGCTGCGTCCTCCTCCCCCCTCTCGGGGGGGGGGGGGGAAGCCCGGACTCCGGGCGAGGTGGGAGGAATGATGGCGGTTTCGCGCGCTCTGCGAGGCCCTGCTTGTCTTCCTCGCTCTGCGAGGCCCTCTCTCGCGCCCCCTCAGCGGCTGCGGCCCAGGACCGGTGGACGTTGCAGCCGGACCTGCATGCGTGGTGAGGGGCCCTCGCCGACGTTGCTCGTTCACTGGCTCAATTCCTTCCCGGCCGGACCGGCAAGGCCCCTGGAGTGAGTGGGGAGAGGAACGCGCGAGCCAAAGCAAACCCAGCCCAATAGGATCATTCTGGAACTAGTGTAGGCGCGTGGACAAACTGCGAAGGTTTCCTCCGGGGGGAGGGGGGGGAACCACACCCCCGGGCGATCCTGTTCCTCGCATCGGCTCCCCCCCCCCTCGAGGGCAGGGGACCAGAGCCCGTCCACTGGCAACGGCCTGCAAACCGGCCCCGGTGTGTCCAGGACCACAGGGCGGTCTCTGGGGGGGCCGCACCAAGCGAGACCACTTTGGAAGCGGGCCCAGTGTGCCCGGCCTCCGCTCTCGCCGAATCCCCCTCCGCTAGTCGGAGGCCGCTGATGCGCGCACACACAGCGGCGCGGCTGGGATGGCTCTGTGCCCCCACCGCACCGGCCAGCTCTCTCTCCGTCCCGCTCCGTCGCCCCCAGCCCGCCCGCCCGCCGGCCCCCAGCCAGCGGCCTGCGGAACGCAATGTCTGCCCTTCATTTACCACCCCGCGCATGCCGCTTCTTGTTCCCGGCCGCACCCGGCCTCGCGGCGGGGGCATGGAAAGAGCCTCCCCCCCGCCTCCTGTGGTTGCAAGCCGCAGACCTCGGCTATGGCGATGTACCTCCGAGGGTAGGGCCTGAGCTACATTCCTCAGAGAATGTCGTTCCTTTGGAAGAGGCACGTGAGAATAGGGCATCATCACGCACATCTCATTCATATTTGCGCCGCCGGCGACCAGTGCGGCCCCGGCCCCGGTCGGGGACTTGTGTCCACCCATCTCCCCTCCCCTCCCCCCTCCCTCTGCCCATCGCGCCTGCTTCCAACTCCTTCCTCCTTGTTTGCGCATCCCTCCTTTTCTCGGGTTCGTGCGCGCAATTGCTGCCTTACCTGTGTGTGTGTGTGTGTGTGTGTGTGTGTGTGCCCGCGCGTGTGGGGGCGACTACCGCCTCAGGGCACACCTCCTTTGTGTCGCTCCCCTCCCCCTCCTCTCTACATTCGCCACTGACACAGCCCCCTTCCCTGGTGATGGTCTACAGCGCTTTCCACTCTTCGCCCCCCTTCCCATCTCCGCCCTCCCTTTCGGCCATGGCTTACACCGAGCGTCGCCGTGTGCTGATCGAGCTCTTCAGCTCGATTGGCGTCACCGGTGCGTGAAGCGTCTCTCCCGCTTTCCTCCTCGCCATCTGCCCCTCGTGTGGCTTCCTTCTGACACTTTTCTCCTTCCCCCCTCCCCTCCCCGTTTACCATCAGAGTCCTCCTCGAGGATGCACTTCACCGACGACAACATCTGCAAGATGTACCTTGTCGGCATGTGCCCGCATGAGCTCTTCCACAACACCGTGCGTTCGCCCCGTCCCTCCCCCCCCCTCCCGTTAACTGTGCCGCGTGGTGGCCCCCTGTCCCTTTCATGAGACTAACGCCGTGGCCTGGCTTTCTCGCGGCCTGGCTTTCTCGCGGCCTGTAGCACCTCGATGAGGGTCGCTGCCCGCACATTCACTCGGACGCCATGCGCCGGCTGTATGAGAAGGAGGTCGAGGAGCTGTCGGCGCGCATGAAGGCCGAGAGTGGCGATGCTCCCCTGCCTGCTCGCGCTGTCGATCCCTTTGGCTACCTGTACTCGCTCCTGCAGAACCTCGGTCGGATCGTCCAGCGCGCGGACCGTGAAATTAACCGCATGAAGGCGGATCTCGACAACAAGAAACGCGCCTGGGAGGACAGCGCCATCCTGGACATTGTGCGCCATCCTCTCCCTTGGGTGGGGTCCCTTCGCCGCGCGTTCCTCTCCCTTTTGGTATTAACCCGCCTGATGTGCCCCCTTTCCCTCCCGCTCCCGCTCCCCCCCTCCCCCCCCCCCGTCCCCCCGACGTTCATAGCGCCTGGAGTACAACAAAGTCACCGAGAAGCTCACCGAGCTGGAGGCCGAGGCCGAGCGCCTCGGTGGCGAGGGTCTCGTCGATGAGTCTCTGCAAATCCTCAACGAGGCCAGTGTGCTGAAGGAGTCCCAGAGCCGTCTGCAGGCGGAGCTCCGCGAGGCGGAGAGCGCCACCGCGGCCAGCCTCGGCGTGGCGTCCAACACGCTGAAGATGTTCGTGTGCGATTCGTGCCCGGCCATGTTGAGCCGTGACGATTCGGACAAGTGTCTGGAGGATCACCACTCCGGGCGTCTGCATGCGGGTCTGGTGGCGGTTCGCGCGCGCCATGCCGAGCTGGCTGCCATGGGGCTGCAGCATCAGCACCATGGCCCGCCGTCCGGGCACCACGCCCATCATCACCACCACCACCACCACCGCGGGGGCTTCGGTGGCGGCGGCCCGGACGGCGGTGACCACCATCGTCGCGACCGGGACTTCGACCGTGGTCGGGACTTCCGCGGCGGGCGTGGCGATCACTTCCGCGACCGTGACCGTGAGCGTGATCGCGATCGCCATGGTGGCCGGCCCCGCGACGATCGGTACCGCGACGACCGGCCCCGGGATGACCGGTACCGCGATGATCGCCGCGACGACCGGTACCGCGGCGACGACCGTCGCGATGACCGGTACCGCGGCGACGACCGTCGAGATGACCGCCCCCGCGAGGACCGGTACCGCGACGAGCGCTCTCGCGATGAGCGCCCCCGCGACGACCGGTACCGTGATGACCGGTCCCGCCGCTACTGAGCGTGTGGCCTCCCGGCCTGTGCCTGGCGGCCGGCCATCTTCGCCCTTCGCTGGCCTTTGTTGTTTCCTCCCCTCCTTCTCCTGGGCGTGTGCTCTCCCCTTCCCCCCCCTCTTTTCCCCCCTCTGCAGCGAGGGACTGGACCGTCCGTTTTGTATATTTAGCCTTCGGGAGCATCATCTTCTCCCTCCCTTCCCTCCCTCTTTCCGGCCCGCGGTCCTTCTCGCTCCCTCCTCCCCTGCCCCTCACAGTGCCTTTATGTTGCGAGGGGCGTGGGCGCTGCTTCCCTCTCCTCTCCTCTCCTGCCCTTGCCCCCCCCCCCATGTACCCAAATACCACACATTGTGCCCCCTTCCCCCCTCCTGGCAGGCAGGGCCCGGCTTCGCGCGGCAGGGGATGGAAGAATTGCCCCACGTTTGTGGCCGAAATGGTTGCCCCCCCCCCCCCCCCCCCCCCCCCCCCCACTGCGCGGTGTCCGGGGGGAGGGGGAAATACACAATCCAGTGCCAACGTACGTGCCCGTGGGAAGCGGCGCACACGACGCCACCGCCGGGCCTCGTCCTGCTGATCCTCCTGTCGCTGCTGGCTCCGAGAGCCGCCACCGCCTCAGGCCGGCAGGCCTCCTCCCCTGGCCCCCCCCCCCCCACGGCGGTCTGCAGCCGCGGCCGGGGCGTCAGGCGGAGCAGCGAGCCTTGACCGAGACCAGCCGTCGGGCGAAAAGCCTGCCCCCGGCGCGTGGCCATGTGCCGAGCAGGGAGATAACTGACCCCCTGCCCCTCCTCTCCGCGCGCGCGCGCGTGCGCGCGCATAGGCACACGCACATACGCACGCGCGCCCCGGGCAGCCCCATGGACCCGGGAAGTAGGAAAACCACCAACGGAAGGCCCATTCAAAACACTCCACCGTCGCCCCCCTCTGCGCCCCTTTCCCCGCGCTACCCCGCCTGCGGGCTCGTCGGACTCCGGTCGAAGGCTCACCGAAGGCCACGCCTCCTCTGCCCCCCTCTGCCCCTCTCTTCCTCTTGTTCCCCCCTCCCGCCCCCCCCCCCCGTACACACACACACACCCACGTACGCGCACGGAACACGCACAGCCCTTCGGGTTGAAGGCGCCGTCGAGCAAAACCCCACGGGGCCACCCAGGCGGGGTGATGTAGTTGTGGGGGAGGAGGCCGCCGCCGATGCAGTCACCCGCATTCACGCCCGATTCTCTGGCTTCTTCATTCCGCCGCCCGACGACCTTCCCCAGCCCCAGCGCCTGTGCGTATGGGGTGGTGACTCACACGCTTTCACGCAGCAGCACACACGGGTGTCCGTATGGTCGATCCGCGCCCCCCCCCCCCCCGCCCTCGCCCCCGGCCTTCTCGTCGGAGCCGACGAGGCATGTCGTTTCGATGCCACATGCAATTGGGAATCCCTCTTGGCCTCATGGCGAGTAGGGGCAGGGCGTCTGGGCGACAGGGGGCCGACGAGCCATCGGGCGGGGGGGGGGGGGGGCGGGGGAGGGCATGGGAGGCCCCTCCACGCTAGGTCCCGGGCCTGGGGCCTATGTGTGGGGGTCGCTGCATCTCCGCGAGGAGCCCAGCCCCGATCCACGCGTTGCCCAACCGGACGGCCGATCGTGCCGGCGCAATGGCCGAATGTCTTGGTGGGGCGGCTTCGCCCGTGAGTACATGCGGCTGCACCGAACTCCTCAAGGACACCAGTGCTGCCTCCTTCATCCCCGCCCCCCCCTCCCCCCCCCCTGGCGTTACACCTGATAGCCTTGGGAATGGGCTGCGAGGTTTCCCACGCGGAATGTTGGCCATGAACGGTTTGATGCCCCCCCTCGCGCCCCGGGCACGGATGTATCTTACTCGCAGGTGGCTCGTCAGTGTCTTTGTCGTCCCACCCGTGGGGAGGATGTATTCGGAGCCGGATACCCGCGCAGCTTGCCCACCTCGTATTCTCTCGTCAGCACTCGGGAGGATCGGTGACGGGCGTACCTGCGCAGCAGTGTACCTCTGCCGGGATGCTGGGGCCATGCGCGGGCCCGGTCGTCCCTGCGTTGAGCGTCATCGAGCTCGGCGCATGGAAGAGAGCATTTGCGACTGAGGATGCCCCTGCCTCCCCCCCGCCCCCCCCCCCCCCCCTCCCCCCCCCGCGGCTCCGGAGCCCCATGCCACGGAGCACTCGCACAACCATGCGCACACACAAGCCGCGGCCTGGTTCCGGCTACGACGCACCCGGGGCTATGATCGCCACACTGCTTGGGCATGTTCACATGGCAGGCGTCGGAGGGAAGTGGCAGTGCCCCGCACCGCCCACAATCGAGACGCGATCTCCCCCCAACCCCAGCTGGCTGGCCCCCTTGTACGGCGTCGGCCGCGCGGATTATCTCTCTCTGGCGCCCCTCGCGCCCCTCGCGCGCCCGGCCCTCCCGCGATGCTGGACGGCGAGCCGCCGGCAGCTTCACCGGATCGGGCCCGTGCCGGTATAATGCCTGACAGCGGGCGTGTAAGCTGTGCCGAGGCACGAGGCAAATCCCCACACCGAAGCGAGGGAGCAGAGCCGCAGGCGGGGGCAAGGGGGGCTCGGGCAAGGGAGGGACGAAGAAAAAAGGCCCCGATCGCTGGCGCACACACAGCAGCAAGGGGACACTCGCATACGTGCTTCCTGTCCCCCCCCCCCCCTTCCCTCTTCTTTGTGCCTCGCCTCACTGCTCCTGTTCTCTGCACCAGACGCACGCTGTGCCTGTGGGCTTGGGCCTGTCTAGCTATTGGTACCTTGGCTGGCCTTGTCATTTTGCCTGGCGGCTTCAGTCCTCCCCCTCTCTTCGCCCGCCGCCCTCCCCGTGGATACGCTCCTTCGTGACCGGGATTCGGCAACCTGGGGACGAGGTGTCCGGCCGTGTGTGTGTGTGTGTGTGTGTGCTCTCTCCCCACCGACCCTCCCTTGCCGCTTGGAGCCACCGAGCTTCCCTCCTGCGAGAAGGGTATGTTCTTTGGTGCTGCCCGCTGCTGCTGCTGCTGCTGCTGCTGCTTCTCCTCCTCCTCCTCCCTGCCCCCTGTACCACGCCTGAGTGCCGGTTGACGCCCCGTGCATGCACGCTGATCCGCGTCTCGCCTTTTGCCACCCCTCCACAAGCAGCCAGGCAATGACCACCGGAAACTGGATCAGCGTCCTGACCCAGTCCATACGGACTGCCAGCCCGGAGAAGGGGTCGACCACGCAGCCGCCAGCGGCGCCCGCCACGCCCGGGCCCCTGCTGGCGTCTGTTGATTCGCTGGCCAGCCCGACTCTCGATGTGGGCCTGGACCGCCAAGGGCAGCCGCCCGGCACCTCGGGGCCCGGGCATAAGATGCCGCCTGGCCATGGGCAAGCCCGCTGGGCGGAGCATCCCCCATGCCGGGAGCCGGCCGCGCCCGGGGCCGACACCGAGTGTGACAGTGATGCCGATGAGGGCCGGCCCCTTCTGCAGCCGGCCACCCCGGCCCGGGCGCCGAGTACACCCCGCACCGGGGCAAGCACATCCACCGGGCGCAGTCGGCGCGGAAGTGCAACCAGCCGCGCGGGCGACTGCCCGCCGGCCGCCACGGCGCCCTTCATCAGCCCGGCACTCTGGCCGGGGGGCGATGACTTCCCGCCTGGGGCTGGTGGATCCACCGGGCCGGGGGCCACCGGCGCCGGTGACGGCAGCCGCGGCCCCGGCGACAGCCTCTGGCTCAATTCCGAGTTTGTCATGTACTTTGGCGACCGGCATCCCCTGTCCGAGGGCCTGGCCGCCGGGCAATCGCGCTATCGTCTGCAGGAGGACCATGTCGCTTACCGGGTGTGTGTCTTCTTCATTCGCCTGCTGTTGGCCTTGGGTGCTCTGGCCGGGCTTGGGTGCATGTCCATCGGCGCGTGGACGGCCCTCGGCCATCGAACGCTGGAGCCCCTGCCGGCGGCTGTCCTGCTGGCCCGCATGGGGGCCCTGTTGACCATGGTCGGCGGGATGCTGGCCGCGGCGGGCATGCTTTCCATCAGCAAAATCAGCCGGCTGATCAAGCGCCGACTTGAGTCCAGCGTCACGCGGTGCCCCGTGGAGACAGACCTTGAGGAGGAGGAGGAGGAAGAGGAAGAGCACGGGGCTGCCCTGGCACAAGAGCAGGCGGATGCCCTGGCCGGCGAGGAGGCGTGTCGGTGTGCGGAGTTCTCGATCAACACCACTGCCGGGGGCGGCCCGGGCTTGGAGGCTGGGGCCTGTGCCGGCTGCCTCAAAACCGTCATGGTCCCCCGGGGCGGCGTCCGGAGGGCACTCCCCCCGGTGGCGTCGCTGGGCGTGGATTCGGCGCTCACGTCCACCGGCGGAAGTACCGGCTGCTCGGATAGTTCCGAAGACCTGCTCATGATGTCGGGGTCCATGGATTTCGAGGCACCCTCGGCAGGCGGCCCTGGTGCTGTGTGCCGCCCCTCCGATGGCGATGGCGGGATCAACCCTCCGGGCGGCCTTAACATGTGCAAGGAAGCGCAGTACCTTGCACGCAAGGTGGCTCCCCTGGAAGCTGGCTCGAATCATGTTTCCGTCAGCGCTCGGAACCCCCAGGCCACCCTGGCTGAGCTGGATGCCGCGGGGGGTCCCTTGCTGCATGGTGAATCGCCCGATGCCGGGGACACGGCCCGCGGCCTGGCCAAGACCACCAAGGTCATGATCATGGAAGCGCGCTTGACCAACCGCTACCTGAATTTGTTGATCATTCTGCTGGTACGGACATGCTTGGTGTATTCAGCCTCGGCCAGGGGTTCCTCCCCCCTTCCTGCGGGGGAGGGGGGCACGGACTGAGCTCCACAGGGAGCAGCTGGCACGGGGGCAGGAGGGGGGGGGGGACAAATGGCCGCTTGCACGTCCGCCGGGGAACCTAACAGCGATGGCCCTATGTGCGTTTGATAACCTCCGCCGACGCCCCCGGCCCCCTCACCCCCTCCCGTAGACATCGATGGTCTGTGTGGCGGTCATTGTCGGCTTGACGGCAGGGTGGAACATCTACCAGCAGGAGATCTCCCAGATCGACATTACCATGAGCGAAATCTGGGACAAACTCCCGGTCCCGGTGCGCGGTTTTGTTCAGGAAAGGGTACGTGCCGGCGGCAGGACGCCAATCTTCTGCCCTGGAGCCGCTGTGCATGATGGGGACCATACAAGGGGCGGTCCCCTTGTGCGCATGCGTGCCTCCCCATGTACTGCCCTTGTCGCCCATGTCCAGAGTGTGACAGTTGGGGCGGCGGGCGCAGATGTGACGGTCCATGATATACTGACACACCCCTGTGCCTGTCCACATACCCCCCCCCCCCCACACACACACGCACACACGCACACCTAGCTTGACTGCTGTGGCATGCTTGTTCCCGATGATCGGCCAGCCCCGAGTCCAGAGTGTCGTCCCGGAGGTAGCCGTCCTGAACCGCCTGGCAGTCCGAGCCCTCTGCCGGAGGTGGTGGCCTGCTCGGACCGGGTTAAGTTCATGCTCAGTCGGCATGACCGGGCCGTGCATGCGATGTTTGCCCTCGGCGGCCTGTCGGCCATGCTAATTGGCTTTGCCTGCGTCGGATTTATCCTCTTCTTCGTGGTGTTCTCCCGTCGAGGCCGGGTTGTGGCCAATGCCCAGCGCTGAGAGAGGACAGCAACAAGGAGAGGGAAGATGGGTAGCCATACACCTTGCCACGCCCTTCCCTCTGCCCCATCTCGCGCCTACGCTCCTTCGGAGGGTGTCCATCCATTTTTGTTCCCTCATCCCCCGGATCGCCTCCCTCCCTCCCTCTCTCTCTCTCTCTCTCTCTCTCTCTCTCTCTCTCGCACACGCGTGCACACACACACACATAGACATACACACATGTACAACTCTCTGAGTTGTTAGACCCAAACACACATACAATGCAGACATTGAGCCTTTGCTTCCAGAAGGCAAGCTGCCTCGCACAGTCTCCGCCATGCGTCTACGCATGGGCACATGCGCTCTCAGGCACACACACACACACACACACACAGACACGCGGGCAGGCATCCTTCCTCAATACTTTTCCGAGATTCACTTTTACATAGAACTCCATGCCGCCGATGATGGCGGCGGTGCATAATATAGGACCCATTCGTGCAGGGGCACAGGCAGCAAGAGCAGCGGACTGGAACAGGGAGGCGGGCCGGAGGAAAGTGGGGTGCGATGAGGCGTGCCGCATCACGGCCGAGCGGCGCATGATCCCCCACGTGACCAAGCCGATCGCGATTGTACAATCTGCCTCCGCCGATTGACCATCTCCGGTGTCCAACTGCGGGGGGGGGGGGGGCGCGGGCAGGCGGCTGAACTAGGCCGAAGGGGCAACCCCGAGCCGGGGAGAGCCGCCAGGACAGGCTGTTTTTTTCGGCCGGGGGCTCCGGGGGAAGTTGGCCGTCCGGGCTGATGGCGTCGTTGGCCTGGGAATCTCTGATCTTGGCCCTCTCCTCCCCCGCCCACCGTTCGTGTGTGTGTGAGTGTGCAGGGGGGGGGGGGGGGGTGGACATGCTCCCGGGTGTTCATAACCGGGGCGTGTCTTGGTGCCTGTGTGTGTGTATGCGCGCGGCGAGCGCCCACAGGGCGGGCAGGCGTCCGCCAGAGCCCGGGAAGCCGGAGAGCCGGCATTGGTATGCCGGGCGTGCACGCCAACGGGAGAGCGGGGGGGGGGGGGGGGGGGGGGGGGGGGGGGGGGGGGGGGGGGGGGGGGGGCCTTTAGCGGCGGCCCGGAGGAGGAGAGGAGAGGAGGTGTGGGCGGGCAGCCAGAGGGTTCACCACAGATGGGAGAGGGAAGTGGGTCGGGTGATGTAAAGGAGGGCAGCGAGGGAGGAGGAAACAGGGAGAGGAGGAGTGATGTCGGGAACGGGGCGCGCGCCTGACAGCCCCCCGGGCGGGCGCAGCGGCGGCGGAAAAAGGAGAACACACGACGGCGGAGGCATGGCCACAGCATGCGGGGCACGCGTGAGGGGGAAAAAAAAAAGGCGTCTCTCCGTGGTTCCAACAACGCCCGAGCCACTCTCCCCACCTGAGGGGGGGGGGCGGGCCAAAAGGAGGGAAGATGGCCGGAGTTTCTCCGGGGGCAGGGCAGCGCGACATACGGCCCGTGACTTGTGCGGAATCACGCCGACAGCCATCGGCTCGGGGCGAGTGTTGTCTAAGCCCGCCCGCCTCTCCCCGAACAACAGGGGGCCTGAACGGAGCTGGCGCGGGCCGGGCCTCGGTGGTTGGCCACAGTGTCCGACTGGCGCCGGGCCGACAAACCTAAAGAGACATCCATGTGATACAAAGAATGTCATTTGGATGGGTTTAGAGCTTTCTGACTCATTGTCAGGCGTTGGTGCGGAGTAATCAACGCCAGGTGCGAGGGTGCATGCGCCAGGGGGCCACCTCGCCGTCTTCCGAGACGCGAGGACAGTCCC
>NW_009242973.1:2280665-2283074 GCF_000388065.1 Fonticula alba | reverse complement strand
GGGGGGCGATCAGCCTTCCGCCTGCCTGCCGACACCTGACAAGGGGACCCATCATGCCGAACACCCCTACTCTCGGGCCAGATGAATCTGCCAGCTCAATGGCCCCCCCTCCGCGCCCTTTTGCCCCTCTACCCACCCTCTCCATCTCCTCCATTCTCCACCTGTTTCTCCTCTCGCCAGACCGGGATCAAAAGAGAGAGAGAGAGAGAGAGAGGCACAATCCCTCTCCGATCCTCTCCCCGACCTTGCCATGGTGCCCTCTCCCCGGCGAGGCGGGCGCCTTTGCCTGGTGCTCATGCTGCTGCTTGGCCTGATGGGGTTGGCTGTGGCCTCCAGCGGGGACATCGACCCGCGCTTCCGGAACTGTGTGCGTGAGTGCAACAAGTCCAACATATATGACCAAATTAGCCTGTGCGTGTGATTGTCCCCTCATGCCGTCGCCCTCCTTTGCTTCGAGCCACCACCTCCCCCTGGTGGATGCTTGCCGGTGCTGCCCCTCTCACTCACTCGCCCTCGCGGCGTCTGCCCACCGGACCGCCAGGCCCTACCGCCTCCTCCTGTGGGATCGGGACGCCCTGTGCCGGTATGACTGCATGAGTGCCATCGTCGAGCGTGATCAGCTTGACTACCAGGCGGCCATGGCCCTCTGGAAAAGGGGCGACCCGTCGAATCCGAGCGGCCGGCCGCCCCACCCGCCGCGCGTGCACCAGTACCATGGGAAGTGGCCATTGCGGCGTCTGCTTCTGATGCAGGAGCCAGCCTCTGTGCTGTTTTCGGTGGCCAACTTCCTGACCATCCTCCTCGGCGCGCCAGTTCCACTGCTGGGCTGGTGCCGGCGGTGGTGGGCCTGGGGGTGGGCACGACGCCGGCGGCATCGCCAGCGCTCCTCGGCCGGTGGGGGAATCCCTGCCAAGCGCCTGGGCGAGCTTCGCCCTGCGGAAGAGCCGCTCTGGCCGCCGGGGGTGGCCTGCCAACGCCCAGGGGTCGACCGGGTCTGCCTGGCCGGCGGTAAGGCCGGTGCGCCTCCTCCGCTCGGTGTCCTCCAGCGCCCGGCGCCCTACACCACCTACCTGCCCCCTGTGAGCCCGGGAGATGGGCCGATGGCCGGCGGGGGGGACGCGCCTGCCTGTGGGCTTGGCCACCTGCGCCTCTCCACAAGCAACCCCCTCTGGCGAGCCCAGGCTCTCTACACGCTGGTCGGGCTGAATACCTGGCTCTGGAGCGCGGTCTTCCACACTCGCGATCTCTGGTGGACCGAGTATTTGGATTACTTCAGGTGTGTTTCCTTTTGAGCCGTCTCCTCCCGCAGGGGGGGGGGAGCGCACCCCCTTGTGTCTGACACGGTGTCGACCCGGGTGTCTCCCACCACCTTCCCCCCTGTCTTGGTTCCTCTCGTGCGCAGCGCCACCGCCTGGTCCCTGTGCTCGGTGTACCATGCCAGTATGCGAGCTCTGCCGGTGGTTCGAACTGGCCGGCCCCACCTGCTTTTCTCGGCCTTCTTGCTTTGCCTCTTCCTCGGGCACATCGGTTACCTGGGCCTGGTGAGCTTCGACTACGGGTACAACATGCTGGCCAATGTTGTTGTCGTGTCGGTCAGCGGGGTCCTTTGGATTTCTTGGGGCGCGAGCCAGCTGCTTCGGCACCGCCGTGCGGCGCGCCACGTCTGGCTCGTACGTGACCACCGCATGCGCACGCACAGGGCCGCCCTTTTGGTGCCGCCATTTCCTCACCTAACACGCCCCGTCTGTTACGATGTCCCCCCCCCCCGTTCCCCTCTGATTTGCTCCTTTCCTTTTCCATATATGCACGCACGCACGCACGCACGCACGCACGCACGCGCGCACACGCACACGCACACGAACACAAAAACACACAATTCCACTCCCTGCCTCCCAGTGCATTGGTTGCCTGGTCCTTTTGAGCGTCGGCATGACGCTGGAGCTGTTGGACTTCCCGCCCATCTTCTTCCGGACGCTGGATGCACATTCGCTGTGGCATGCCTGGACGGCCCCCATTTCGCTGCTATTCTATGAGTTCATTCGCCGTGATGTGCTCTTCATCCGGCAGTTCGACCGGGACCTCTATAACCTGGGCCGGGTCAGCAAGCGTGACTGAGGGTCGGATTCGGGCCCTCTCCCCCTCCCCTGCCGCCCCCGAGAGAGGGGAATCGCCGGCTTAGCCACATTCCGCGGTCTCGTCGGGCGTGCCCCGGCCACTTCGGCATGCATCCCCCCCCCCCCCTCACCCCCCCCGCTCGACCGCGCCTCTGGCTCGGGGAAAGTGCACATGCTACAAATACATCGAAATCTTATATTGGCATATGTGTGTTGGTATGTCCCCCGGGTGCGTGAGCGCGCGTGCGTACGTGCATTTGGTCCAACTAAAGGGCGCCGGCACCAGACCCCCAGG
>NW_009242973.1:2258397-2280605 GCF_000388065.1 Fonticula alba | reverse complement strand
CTAGCCCAAGGCGACTGGCGCCTTCAGCGACAGGATCCCACGCCGGCCGAGGACCGGGACCCGGCACAGGGGGCACGCCCGACCATAGGTCCTGAGCCAGGCATCCGAGCAGCTCCGATGGAAGGAGTGCTGGCAGGGGAGCTCGCGCAGCCAAATGCACCGGCGCTCGGGCGGGTCGTCGGCCGCCGGCGGGTGACCATGCTCGAGGGCCGATGTGTCGCTTGGCCGCAGGTCCGCCGGGGGGGGGTGTGCGGACGCCGGGCGCCGGTGGCGGGGGGCATTTGACCCATGGTGCTCCGGTGGCCGGTAGTCGCCAGCGGTTTGCGGGACCCCCATGTGGGCGAAAACCAAGTGCCCAACTGCCGGGCCCAGAGGATCCACGATGTAGAATTGCCCAAGTTCCGGGGCTGGGGTGGGCTGGCCATCGAGGGGTGTCCTGCTTGGCGAGCGTGATGCCGGGGGCAGGGAGCCTGGGAGGGCGGGGCCCAAGAGAGCGCTCGGTCAGTCCCCATCCGGTGGGGCACAGGAGTCGGAGTGGATGCCCGGCCTCTGCACAGCGGCCGACCGCGCTCCAGGCACTTGCAGGCCGTCTACCAGGAGAAGTCAGGCGTACCTCCATGCACGGCAGGGCCGGCGCGCGGGACATCAGTCATGTTGCCCGACGCCACGAGCGGCCCCAAGGCCCACCCCTCATCCGAGGGGCTGGACGGTTCGGAGAAAGGTCCCTGGCAGATGGCGCAGTGCTCTCTGGGCGTCATCCGCCATCGTCACCAGGGGGGCAAGAGAGCGCTGATTAGGGACGATGTTCGTTCACATTGACAAGGGCCATCGTTGGGGAGGAGGGGTCGTACTTGGCGGAGGTGTCATCTGGCGGCGGTCACCGGCGCCGACCGTTCGAATTCGCCGCAGGGAGGGGCCACGGCACCCGGGACGCCGCTGCAGTTAGATGTCCTGCCTACTCCCCAAGGTGTGCACACGAGTGGGCATGGGCGAGTGGGCGCAGAATGCGGTCACCGGCGGAAGAAGGAGCAATGAGGAAGAGCCGCCCCCGCACACGTACCCCAGGCCCCAAGGCCCGGAGGCAGGCCACTCCCCGGGAGAGGCTCCCCATCCTCCTCGCGGGGAAAGTGCGGCTTCAAGGGGATGGATGCGATCTGCCTCATGGACAGGCCAAAGTGCGAGCGGTAGCTCGACCGCGCTGGGCCATTGCCCCCGAGCAGGCCGCGGGTCAGCCAGCACACCGCCCGACTGAAGAGCGGCAGGCCCCGGTGCCGGGGGCGAGCTTGAGGCCCGGGGCCCCGGGGGGGCCCCTCCGGGCCGAGCGGTCCCCCGGTCTGCCGATGGGCACGGGCCTCATAGTAGAGCGTGTCATCGGCGCGGAGGGCCTTCAGCATGACCACCAGGAAGAGGACAAGCATCAGGGGGATCATGATGCGCATGGTAGCCGCTGCCCCCTCGAGCGTGGTACTCAGCTCCAGGGGGGCCTTTGCCAGGGTGCTGCTTGGCGATCGCGTTGGTGGCGGTCTCCCGGGGTTGGATATCCGAGTGGCCACCTGGGTGGGCGAGGAGGGGCGCAGGGATTCGCGCGCGGCACACAATGTGGCTGTCAGTTTCGCCCCTTGCCTCAGTCCCGAGCCGCGATGTTCCCGCGCCGGTGGCGGCGCCACGCACCGAGAGAAAACTTCCGGACAAAGCTCGGAAGCGGACCTCCGAGTCCAAGGCTGCCAGTTCGTCGGCGCTATTTACCCCGAGCGAGGACATGCACACACACACATACATACAATACATACATGCATACACACGCACGTACGCACACATACCTGACGGTCAGTACACCGGGACCGGTGGCATGAGGGCATGGCAAGAAAGATCCCCTCGGGCAGCCAGGCACGCTGCCGGCCGCCGGCCCGCCCGCCTGGTATGGTCACCCTCGAGCCCCCTCGTGCGAGGGCAGCCCCTCACAAGCACGCTCTCCGGCCGGTCTAGGACGCACTTCATTTCGATAAACGGCATTGTTGGACTAATCCCCGGGCAGGAAATCTCCCTCGGTGAGCCGGGGTGCGGGGCCGAGCCCGTGGGAAAGGGCCCCGTAGTGGCGGCGCCCTCGGCACGCCAGCTTCCCGGACCGCCGGCCCGCTGAGCAATGAAGACGGCCTTCAAGTCCCACCCGGCCCCCCAGTCGGAGAGGCCGGGCTCCGGAGACATGGGCGCCCCTCCGCCCACCAAGGCCAAGGAGGCCCGCATGGTGGCCAGCGATCGGCACACGTCGGCCGTCTCGCTCTCCGGAATCAAGGCAATCCAGGGCGAAGGAGCGACACACGGCCGGCTGGGGGCGGGGGGGGTGGCGCGCCCGGTGGGCCCGGCAGCGAGTCAGTGTCTTGGGGGGGCGGGGCGGAGCGGAGGCATTGGCAACGGGGCGGGGCGGGGCACCGCGAGGCGGGGAGCGCAGCAGCCGCCCCACTGGGCCGGCCACGGATTGACGCACGCTTCGGCCATGCAGTCGTCGATGTCCCCCGGACCGGGGAGAGCATTGCCAGCCTCCTCCGCCAAGCCGGCGGGGTGGGCGCGGACCTCGGCTTTGGCGCCCGCCGGGCCGGTGAGCATGCGCCGAATGAGTGCCGGGCTGACCAGCCGGCCGCGCACCACCAGCCGGTCCAGCTGGCACACCAGCCGCGCGGTTCGGGCGGCCTCGGGCTTGCGGTTGCCGGCGCCCGACCGGCGCCCGGACAGCAGCGCCGGCAACAGCCACCGCCGGGGCCCGGGCTTCGCCTCGCCGTCCGGGCCCCGCTCATCGACACTCTCGGCGTCCGGTCCGCTGAGGGCCTCCTTCAAGCCACAGTGGCCAGGTCGACCGCCTTCGAACACCACCACCGCGGTCGGATGCAGGGTTCGACGCCAGGATGGCATGCTGCCGCTTGTGAGCCAGCCAATGCGCGCCCGCAGGGTCGGGCGCCGCGGCCGGAGTTTCATCCTCCACGCGGCCGATCAGGGCAAGCAGCGCCCTGGCACAGGGGAGCCTGCTTCCGAACAGCCCAAGCCGGGACCGGGGCCATGAGTAACACCATTGGTCAATGTCGGGCTTGGGCATTTGGGCGATCGCCCATGTGTATCGTGGCGAGTCTGCTCGCGCGAGGGCGTACTTCGGTGGGGCCTATGTGTGCTTGCGTGTGTGTGTGTGTGTGTGTGTGCGAGAGGATGTTGGCTGAGTATATCTGTGCGTCAGGGGGGTCGTGGATTTGTTGGGCTGTCTCGGATGATCTCGTGAGCCTGGTTTACGCTGGAAAAGTGAAAAAGACTGCCCACTCAGAGTCGGGCGCCTCGAAGGACGGCTCTATGGCAATGGCCGGTCGCTGTGCGGGCAGGAGAGGAGAGGCGAAAGTGCGGTGGGACAGGCAACTAGGCAAGTGGGAGGCAACATACCCTCGAACGAGAGCCCCTCCCCTACTGGGTGCGCCCTCTCATAGCAAGGACAGGGGCACCCTATGCCTGAGTGCGTCTTCTCCGGAAGCTATATGGCGTGTCAGGGGTGAGAGGGACTGTGGAGAGCACAAAAAGGGCGAGGCCCACACACACACACACACACACACACACACACATGTACGTGTACATGGACATGGACCAACGCCCACCCAGGGGTCCTCCTCTCCCGGGGCCTGGACCTGCTCTCTCCCCTTTCCACGCCCGGTGGAGACTTGGAGCCTACCGGGCACATCCACCCTCATCAGCGAGTCAAGGCTGGGATTGGCATGGCGCGGAAGGGACACAACTGTCCTGCCTGCCTATGGATGACCCCGAGACGTACCCCCCCCCCCCCCCCCCCCCCCGGGGGGGGGGAAACGAGGGCAGAGCGGGGCCCGAGGGACAGAGACCGGTGGGAATGGCCCCGGGCCCACCTCGACCACCACACCACGGCCGGGGCTCGGGCCGCACCGGAGCCATGGGAAACAAATGCAAATCGACCTGGCGGTTCGACCAGTGCCCTGGTGAAGGCACCCAGCCTGAGGATGATGGTCTTAGATTTCAGCATGCCCTCGCTAGATTTGGCGGCATCTGCCAGTCCACCGAGTAGGAATGCGGAATGCTGCGTCGGAGCATTGGGAGTTGATTTGGAGCGTTACGTCATAGAACGTCATTCTAGGTGTGTTCGGTTTAATTCCGGCATCGGGACTACTCCACGATCGTGCTTGTGGGGTAATTCGCGCTTGTGGGCTGCGAACTCTGCCGAAGGGGGATCCGTGCAGGAAACCCAGCTGGGCATCCCCCTCCCGGGGCCGGATGGTCACCGAGTGTGAGCGCTCCGGCCACCTGGACCGTCTTCTCCCGAGGCGGGGAGGTTGGGAATGCGTGTGCTCGTGTATGGCGGACCAATCGCCGCGCCCCGTGACATTTAAGGTTCCCGATGTGCGGGGCGCGCCCGGAGCGAGTGCGTGTGTGGGTGTATGTGGCCCCATGGGGGTGAGAGAGGGAGAGAGAGGGAGAGAGAGAGAGAAGAAGCGACGAGTGAGTTGGGTATCCGTCTAACACCGCCATCGGAGCCCATCACAGGTCAAGTTCGAGCGCCGCCAAGCCCTCAGTGTGTGCTGGTCAGTAGATGACGTACTGGACCTCCCGGGGGCTGGGACCACGCATGCGGCCCGAACGTCGGCCAATGTCGACAGTAGCCGGCCCCGGCGTGTGGGCTCCTTGGGTGTGCTTGCATTCCCCGGCCCCGGATAGTTGCCAATGGAGCGGGTGCGCCTGTGTCCGCGCTCTGGGAGCCCTTGGCATGCGCTTCCGTTCCTCCTTCTTGGTCCGTCTCTCGCTCGCTCGCTCGCTCGCTCGCCCCCTCCCGGGGGGGTGATGAGGGGATACCAGCGCAGGGGGGCATGGTCCTCACGGAATGCATGCGGCTTCTCGAGCCCTAAACGACCTGGCAGCATCGGTTTGCCTGGCTGTCCGAGAAGGGGTTGCCGATTGTCCGCCCGCCCCCCTTCATCCAGGGGGCCGGGGGCCAGAGGGTAGCGGGTGGCGAGGAGGGCACGAGCCGACGAGAGGGCGCGGCGCAGCGCAGCCGAGCACAGGGCATTGGGGGCGGGGGATATTGGCCGTTTGGGTGGGGCGGATTGGCGGTACGGCGTCTGTCGTTGCCACTGCTTGGTTGTGCGTGCTCCCTGGCCCCATGTTGGCCGAAACAACGGCCGCCAAGGTGCCGCCTCTTTCACTGTGAGCAAGGCCGGAACGCCAGGGCGACCCTGTGCCCCAGATGACACAACTGCATCATTCGGCGGCCATGTCGACATTCGTGACCGCCGATGCGTGTGCTGTACATGGGAGCCCGAGTCCCCTCGCGCCTTCTCGCCCTCCCCCTCCTTCGCCCCCCTCTCTCGGTCTCCGGCCGCAACCCCGGCCCTTTGGGGGCCATGGCGGCCGGCGAAGCGCGAACGGTGAAGGATGTGGGCGGACATGCTTGTGGCGGCCGTCGCGCGCGATTCAGGGGGTGGTTGCGCTTCGCAAAAGCCCTACTCCCACCGTAGATCCCATTCCAGGTGAATTAGATGTGAATCTGAAGATCAGCCCCGTGCAAGGGAGGCCCCCGCTCCACGCCCGCCCCCTGCCCTGGGAGCTTGTAGAATCGGTCAGTCGAGATCAAGATCAGCGGCCACTCGGCAATTGGTACTCGGCTCGGGGCCCACTCGGCCAAGCCTCTGCAGGGTGATCTGGCCCCCCTTGCCCCTCCCGCCGCGGCAACATGCTAACGCCCCGCCCCGCCCCCCCCCCCTCCCCCTAGCATCGCGGCTACCCCCTTTCAGATGTCTGGCGGTAAAGGCCCCCTCGTGGAGATGAACATCGCTCCAGGTGACAATCCTATCGCCATGCCTCCTGCTATCCGATCTCGGCCTTCCTGCGTCCCGTCGAGGGGGGACTAGGGGGGGAATTGCTCGGCACGGGCGAGGGGGCCGAGCGAGAAAGAGAGTAGAGGCGGGCGAGAGTGTGGATGAGGGTAGGGGACATCGGACAACCGGCCCTCGGGGCCGAAGGGGAAAATCCGCCAGAGCCTTTGTCTTTGGTGCGGCCGAGGAGAGGAGGTCCCCGGGTGAGCATGGCCCGACAGGGATGGCTTGGGCCTGGAAAGATGGCCCGGGCCCGGGCAGACGGCTTGATTGGGGCAGAAAGGGAGAGAGAGAGAGAGAGAGAGAGAGAAAGAGAAAGAGAGAGAAAGATGTGTGTGTATGGGGGGGGGGAGGGGAAAAAAGCAGCCCGCCCCGGCCCCGGCCGGCTAGCATGCGGCAAGCATGAATGCGCCGCCCTGCTTCCCTTTTTCGCCTGCCACATTACACCCGAGCGATCGAACGATCGCCAGCCATCCTTTCGCGCGCGCGTTTTCCCCTCTCCCCTCGCCTCCCCCCCCCTCCCACACACACACACACACACACACACACACACACACACACACACATACTCGCCCCTCCGACGAGCTGCCCAGGCCTTCCCCCTGCAAGTACCACCTCTCCCAGTTCGCAGTATGAACCCTCCCAGTCACCCCTCGCCCGCGAGCCACAGGCTCCGGTCCCGGTCGCGCATCGGCGCGAATGCCACCACCGTCACCCTGATGTCGCACGCCCCCGGGCTGGGCCCCGGCAGCCCGGCCACTCCGCCGGTGGCGTCCAGCCCCTCGCCGGCGGAGGCCCGCAGCCCGCGCCCCGAGCAGAATGGTCTGCTTTCCTCGCTGGTCAACCGCCTGGGCTTCCTGGTGCAGGGCCTCCAGGTGCCGACCGACGGGGCCGACGAGGTGCTGACGCCGTCCATGTCGATGGATCTGCATCTGGAGCCGGCCCTCTATGTCGGGGCCGATGGCCCGGCCGAGGCGATGGGCCCGAGCACCGCGGATTACGACCCGCAAGTGATCCTGATCACCGGCGGGGCTGGCTTCATGTGCGCAAGGGGTCTTTCTTGCTTCCTTCCTTCCTTTCCCCCTCGCCCGAGCCCCCGTTTGCCTTTCCCAGCCCGGGCGGCCCCCTCCCCCGGCATCCCCGGCATCCCCGGCATCCCCGGCATCCCCGACATCCCTGGCATCCCGGAACCCTCCCATGCTAACGCCTGGCTCCGCCTCGCTGATGACACCCAGTGGCTCGAACATGGTTGGCTACCTCGCCCGCAAGTATGAAGGAACCGGCCGCCGCGTGATTTGCCTCGACCGGATGGATTACTGCGCATGCCCGTACTCCCTGCGTGAGCTGCAGGGGCTTCAGTGTTTGAAGATCATCCAAGTGCGTATCCCTGAGTCCTGCCATTTGCGCCCGGCCGCCGTGCGCGACCCCCCCCCCCCCCCCCCCCCCCCCCCCCCCCCCCCCCCCCCCCCCCCCCCCCCCCCCGAGCTGCATTGCCGCCCGCCATCAGGGCCCCGGGGGCATTAACACCAACACTTCTCTCTCTCTCTCTCAGGCCTGCATCACGGACTTGCCACTCATGCGCAAGATCATCGAGGAGGAGCGCGTGGACACGGTCATCCACTTTGCGGCTCAATCACACGTCGGTGCGAGACCCTCATGCCCTCCCCCCCCCTCGCCCTTTCACCTTGCTACCCCCTGGCCGCGCATCGCCAATGCCCACACACCGGGGACAAAAGCGTCCATTGGCTGACCACCGGGAGGAACTCCCGACCGCGCTGCGCTCGCAAACACACGAGCAGATAACTCCTTCGAGAGTTCGCTCTCGTTCACCCGGGACAATGTCATCGGCACTCACGCGCTGCTGGAGGCCAGCCGCCTGGCTCCGGCCGGACAGATGCGGCGGTTTATCCATGTGAGCACGGACGAGGTGTATGGCCCGGCACCGCTCGGGGTGCGTTGCTACCGGCGGCCACAGCCCCCGCCCCTCCCCTCCCGCTCTTTTCGCATCCCTTCCTCTGTGTTTTCCAGTCACACTCAAACCGACGGCATGTCTGCCCTGCTCTTTTGCCGGCAATGTGCTGCCTGTGGCGAGCACAGCAAGCCTTCAAGGAGACCGACCCAATGGCACCCACCAACCCCTATGCCGCAACCAAGGGTACGCGAATGGCCCACTCGTGGCTCTCAGTAGACAGAGGCCGCGTGCGAGAACAAGAGCGGGGCATATAGAGGCGGGTGCAGAAATAAGCCGGGCCAGGAGGGAGAGAGAGAGAGAGAGAGAGCGAGCAAGAGAAACAGACACAGAAGGACACACAGGCCGGGGCAGTGGGAGTGCCATACCAATGGCCGGGCGTGGACACGGCATTCCCGGATGATGCCCTGCTCTGGCCGGGCCCCGAGAAACCCAGACTCACCGCCTTTCCCCAAAGCCGCCGCCGAATTCTTAGTCTCCTCCTACAACACCACCTTCAACCTGCCGGTCATCATCACCCGCAGCAACAATGTATACGGGCCGCACCAATTCCCGGAAAAGGTCATCCCGAAGTTCATCTGCCAGCTTCTCCGGGGCCAGCCATGGTACGCATGCCGGCGCCCACGGGCAGGGGAGCGGGCGAGGGAGAGTTGCTTCGGTGCGCGGGGAATCCCGCGGTAGCGCCAGAAACTGTGTCTCACACCATGGCCGATCCTTGCGCCCTGCCTGCTTTCGGCCTGTGAATGCCCCGTGTGCTGGGCTTTCCTTCTATATCACCCCTTTCATCTCTGCGCCTTGGCCGCGCAGCTGGATCCACGGGAATGGGACCCACTCGCGCCGGTACCTGTATGTCACCGACGCGGTCCGGGCCTTCGAGGCGGTCATGCAGCGTGGTGCCTTGGGAGACACGTACAACATTGCCGCCGGCCCGGGCTGCGAGCGGACCACCCTCGAGGTCGGCCGTGCGTGCATCCACTTCGTCGACCAAAGCCTCGGTCAAGGGACGCCGGCGGCTCTGGCCGATCACCACGCCAACGACGTGACCATGGGCGGGAGGTTGGTTTTCGTGCGCGATCGCGCATGCAACGACCAGCGCTACCATGTTGACTCGCGCAAGGTCCAGGCCCTGGGCTGGGAGCCGGAAGTCAGCTTCGAAGAGGGGCTCCAGCGTACTGGTACGGCTTTCTTTCACACCGCCTCGGTGCATCGGCCGAGAGGGGGGAGGACACATCAGGGCCGATCCCCCAGGGAGCTTCAGAAACGAGGGGGAGGGCGATCGCAGATGGTCGTTGCTTTGGACCATATCTGACCGGGCCGCCATCAACGCGCGCGTGCGCCCCGGCCCCCGTGCCTCTGTGTGTGTGTGTGTGTGTGTGGAAATCACCCAGTCGACTGGCTGGTACGGAGCCAGCCCCATTCGGACATCTGGTCCGGGGGCGAAGCGGCCCTGGAGCGGGCCCTGCAGCCGCATCCCAGCGGCGTCCTGGCCGAGTCGGCCACGCCTCCTCCTGCCCCTTCAGACACCGCGCAGGACCCGAAGTCGCTGAAGAAGCAGCCGGCTGTGCCCGCCACCACGAGGTGCCATCTGGTGGATGACCATGTCTCGCACATTAAGGCCCACCTTGCCACGGCGGTGGCCACGGCAGGACCTGCCGCAGCCGTGGAGGAGACGCCCCAGGCAAGTGGCGGCGGGCGTGGTGGCGCCCCTTGCCCCTGAGAGGGGCGTGCAAGACGGCCTCCCCCCCTCCCCCTCCCCCCGATGCCGGGTCTGCCAGAGAGGCGGCACGGGTAGGCGGAGAGAGGGGGAGCGAGAGCGCGCGCGCGCGCGCGCGAGGGGGAGGAGCCAGAGAAAGATAGTGAACCAAGGGCCGAGGAACTGAGGCCAGGAAGGCGCGGGAGAACAGCGTCGCGCCCCTTCCCCTTGGAGGGGTGTGGACGTTCCCGTCTCTCTGTCTGTCTCTTCCGTGTATGTATGTGTGTGTTTGTGTGTGTGCCTTTGTGCTCCACGCTATGGCCCCGTTGTGACGCGGCGGAGGCGCTAGCCGGGCGGAGGCATGCTCCGCCCCCGCTCGCGAGGGGGAACGCCCTGCGGCGGGGCCTTGCTCGCGAGAGGCCCCAAAGCAGGCGGTCTTTATTTTTCCGGTGTGATGGCGGGCCATCACGCGCCGACCAGGCAGCGCGCCGCGCATAGAGGCGACAGGAGAGTACAGAAGCACAAACACGTGTGTCTACACACATACCCCCACCTACGCATGCGCCCATCTCCGCGGCTTCGGAGAACCGGGCCAAGAAACAACAATAAAATGAACCCACTCCCACACAATGTGCACGTCTGGACGTGCGCGTCGGGGTGCGTGCACCCTGGCCCATGTATCGGGGGGGGGGGGGGCTGGAGAGGGCGAAGGAGGCAGGCAGAAAGCGAGCAGGACACAGGGCTGGGGGAGCAGGGCCGGGGGGAAGAGCACACAACATAACAGGCAGGAGGGGGGCGCCAGGCAGCCTGGCCTCCGGCCCGCGCCAGCCGTCGGTGCGCGATCGAGCGTGCTCCCCTGCCTTGAACGACTCACCTCAGGCAGGGCAGGACGCCGGGGCTGGCGGGCGGGGCCCGTGATGCGGCTCGCCCTTACCCATTTCGGCCTGTGAGACGAGTGGCGGCGGAATGCAAAGAGGCACTCAGGAAAAGAAGGCGCAGGAGCTTGAGGGCGGCAGGAGGGCCCCGGCAGCCGGAGCAAATGTACCTCCTTGGAAGGGGGGGCGAGCACACCCGGAGAGTGGTGCATGAGTGACCGAAGGTCTGGGCGGGGCGGGGCCCCAAAGCCCAACGCAAGGGCATATGATCCGCACGGGGGGGCCCCTGAACGCTAATGGCGCGGTGAGCCGGGGAGGGCCAGGGGAGGGCCGGGGAGGGCCGGGGAGGGGGGGTCTCGAAGCCGATCGATCGACGGCCGGGCGAGGGCTTCCAGGCAGGTGAGCCTGGCGCGGGGGCAGGCGCACAGGGCTTTTTCCCAGCGCGTCCCTTGCTCCTTTCGGCACGGGGCCCAAACAGGTGAAGCGCTGGGGGGGGGGGATGCCCCCGAGTTGGCGGCGGAGCTGCCAAAGACGCCCGTCCATTGGCACTTTGGGTGCCCAGAGGGGCAGGACACCGACATGCCCCTTTGGGGGGGCGTTCCAGGCCCCCTTTCCACAGGCGTGCTCGCAAGTATGGCGCAAGAGCCTCCCTCTTGGCCACGACGGCTCGTCCGCCGGCCCGGCCGCTGCCCGGCCGCTGCCTGGCCATCCTCCCTCCCTCCCCGTGGGGGCTCGCTGGCGGCCAACGTCGCCGGGAATCCCCTGGCACTCACCCCGGTTCCTGGGTTTGGTTGGGCAGACCGTCCGGCGGGGGGGGGGGGGGGGAATGTCTGCACCAGACCTGGGCAACATGTCCCCCTTCTCAGGGCCGGCTGCCCAGACGCCGGACCCATTTCCGGGACAACCGCCCCGCGAAGAAGTCCCCGCCGTCCCGGTCCCTCGCCTGGGAGAAAGTAGGGCAGCCGACGCAACAGATTGGGTATATGATCGGACCGCCAAAATAATACCCCAATTCTTGCGCTTGGGCTCCCTCTCTCACAAGCCGGCCTTCCATCGACCTCCCTGCGGATAGCTTCGCCATCCAGTGATCGGCAGTGCACGAAGGCAGCAAAGCAACGGGCGGACAAATGGCTGGGGAGGGGGGCGTGTGTCCCCGCTCCTTCTCCAGTTTCCCCCCGATCGGTACACATCCGGATTCCGGCGGCCGAGTCTGGGTATGTGTGGTGTTGTCGCGCGTCGTGCGCGGCCGATTGTGTCAGCCCCCCCTGTCGGGGTCTCTGGTCTCCGTCACATGCCCGGATTGCTTGCCCCCCCCGCCCCCCCCCCCCCCCCCAGGTCCCTTCTACGATCTGGCCTAATACGCGGCCACTCTGCGTTACCTATTTAAGAAGCCGCCTGTCGATCGGGTAAGCATGCCTGAACACCACCAACCCCACACGCTTCCCTCCAACACCCCTCGGAACCCCTCCTCTCCCCTCCACTGCACGCACACACGCACACACACTTCCCCAGAGCACACGTCAACACGTCGCCACCCGCTCCGCGGCCGCCGCCACCATGATGCAGAATTACATTTATCTCCTCAACCCGTCGATTCCCGAGCCGCTGTCCATCAAGATCAGCACTCCGATCGAATTCAACACCTTCCTCTCCATGGTCCGTCATGCATCGCGCCTGCCATGATCCGGTGTGCTTGCCGCATCCCCTCCCCGCCCCCATGTCCACTGACCCGGAGCCTCCTCGGCCCATTCCCTTTCCCCCTGATGCACAGGCCCTCGCCGCCATCAAGACCCAGAACCTCCCCTACCGCCCGAGCTACATCCGCTTCTCCTACCACCATCCGGTGACCGGGGAGCTGATCCGCATCACGGACACCGATGGTCTCCAGGCGGCCATTCAGGCATGCATCCAGTCTGGCGACCTGCTGCTGCTGGACACGGAGTTCGCCTCGCTGGCGCCCCCGCAGCCACCTGTCCAGGTTCCGGAACTCCTGGACTTCGACGAGGTCGCCTCCGCCGCGGCCGCCACTGACGAGGCTGATGAGGCCGAGGCAGTCGCCGCCATCGCGGCGGTCGAGGCTGCCGAAGCCGCCGAGGCCGCCGAGGCGGTGGAAGATGCCCCCGAGCCCGCTGGTCAGACTCCTCGTGCGGACACGGGTGCCACCCCCCGCCACCCAGTCCTGCCCCTGGACTTTGACATGGTGACCAGCGCCCTGGGCTTGAATGAGGACGCCGCGCGCCTGGTGCGCGGGCTTCTCACCTCGTTGGACCTCCTCCCCCAGCAGCCGGTCCGGACGGGGGCTTCCCCTGCCACCGAGGCCCCTCCTGCCACCGAGGCCCCTCCTGCCACCGAGGCCCCTCCCGCCACCGAGGCCCCTCCTGCCACCGAGGCTCCTCCTGTCTCGCAGGACACCTCCCCCGAGCATGTTGAGGAAGACCTCCAAGCAGCCGAGTTCCTCGACAAGCCGGCCGATCCCTCTGAGGATCTCGCCTCCTCGCCCTGCCTTGTGGAGTCCTACTCGGACGATAGCTCGGACTCGGAGTCCGACCTGGAACTCGACGGGGGGGGCGACAGCGAGGCCGACGTCGCCAGCGAGTCGTCGGCCCCTCTCCCTGCCGACTGCAATGTCTTCGATGAGCATTACCAGCCGAACGACTTCCAGGCGCTGATGAGCAATGTCTATGGTCAGGTTAAGTGCCTGCAGCGCGGCCTCTTCCACGCCATCTCGGAGTACGCGCGCGCTGCTGCCGACAATGCGGGCACCGGGGCGCCGGTCGCCGCTGGCGGCCCCCATAACCGCCGGAAGTATGGCCGCTATCCCATCCGCATGTTCCCCCACATGCGGGTCGCCGATGAGGAGGGCCACCCGATTGGCGGTTGGGGACGCCCCCGCGGCGGCCGCTGCGGTGTGTCGACCGAGCGTGCTGGCAGCCGCCATTGCCCCTTTGGTCCCCACTCCCATCCTCACCAGCAGGAGCAGCAGAATGGCGGCGCAGAGTCCCCGAAGCGCGGGGAGTTCGGCCATCATCACCCTGGTCGCCGGGCTATGCCCCGCCGTCAGATGATGCTCAGTGTGCTGTCGGAACTTGATGACCTAAGCCAGCGCCTGGCCGCCCTGGAGGCCTCGGTGCAGCGCATCTCCGACAAGGTCTTCCCCGGGGACGACACCGTCGCTGCTGCCGCTCCTGCTGCCGCTCCTGCTGCCGCTCCTGCTGTCATTCCTGCTGCCACTGCTGGTCCCAATCTTGTCGCGCCGCCGGCCGGTGCGGCTCCCCCGGCTCAAGAGGAGTGCCCGGCTGTTTTGACTCCGGCCCCGGGGGTCTCCAAGCTGCATCGGATCTTTTCCGTTAGCCCGCTGCCCCGCAAGGGTTCCTTTTCCCAGTCGGGCGTGTCGCCCTTCTCGCCGGTGACCATTGGCACCCCTATGCCTGTGAGCCCGGCCCCCTCCCAGCTCCCGAGTGTTGTCCAGCCCTCCACCCTCAGCACCGCCGGCACTGCCGCCGATACCACTGCCTCCACGGGCCCCACCGCCACCACCACCATCACCATGGATCCCGACTCGGGCGTCACGATTCACAGCCAGCTGTCTCGGCTCCACGGCTTCTCCTCCGGCCGCCAGGTGAATGACATCAGCTCCTTCCACTTCAAGGTTCACCTGGCTCTTTTCGACCTGCCCCGGGAGGGCCCCCTCCTCGCGCCCCGGACTCCCCCCAAGTTCAAGGTAGTCGCTCGTGGGCCGCATGCCTCCAACGTCACGACCAACCGCGACGTGTATGCCTCCACCAGTGAGGTTACCTTCCACATTCTGGTGGACGGCCGCCTCCGGGACTTCAACATCCCCCTGGATGTCATCTGCACGGTCACCAACAACGTGCTGGCCACCTTCAATGTGACCGATGAGACCTACCCTGAGCTGAACCAGTCCCAGCGCTGCTACCTGCCTCCGAGCGAGCTCAAGCGCCTGAATGACAACTTCCCCAAGCGGTCGCTCAATCGCGCCATCGCCGCCTACCACCATTCTCTCGTGCCCCGCCTTGCGAATGGTGGTCGTCCGGTTTTCGGCCGTGCTTCCCGTGGTGATGTTCACTTCTAAGACGGTCTCTCCTCTCTGTGGATGAACGCCGCGCACCACTGCGTGAGTGCGCCCGCGGATGTTGATTGCAAAAAGTAAAAAGCCATAAATACATTCCCCCCCCTCCCCCCCTCTCCCCCCACCGCCTGCTGAAGAAAATGAACAAACCCAATGATCTCTCCTCTCTCACCGGGCTTTTTCCCCCTTCCCGTTGGAGGAAATGGCCCTTCAAGTTGTGGATGGCTGTGCATGGTATGCTGCGGCTCGGTCGGTCCTGGGAGCCCTCCCACCGCGTACTTTGGGGCCCAGGCTGCAGGCATGCTCCTCTTCCTTTTTGTTGATCCCCCCCCCCCGTCCCACCTCCCTCCCTGCCTGATGTGGTCGCGATGGCTCGCACATGTGGGGATGCGGCGAATACCACGATGCTCGCCGGGGCCGCCAGGTGAAGAGTGGCCGAGCAGCTGAAGGTCGCAAACAATCGCCGATGGCCGCCTGGGGGCACTCAGGCCCACTTGTGCATGATGGATCACAAGGATGGCCAAAAAAAAAGAGGGATGTATGTGTGTACATATCGGTGCGCGTGTGCGCGTGTGTCCGCGTGTGGACATGTGGAGATGTGGAAACCGCTGAGAGGGGGAGAGGGGCAGGGCGAGGGGGGGAGGGGAGGGGGGGGGGCGGAACAATGCGTCGGGCGCTACTCAGGCAGGGTCCGCCGGAAGAGCGGCTTCAACTGGGACTCGAAGTACGGATGCTCCTGGCCGGTCAGGCGCACGGGGCCGGAAGTGGCCCGGCGATCGCCGGACCCCCCTGCAGCTCGGGCTGCCTCATTGCTGAGGGTACTACCGAACTTGACCCGATCGAAGTAGGCACGATACACATCGCCATCATACCGGCCGAAGGGCGACGCCAGGATGAAGTCCGGCAGGGCGAAGGAGTCCACCAACGGCACGGCATCAGCTCGGATCTCCGGCATCAGCGCCCGGTAGCAGTCTCGTGCGTCACGCAGCTGCTCCGGGGAGAGGAAGCTCTTCTCGAGAGCAATGGCACACAGGGCCCCAGCCGACTCGATCAGATGATGCAGGCCGAAAAGTGCACACAGCTACATTGAGCAATGGGTCAGCGCGCGAGGAAGGGGGGAAAAAAAAACCAGAAACCAAACAAGTAGCGTCCGAGGGGCCCAAAAAAAAAGGGGGAAGGACGTGCGACGTGGTGGCAGCGGACCTTTTCCAGAGGAGGGCGCAGAGAAGCCGGGGCAGCGGTCACCGCCTCGGCAAATTGACGCAACATGTACCCCAGGCAGTGGGCACGCGCAGCACGCAGGAGCTCCGGAGCTAAAGAGGCGGCACAGTGGGAAAGGAGTCAGTGGGCAGATGAAGTGTCCAGTTAGAAGGGCCAAGGGCATCACACATACCGGCTTCCCGGTAGGCCTCATCCGGGCTCATGTTCCCGCCCGCGGGAGAGAGGTATTGCTCAATCTTCACGCCGGCCGTGTCCACCAGATGCGCACAGACTGAGGAATAGAGCTGAACCAGGACTGCATGCGATGAAAGGGAGGGAAGCGGAGAGAGGGCGAGAAAGCCAGAAAGACAGAAAGACCGAAAGACCGAAAGGCAGAAAGGGAAAAGGAGAAAGAGAAACGTTAGTGGGGCATTGAGAGGCGAAGGCCTGGCGGAGGGGATGCCCCAAAATGACGCACGGTCAAGACGCTGGAAGTCCGCCGCGCGGCGCGCCGGAGACCGGTACGCCAGGGCCTGCTCCAGCGTGGCCAAATACGCCAAGTTGGAGGAGAGCCCCGCGCGTCCGGTGCGGTCGCGCCAACAGGCCACCAGGTACCGGCCACACTGCAGGGCCATCACCGTGTTGTCGCCATCCCAGGTGCACTGGACAACAAAGTCCGCCTGAAGCGAGGCCAGCCCGGCGTACGAGGAGTACCCATGACCACCAAGCGACTGGCGACACTCCTCGATCACCCGCTGCGCCAGCCAGGTGCTGTGGGCCTTCAGCCCGGAGGCCGTGCCATGGAGGGCCTTCAAATCGGCCAACGCGCGGACAGCCAACGGCGACTCGGGGACCTCGATGGCCGGGCCATTGACCCCGCCGCCCCGGCGACGACCGCCACCGCCAGAGCCAATGTCATTGGAGGAATCCCCAGCCGCCGCGGTCAGCTCGCCATCGCCATACTCCCCGGCGGTGGGATCGCCAACGGCCCCGCCGACCCCGGCCCCGCCACCGACCCCGGCTCCGGCGGCCGCAGTGCCACTGTCCGTGGCGCCGGTGGTCGTGGCGACGGTGGTGACGGTGGTCGTGCCATCCTCATCGTCGGACAGGTCCTCGTCAAGGCCCTCATCGGAGGCCAGGCTCACGGCCTCCAGCAGCTCGGAGCATGCCTGCTGCTGGAGCTGGGTCCGCTCCGCGGCAAAGTGAATGGCAAAGGCATCCGCCAGCAGGGGCATCAGCCGAGCCTGGTGACTGGGGTAATCCAGCAGCCGGGTCTCCGGGGCCTCGGGATGCGGGCTGAATTGCCGCCGCACAGCGGCATAGCGCACGGCAATGGTGATGGCTCGCTTGCAGGCATTCGAGGCATCAACCGCAATCTGCACTCGAGCCGTGATCAGCGCTCCGTAGGCCAGCTGCCGCGAGCCGCGAGCCCGCTCTCGCACCACACCAGCCCGGTTGATGGACACATGGCGCGCCAGCATGGCCCGCCGCGGGATACGCACCCGGTTGAATTGAATCCAACCATTGTCGATGCCATGCCGACCCATCTTGGCCCCGCAATCGCCGATGGTGACCCCGAAGCACAGGGCAAAGTCCTGGGGATGGCGCAGCTGCACCACGAAAGGCCGCACACCATAGTCAGTCCCATTGGACAGGAGCCGCGCAAAGACAACCGCATGGGTGGCCGATTCGGCCGCCCCGCCGATCCACCACTTGGTGGCCAGCAGCGAAGGGGTATGCAGCTCGAACTCGTCGGACTCCGGCATGAAGGTGGCCGTAGTTTGCAGGCCAGCCACATTGGACCCGTGCCCGAGCTCCGTCATGGCGAAGCACCCGAAGAAGTCCTTCAGCAGGAGCATCCCCTGTGAGGCCAGGTCCACGATCTGTTCGGTGGTCCCCTGCCCGCGGATGGTCCCCCAAAAGAGCGCGTACTGGCATGAGGGGTGTCAGGAAGCTGATATTGACCAGGGAGAGAGACAGACAGAGAGAGAGAGAGAGAGAGAAAGGGAGAAAGAGCGGTGGCCACTGGGATGGGGGAGCGGTGGCAAACGCACGTGCACCCCGACGCGGGTCATGAAGGAGGGATCGACCATGGCCAAAACATCAAAGCGCATGCGCGTCACGGACTCGTGCTCTTCGAGGATGGTTTCGGTGAAGTTTCGGGCCTGCGAACCGCAACAGGCAAGGGAGGAGTAAGAGATGTTGCCCAGGGTGAAAGACAGGCAGGGGACTTGGAAGCCATGCGCACCCGGCGGAGGGTCGCCTCGCGAACAGACCCCATTGGCAGGTCGTGCTTCAGGTCGAGCATCATGAAGGAGGGGTCACGCTCAATATCTGACATCAGCCGCTCGCGGTGCTGCAGAGCCGTGGGACGAGGGGGGAGTTAGCCCAGGAAGGCATGGCAAGGCAGCAGGTCACGGCATGTACCTCGGCGCGCTCGCGACCACCGAACAGGTAGTGCGTCAGCTCCCAGACGGGAAATGATGCGAAGGAGCGCTCGACACTCAGTGGCAGGCCATGACTGTCGGCCGGGCCGCGGTCCCACAGTAGGAAACGAGGTCAGTACCTGAAGCAGGAGGCCAGGGAGGGCAAGAGAAAGGGATGAGGGGGGGGGGGGAGAGCAGGGGGGAGGACACAAGGACCAAGAGATCATACTTTTCCTGGGACTGGGTCAGCC
Organism: Fonticula alba; assembly: GCF_000388065.1. Lineage (NCBI taxonomy): Eukaryota > Rotosphaerida > Fonticulaceae > Fonticula > Fonticula alba. The sequence goes on along the minus strand of NW_009242973.1, from coordinate 2,262,231 downwards.
ACTCGGGCCCCTCGGCCAGACGTGCTGCCTCCGCTGAGACTACCGTATCCACTGTTTCCTGGATGACGTGGGCCCGGAGCTGCTTGGGCTCCGGGCGTTTGACCGGGGTGAGAGTCATCGCTATGGCAAGGGGAGAGAGGGAGAGAGAGAGAGAGAGAGAGGCGGGAGGGGGGAAGGAAAGGTATGCGTTGCACACGGGGGAGAGGAGGAAGCCTGGAAGGTGTAGACGACAGAGGAGAAGGGGGGGGGGGGGGGGGCAGGCTAGCTTGATTCTCAGGGCGAAATTAGCGCACCGGGACAGCTGTCCCTTCTCCCTTTTTGGCCTCCGCTCTGGCACACGGTCCTCACCAGATGAAAGGGAGCTCCTAGCGGCAAAGACATCAAAGCGAGGCCCCCAACGGCGTCCGCCGGCGCCCAGAACAACAACAACTTTGATCGATCGGATCCTCCGACGACGATGCGTCCCAGGCCGCCGGTCACAGGGGGCGGGAGGGGGGACACCCCCCCACCCGGGCTCAGCTGTGCGGTCGGCGGATGACACGTCCTCCGAGGTCAGTGAGTAAGAACGTGCTTTGGGGCGAACCAGCCTGGCAGATGAGTGTGTGTTTTTTTTTTTTTCCCGTCTACGCAGAGTGCCAGGCTGAGAGCAAAGGGGGCCAGGCATCCGAGGTCCGTGCCCGCCGCCTGCCCCCCCCCCCCCCTCCCCGGTCCGCCCTCCCCAGGCCGGCTGATCGGCCCGGGGTGTGGACTGAACACAACAAAAAAATCTGTCACCCGTCTGTAGGCCGAGGTGCCAACTGATACGCGATCGCCTGCTCTCAGGGCCTCGGGCCACTTTCACACCTTCCAACCGCCGGGGTGAGGACAGGGCCTCTCGGGCACAAGAGAGGGGGGGGAAGGGGCGCGGGGAAGACTTTTGGTATGCGACCACCCACACTCCATGACGGTCCGTGAGGAGGGGGAGGGAGGCAGCAACCGGAAGGAGAAGGATGGGGGCGAGCGGGAGAAGGGGGAAAGAATGAATAGGGCCAGTAGAAGGCTAGAATACTTTTGAATGTGTATATTTGAAGCATCCCAGACGAAAGGCCAAAGTCCAGGGGGGTGGAGGTGGATAGAGGAGCAGAGGCCTGGCGAGCGGAAGAGGAGGTGCAGGTGGGAAGACATTAAGAGCCGCTGATCTGCGGGCAGGGCGGGGGGGGGGGGAGGGGGGAGGTATGGCGACAGGGTGACATCAGTACATGCGCAAGGCCAGGAGAAAAGCGCAGAGGGAGAACGGGCAAAGGGAAAGAGGTGGCAGGGGCGTGAAGCTCGAAGCTTCCAGTGATCAAGCGGTGAAGACGCACACGAAGCAGATCATTGTGCTCGGTGAGCTTCTCCAGCTTGGCGTTGAACTCCTGAGCACGAGACAAACGAGGACGGAGTTAGATGCCTGAGCGAAGCAGCACATTGGAGTGTGATACAAAAAGGAAGAGGAACGGGACGCACGGCTACACGCTCGCGATGAGACTTGCTGGCCATCTGCTCGATCTTTTGCGAACGCTGAAGTTCCCCGCCAGGGGAGAGGAGAAGGAGGACGGGGTTAGGGAAAAACCGCACAACAGTACAACCATCGGACCGGGAGAGAGGAGTCCGCAGGGCGGGGGGGGGGGGGGGCATCTGGTGGCACAGGAACATACACGCTCGCGCATGGTGGCCTCATACTCGAGCTCGGCCGGGGTCTTCTCCGGCTCGATAAGAGCGGGCGGGCTGGATGAGGAGGGGTGTCAGCGAAACGAAAAGCCAGGCACAGGCCGGCGGTAGGAAGTGGAGAGAAGGGCCGATGTCGTACGGGGAGGAGCTCTTTGTCTTGGCGGAGGCATCGACTGCAGCACCTGCGGCCGCGGCATCGACCTTCTTGGACTTCTTGGACTTCTTCTTGCCGGCGCCCTTCAGACGCAGAGCGCCGGGAATTGCGTGGTCGCGCGGGTTAGCCGCGGTGCCGGATCCAGACTTGGCCATGGCTAGATGGGGGGGGGAGAGCGGAGGAGCGGAGGAGCGGAGGATGGGGGAGGCGGGCGAGGGAGAGAGGCAGGGGCGGGGGGGGGAGGAGGAGGAGGAAACCTTGATGCTGATTGGCCCATACGGCAGGCAAGCAGGCAGGAGGCTGAAAAGGATTGTCCCTGGGGCGCGCCACACACGCACGCGCACCTTGCGCCCGGCCCAGGCAAAACATGCAAGCCGCCCCTCCCGGCTTCCCCAGTTGGGAGATCGCTCTGCTTTGCACCCTCACGCCAGTCCACTGAGGTCCCTTCCGGTGCAGATACGGGTGGGAAGATCGGGCAGGGGGCACGGGGAACTTCCATCCGCCCCGAATGTGGGAGGGCCTTCCGCCCCGCTGTCCCGGCCGTCCCCCGCGGCGCTGGCTGCAGACCAGGCGACAACCCTACTGAGAGACGGTGGTCGCGTGATTGCGCCCATGCGAACGTGATACAATAGGTGGCATGTGACGGTTTGTAAAGAAATTCAACATGCTTTGTCAGGCTACGCCAGGAGAAACCACCCACGAAGGTGATAGGCCCCCAGGCGCGAAGGGAGGCCTCTGGTCATCCACCCCTAATGATTATCCAGCCCCCGCCCCCGCCCCCGCCCCCGCCCGTCCCCGCCCCCGCACATTCACACGCGAGCGGAGGCTCCGGAAGAAAAACCGCACCCCGGCCAGTTGCCCGAGAGGACGAGGACCGCCTCCGCAATCCCCGTAACAGGGCGAGGACAGGAGAGGGGGCCCGCAAGCAGGCCTGTGTCCGCCTCTGTGCCAACCCCCCCCCCCCCCGGGGGGGGGGGCCAAGAGGCCTGACAAGTGCACCCGCACCAGTGACAGGGACATCCCCCGAAAGCGTGTCCCGCAGGTGCCTGTAGCAGGGTTCACACGGGTTAAGCCTAAGTCAAGTGAGTGAGGCTTGACGAAGGGTACCAGTGTGATCTGCCACCTGGTTAGTAACCTCTTGGCATGAAGGAGGGGACATACCAACCAGCGGTTCACGGTCGTCTGTTACCAGATGAGTCAGTAACTCGGCTTGAGACGAGTTAGTGGCAAGCGAAAATAGAAAGGAACTCGGATGTTAAAAAGGGTTCGAGAGGAAGCCTTAGAACAGGTGTTCGTCGGCCTAACTGGTGCTTCGGCTATACTTCCGTATACTCTTCGACACACAGCTGCTAAGGCTTTCGCTCTCAGGAGGCTCTCAACGAGAGTCCCCCTTTTTGACCTTTGGGCTCGGTCAGGGGTTGGAACTGAGAACCCCGCGGCTGGGCCCGCCCACCCGCGTATCTCCGTCCTCGGTCGAGCGTTTATGCCGCTCGGCCTCGGCGGCCACCTGGCTGTTGTTCTACCCCGCATTCCTCTCCGAGGAATGCTGTTCTGGGATGCTATCATTCCCACGATGTAACACGTGTGGCAATTCACTCACGTGTTGCTTCATCTATCGTTTACATGGGGATTCCACTACAGTGCCTTTGGCAAGGACCAAAATGGAGCGCCAGGGTATGCCCCCCCCCCCGCCCCCTCCCTTGCATGCCGCGTGAACGCGCGCGCCTTGAGACCTACCCCTTCCTCGATGTTCTCTCGAATGTGATCTCCGAACACCGTACCACCTGGCGGCAGGCGCGCGGTCTCCGGTCGCGTTGAACATCGGTGCACAATATCCCGCCTTCTCCCTCATGTCGGCCTCAATCCAACACGGAGGTGGCGGTGAAGGGGGGGGGGGGGGGGGCGGGGGAGCCTGGTGCGCTGTGAGCCCCGGTGTGGTTCCACGAACACGCCGGAGGCTACCAAGGACAGTCCCACCAATCGGACCCCCC
>NW_009242973.1:2253101-2258306 GCF_000388065.1 Fonticula alba | reverse complement strand
CCCCCCCCATCCTGCCACCCTATCCTGTAGCCCGCCGCCTCTCCATCCAGAGACAAGAGACGATCGAACAGATGGGCCAGCGAGCCGCCCACAGTCAGATGCCTTTCCTGTCAACCCGCTCCACTCCCAGCCTCTCCCACCGCCTGTCCCTTCATCTCCTGCCCACACCTCCATCCCATCCGCCGCCCCTCCCCCAGGTATGGCGCCTCTCCCTCGCCCCCGCTCCTCCCTCCTCTCCGCGTCCAGCCCAGCCACCCATCCCCAGACATCCTAACTGATGCCCCCCCCCCCCCCCCCCCCTGTCCCCATCTTCCGCTGTCCCCCTGCCCCAGCCATGGGCTCCTCCAAGATTCACGACAACCACATCCCGGCGCTCCGCTCCGCCGGCGCGGAGGCCGACACGGTCATCGAGCCAGCCCAGGACACCTCCGTCTGTGCTCCCTCCGGCATCTGCCTCCTCGAGGATCCGGTCAAGGGCTACGTTCCCCTGCCCGGGGGACCGGTCTTTGCTCAGGGCCGCATTGTGCATGGGTTCGGCCGCGGTAGCAGCCAGCTGGGCATTCCGACTGGTATGCCGGCCTTTCGCATGCGCACATGTCTGCACACGGCGGCACTCGTTCACTAACATCCGGCGGCCCGTCCCCCCCCCCCCCTGCCCCCATTAAGCCAACCTGCCTGAGAATATCTCCAACGCCGCGGCACACCACCTGCCGACTGGAGTGTACTTCGGCTATGCCTTGGTGAGCCGGCCAGATTCGCCGGTCGAACAAGACTCCTCCATCCCCCCGCCCCCCTCCCCAAGTATCGATGACATTCTGCCGAAGCATGCCCTGCCAATGGTCATGTCCCTCGGCTGGAACCCGCATTTTGCCGACGAGAAGAAGTCGATGGTATGCTGAGCATGGCCCTCGCCCATGCCCCCTCGTCTTCCCCGCTCCCTGTTCCCCCCCCCCCCCCCCCCCTCCGCGTGATCCGTGCCCTGACCGACCTTTCCCTGTAGGAGGTTCACATTCTGTGGAACTTCTCCAGGACTTTCTATGGCGCACACCTGCGCGTGGCCGTTCTCGGGTACATTCGCCCAGAGCGCAAGTTCCCCTCGCTACGCGCCCTTGTCAAGTCCATCCGCCGGGATATCGAGGTTGCCCGTCGCATCCTCGACCCCGAGGGGATCACCCTACAGAAGCCCTTCCCCCCGTGCAAGTTCGAGTCGGCTGATGCCTGCCAGGATGAGGCCTCCGATGAGGAGCCCTGCACCGACCTGCCAGTTGACCAGCTCGCCATCGATGAGGCCGACCGTCGGGCCTTCCGTGCTGTGCTGGATGACGAGTTCTTCGCCTGTGCGTAGGTGGGCCAGTACCGTGTGCACCCCTTTGGCCCGGCGACTACGTGCGTCGTGTGTGTGTGTGTGTGTGTGTGCATCTTCCCGATGCGCCCCCTCCTGAGGCCGAACGGGCGCATGTCCAATTGTTTTCTTCCCCCCTCCCTCTGTCACATATATGTCCTTGATGTTTCACTTTATGCCGGAAAAAAAGCCCCCAAAACCAATAGAGAAGGCTCCTCCCACACACACACACACACACACACACCTCCATCTTCCTGGTTATGGAAGATGAGAGGCCTATGCATGAATGCCCCAGCATACGTGGCTACTGTGTGTGCTTGTACTTGAGAGAGAGAGGGAGGAAGAGGGAGGAAGATGGGAAGAAAGGGAGCAAAAAGCAGGAGAGCCGTGTCCTGGGGAGGATTGTATTGTTTTGAAGAGGAAAGGGATGCATGGCTATGGAACGGACATGCGCACTCGCCCCGAGTGGCAAACGGAGAGCGAACATACATACACACGCCAGGAGGAGGAGGAGGAGGAGGAGAAGGCGCACTGACGCAGGCTCACACCACACCCCCGGGGGGAACTGGCGGGAAAAGAGGCGCAAGGGGCGCAGTATGAGCGAACGCAGAGAAGAGCAGGAAGCCAGTGCTCGCATGCGCGATGTGGGATGAGAGGCTTTGTTTGTGTGCATGTGTGTGCATGTGTGTGTATGTGGAGGAGAAGGAGGGGGGATAGAGGGAGAGATAGGGGGAGGGTATGCTGGGAGTGCGCGTGCGCAGTCGCGCACACCCGCATGCACCCGCATACACATGCACATGCACATACTCCGGAAGAGGGGCAGATGTCGTGCTATGGGTCTCTCCCGCCCAGGCGGGGGGGCCGCAAGCAAACCGGCGACAGGGGGCCCCAGTGTGTGGGTATGAGCGCGTGCATGTGTGAGCATGTGTACGCACGCACGCGCACGACATACCATAGATGCAGGGGGAAAGCGACTGCTTAGAACTGTGATGGAAGCGACGGAGGAGAAAGGAACAGACGGACGGATGGGCAGAGGGGAGGGCGAATAGCTGGGAGGTCAGCGCAGCGCAAAAGGGAGGACAACGCGAGGGCGAACGAGGAGAAGCCCACTGGAGAGGGAGAGAGAGAGAGAGAGGAAGGGAGAAAGAGAGGGGCAACATACGTGCTTGAGGAACTCCTCAGCGCAAATACGAGCGCGGGCGTTGAGAGAAAGCTTCATCTCGGAAATCTCCTTGTCGATGTCCTCCATGAACTGGATGATGAAGTCCACGAGCTTGTGCTTGTACATCTGCTCGACATGGAAGTTGGTGATCAGGAAGGAGATGTCGTAGCCGGCGATGGCCTTGCGGCGAAGGACAACGAAGTTCTCAGCACGCATCATCAGGAAGCGGGTGAGCTTGTGGCAGAGAATGCGGTCGATGTCATCGATCTGCTTGATGCTGATGGAGATGCGGACGGAGTTGATGGAGCTCTCGATGAGGACGCGCTCGTTCTCGTTACGGCTGACCACAATCGGGGTCAGGAGGTCCTCCTTGGAGGAGCTGCATTATGATACGCAATAGCGGGGGAGAGGGGGAGAGAGAGAGAGAGGGGGGGGGGGGTTGAGGGAGATGGTGAGCGGTCAGTAAAAAAAGGAGGGCCCGGGCAAGAGCGGAGGATGGAGGGGCGCGAGGTGGTAGAGGGCAAGCGAGGGGGACACGCACCGGGCCTCGACCTCAGGCTTGTTGTGGCGCTCGACCAGCTGAGAGGGGAAGTTCTCAATGCACAGGGAGGCATCGAGACTGGCCTTGACGGCATTCAGGTAGGGACGGAGGGCGCTGGTGGTGGCAGACTACATGCAGCGTGAGACGCCCGAGCGGCAGGGAGGGGCAGTGGGGTTAGGGAGGTTGGAGAGGTGGCGGGGAACGACGAAAGGCAGGGGCGCACCATTGCTAATGACTGGACGGGGAGTGGGAGAGGCCACAGGGGGGAGGGGAAGAAGGGAGGAGAAAAGCAGGCAAGAAGGACACATGTGGGGCCCCGCAGAGGGACGACGGACAACACGGTCAGTTGTGCGACAGACAGTAGGGCAGTGGGAAACGCCGCAAGAGAAGGAGAGAGAGAGAGAGAGGAGGAGCGGAGGGAGGAGACGGATAGATGGATAAAGAAGACGAGAGGCAAGGGAGAACCGGCGAGAACCGGCGAGCAAATGACAGTGACGCGATGTTGTGGGCACATGGACAGCGGAGAAGGAAGCAGACGGAGGGGAGTAGAAGGGATGAGGGAAGCAGGCGAGGCGGGCGAGGCGGGCGAGAGAGAGAGAGAGAGAGAGAGGAGGAGGAGGAGAGGGCGGGACGGACAAGAATGCAGGGGGAGAGGAGGGAGAAAGGAGGGGGGGGGAAGAAAGACGGCCAAGGTGCGAACTCAGGGCGTATGGTCTGCCGAAAGCGGCCCCCGGGCCGGCGGAGGGGACTGGGCATGCATTTGAGGGGCTGGTGTGCTGTGTACTCCGTCGCTTCGTCCCTGGCCAAGCGAGGGCTCTCTTCCGGGGTCGGCCTCTCACCGCGGGGAGTGTTTCCCCCCCATAAGCAGGGGCACATTCCCGCCGAGGGGAGAAATATTGGGGGCAAGCACGGAGGGACCTCTGTGGCTCTGTGCACTTGTGCGCGCGCGCGCGACTGGTATGCGTGCCCCCCTCCTCCCCCTCCCCCCCGGCCGACCACCACCCCCCGTCCCCCCGTTGTGGTCCGGGGCGAGGAGGGGGCAGAGGGAGAGCCGGTGGGCGCCGAACATTCGGACCCAGGAGCTCGCCTTGCCGCGGGAGAAAAAAAAGTCAGCAGCCAGGTAGGCGGCAAGACACAACAGAAGCCGCCCTCTCCCCCCGGCAGACGGACAGCCAGGTGGATGTTTACTTCCTCACAGGTATGGGGCGCAGCCTCATCCCTCAGGCTCTATTTTTGTTCTTGTCCGAGCAGCAGGCCCGCAGACGTCCCCCCCCCCCCCGCCCCTGGCCCTGGCACAGTATTACACCGCGCAGGCCCGACGCGATCAACCCGAAAGTAACGGAGCGGGAATCCCCCGCTCATTCCTTTCCCCCCGTGTGAGTGTGTGTGTGTGTATGTATGTGTGTGAGACAGAGGGAGGGTGATGGAACAAAAGAGGGCATGCCCTGCCCCGCTTTGACATTGAGGAATATTATCTCGCGAATATCCGCGGCCTTCTGGCCCGCGGAATCTCCAACCATTTTCAGACACGCTCACACATAGGCACACGCACACGCACACACACAGACACACACACACAGCGCTCGTCGCGACCTGACGGCCCGCCGCGGGGAAATAACAACACCCGGAAGGCTCCAAAAAGGGGTAAGCACCCACCTGCTGCCCCAAGGGCGTGGGGGGGGGGGGGGGCAGGGTCATCCTCACACCACGGCAACTCGAAAGAAGAGGCGCCTGGCCCGTTGCAGGGGAGCTGTGCTTGGAGAGCGGCAGCGCATGTTCCCAATGTGCGCGTCCCTGAAGGCGAGTGGCAACCAGCAGGCCGAGCGGACGCCCACGAACAAGTGGGCAAGAGCACTCGGAGCATCTCGTCCAGAATTGAACAATGTCCAATACGTATTTAGGGTTCCCCCACTCCGCTCCCCCGCCCGCAGGCGCTCGGCGGCTTGTGCGAGTGCCAGACGTGGATGCGCACTCTCCTCCGGTAGGCCGAAGCTAGATTGGGAGATTCTCCTCCGAATTCGCGCCGGATCACATGCAGTCACGTGCCACAATAACATTACGAGACATTCCCACGAAATCGGGCACATGACATAGCGCCCATTAACTGAGTATCTGGGACACCGTGCGCCGCGCGGCACTGCGATCTTCTCTCCTTCTGCC
>NW_009242973.1:2251071-2253034 GCF_000388065.1 Fonticula alba | reverse complement strand
CCCCCCCCCCCACACACACACACAAACATACCGTATGTATGCGCAAGCACGCACTTGGGCACGGTGGAGCTTTTGACATGTCTATTTAGAGGCCTCAGTGGCAGACCCGATGTGCATGCGCACACGGCCTTGCCTAGCGGCGAAAGGAAACCTGCAGCTTCTTGGTGTCAAGGACAAAACCATCAAGTTGGTCGATGGCCTGTTGGGCCTCGGAGACGCTCTGGAAGTACACAAAGCCAAAGCCACGACTCTTGCCGGTGGCAGGGTCGCGAGTCACCTGGGCCGAGATGTTCTTGCCATGGGCGGCTGCGTGGGGGCATTGTAGAGGTGTGTAACCGCCCGGACCGTTCGGCGAGAGAGAGAGAGAGAGAGAGAGAGACAGAGGGAGCGGAACGAGGATCGAGGAGGAGATGGGCAGCGAGATGGTGAGTCAATCCATCGCGAAGATGCTCGCGCTGGTCCCATGCGAGGGGCGCGCAGCCACTGGCCGACGTTTGGGAACTGTGCGTACCAAAGAGCTCCAAGAGCTGGTCATTGTCCATGCTGGCCGGGATGTCGTACACAAAGAGCGTCAAGTGTTTCGGATGCGAGATGCTGCCCGTGTTGGTGCTGCTGCCGTTGCTGCCATTGCCAGGACCTTGGCCAGCCATGGCGCCCGAGGCCACCGTGGCAGCCGTCGGGATCCCCGGAGCGAGGACCGCGCCCGGAGCCGCGTGCATCGGGACCAGGCGGTGGTGCGGCCCCATCGGAACGGGAACGGCGGTCGGCGTCCCGTTGGAGGCAGCGCCAGCCCCAGCGACGGCGGCTGACCCGGCCCCCGGACCGCCTGGCCCCGAGTGCTGGTGGAACTGAGGGGGGGTGGCATGGATATGCCCATAGTGCACCGGGGTGTAGGAGTGGAAACCGGGCCATGGGCCACTCGCGCCTGGATGGTGATCCATGTGCATGGGCGACCCCGGGGCAGCGGGCGCGGCGGCAGCGCCAGCGCCCGGGTGCGGAGCGAACAGGACCTGGGCGCCGGCCGGCACAACCTGCGCAAAACGCGCGGCCACCGCGGCCGGGGGATTCCCAGCACCAGCCGGCGCCAGCAACACGCCAGCATGAGACAAATGCGCATGCGGGTGATGGGCCAGATGCGGGTGATGCGGATGGTGGCCAAGATGATGTGGGTGATGGGCATGCGGGTGGTGGTGGGCAGCCACCAGGCCCGGGCCCACGTGCAAGTGCGTCAGAGGATGCGCATGGCCACCGCCAGGGCCGGCGGGCGCCCCGGCAAGAGCACCATGCGGGATCGGCCCAGCCGGACCGTTCAGCCCGGCCATGGTCCCATGTCGGGAGTGGTCCTGGCCCGGGTGCCGATGGGTGCCGGCTGGGTGATTGCGACTGACCATGGTGTCCGCCGGTCCGGAGGTGGCCCGGCCACCGGCCGACCGCTGCGGCCCGCGCGAGCTGCTCGACGGGGAGTCGGCCACACGCACAGTGAGCACGCGATCCGACCGGGTGGGGCTACCGTCCAGGCTGTCAATGGCCTTGCGGGCGCCCTGGTCGTTGTCAAAGCGAACAAAGGCAACACCTCGGCTGATGCCGGAGTTGGGATCTGCCGGGGGCAGGAGTGTTGGTCGTGGTGTGTGTGTGTGTGTGTGGAGGGGGGGGGGGATTAGTGTACCTGCTCAGGGGGGGTGGGGGAGAAAAGCAGGAGGGCCAGGCGGCGATCGGTCGAGGCCGGAGTAAATGCGCATCAATCGCGACACGCACTGACGAGAATTTTGACATCCGTCACTTGGCCAAACTGGGAGAAAAGCTTAAAAAGGTCCTCGCGCGTGGTTTCCGGGTCGAGGCCAGCCACGTAGAGGTTGTTGTTGGTGCGCGGCCGGGAGACCGCCACACGCAGGGACTTGTCCCCGATCTTGTGGCCATTCAGGTCTCGGATGGCCGCCTGAGCCTCGTTTCCTGTGTGTGTGTG
>NW_009242973.1:2249927-2250921 GCF_000388065.1 Fonticula alba | reverse complement strand
GGGAGAAGGGCCGAGAGGCATCGGTTAGTCCGGTCAAAAGAAATGCATGGTCAAAGGCGGGGTGGGGGGATCAAAAGGAGAGCGTACGATCGGCATAGCGAACAAAGCCGTAGCCCAGACTCTCGTTGTTGTCGGTGTTGCGAATGACACGAACACTGATGGGAGTGCCGTAGCGATTGAAGAGCTGTGCCCCGGTCCATTTGGCGGTGTGAGAATGCAAGGGAGGCTGGGCAGACGGCAAAAAGGAAGACCGGCAAGCCGGACGCACCTCCGACAGATGGGCCTCGTCAACATTGTTTGGAATGTAGTTGATGATGAGGTTGGCCTCGGGGTCGGCAGGCTTGCCGGGGCTGGTGGAGGAGGTGGACGTCGCAGCCGCGGCGTCCATTTTAGACTGCTCCTCGATGTCCTCAGCAGTAGAGGGGGTGGCGGCAGTGGCGGTGGCGGTGGCGGTGGCAGGCGTTTCCTCCAGGGTGGCGGGCGGCTGAACCGCCTCGGCGGCCGAGGCCTCGGGCATGGCCTCTGGCTGATCTGGGTGAGTCATGGCAGAGTGTGTGTGTGTGTGTGTGTGCGCGGCAAGAGAGAGAGAGAGAGAGAGGACAGGGAGCTTCCCTCGCGTGCGAGGGCCGGAGTGGGGGAGGGGGAGGGGAGAGAGAGATGGTTGGGGTGTCTCGGGGCTGCAGGCCCCGGTTGTTGTCCAGCGGGCTCTTCAGCCATGTGGCTGGGCAGGGTGTTGAGACAGATCTGCTTGGCTGGGGGGAAGCGCGAATTTCATAGGGTTCCGGCCCGGGGAGGTGGCAACAAGATGTGCCACCCTCCAGAACGGGGGCAGTGCAGTTGGCAGAGTGCGTGGGCTGGTAGTCCGGGGAGGGGGCTTGGATGCGGCTTGCGAGCCGGGAGCGTGTACGGGGGGGGGGGCGATCTGGCGGGTGACATCCCTACGATGCATGGCCCTCAGTTCGCCGGTGGTTGGTCCCCGAGCGCATCTCCCCCC
>NW_009242973.1:2248703-2249627 GCF_000388065.1 Fonticula alba | reverse complement strand
CGCCCCCCGTCTCCCCTCTCGCCTGTGTACTCACTCTTCCAGGGGGCTTGGAGATGCGGGAAGACCAGTGGGCCCGCCAAGGCCTGGGGGGCCGTCTCGTTTTTTTTTTCTGACGCCGCAAACGGGCGCACATACACACATACACATACGGCGGCCAGGCCTGGGGATTCTTGGAAACCAGCCGGCCGCCCCCCCTTGGCCGGGGGCCCGCCCGACGCGCGCCGGTCTGCCTGTGTGCACGGGCGCGCCAGGCTGCGCGCATGTCTTTCTACATGCGCGTGCTACACCAGGCGCGCCATGCTGACTCGCCAGCGTCCTGCCCCGCTCGGGGGCACTCCATGCCGCACGGGACACGGATGCGTGTGCGCGCGCACGCGTGCGCGCGCCCCCAGCCCCACCCCGCACTCCGGCGCGCCCACGGGCCCTTTAGTCCTGGAGACGACGCGGGACTTTCATGCGGACCAGGCCCCCGGCCGGAAGAGAGGGTAGCTCATGCTGAGCCTGCCCTGGTGGCCTTCACAGGGGCCCGGGTGTCTTTCTCTCTCTCTCTCTCTGGCCCGCGCGTCCTCCCTACGCGCCGTTCCGAACACCCCTGAACAGGCGTGCCCGCGTGTGCCGACGGGATGCAGGCGTTTGTTGTGCGCGCCCCCCCAGGAAGGGGCGCCCAGACGAAGCCCGCCTTTCGCTGGCGCGGGGAGGCCCGCCCACACAGGGGCCCGACGTTCTCCGCTCGCTCGCTCGCGTGTGGCCCGCGGTCAGATGGGGCGCCCGGAAATAATCTCCCCCGTCGAGCCCCCCGCCCCCCTGCCCAAAGTACCACGGCGCAGGGAAGCGGCTCCTCAGGCCTCCACGCGGCAGGGTCCCCCCCCCCGCCCCCCCCGGGGGGAGCGCCACAATAACTGCCGGTCCAGGTGGCCCGGGGCC
>NW_009242973.1:2241513-2248360 GCF_000388065.1 Fonticula alba | reverse complement strand
GGGGGGGGGGCAGGGGCAGGGGCACATGGCCAAGTCGCCTGGGGATTCTTTTTTTCAGCAGGACTCTCAGTGCAAAGGTGGTACAGGTCGAGAGGCGCTGACACACAGGAGGCAGGGCAGTTTATACACAGGAGGATCAGAGGAGCACGGCGCCGTCCCCGCCTCTCCCGCCCCCTCCTCCGTGGAGCTGGGTGGCGAGAGGCATGGTCAGATCGTTGGCACTTGGACTGGCGGCCAGCCGCTCCGTCCGCCGCGCGTTCCAAAGCTGGCGCAGGACGGCGCGCGCGTGGGCCACACTTTCGCGTGCGGCCACGGCTCCTGCGTTGGCCAGTGCCTCGGTCTCCCGCCGGGTGTAAGCAAGATTGATGGTGTCCAGGAAGTCCTCACATAGGGGGGGTTCTTCGCGCACTGGCGCCAGGTCCACCGGGTGGAAGACGCTGCCGGCGCCCGTCGCCTCGCCGAGAACCGTTTCCTACGCCGGACAACACGCGCGCGCACACACACACACACACACACACATGCACATGGTTGTGAGTCAGGGGTGAACCAACCTTCAGGCGATGGCTGGGCGTGAACCATGGCCCAAGAAAGGAAGCAGAAAGGAGGCAGAAAGGAAAGAGCAGCGATGGGGCCACGCACCTTCGACAGATGGGAGTAGATGATGTGCGGCCCGCCGGGGCCGGCGTCCAGGGCGGGCGCCCCGCCAGGCGGCGGGAGCAGGAGGGAAAATGCGGGCCCGCCAGCCGGGCTTTCCCACCTCGGCGCACGAAGCGCCGCCACCGACAGCCGATGGTGCTGCGACCAGGCACGCGCCCGGAGGAGGGACTTCGGCAGGCGACGATAGCCCAGGCCGGCTTGGTCGGAATCCCGCAAACCCAGCTCCTCCAGCAGCGCGGTGTTCAGGCGTGTGGTCAAATCGCAGCGCTTGCGCGGGGCCAATGGCAGCCTGTTGACAGCGCGTTCCACAAACTGCCGGATCATGGCATGAGATCGGTCCTCCTCCGGGAGAGGCTGCTGGCCGGCATGTCCCATGCCATCGACGTCGCCCGCCAAGTGCGATCGATCCAGTCGCGGGAGTGGGTCCAGCTCGCCAAGTGGAGCGATGCACTCCAGGGCAAAAACATGATCAGGGGTGGAGTGGTCAAAGAAGTGGTCAGACACCTCGGGTGACGGTTGGGCCGCCTCAACCATGTCCGCCCTGGGAATGCCCTCCTCGCCGCGGGTCACCTCGCTTGAGGCATCAAACGACAGGATCACATCCACACCGCGCTCCTGGCGCAGCAGCGGCGGCAGGGGGAGATTGAACTACACAACGGGCAAGGTGAGCCAAGCGAAAGGACAGCGGGCGAGTAGGAGGGGCAGAGAACGAGAGAGAGAGAGAGAGAGAACGAGAGAGAGAAGCAGGAGATGCGAGGAGGGGGGGGGGGCAGCCAGCGAGCAGGGCACAGCAAAGGGATCGAAGAGAAGAAGGGAAGATAACAAAAGGCACACTCGTGCACGCACGCCAATGCCGGCATCCGCCAGCCAGACATCCTGTGTTGTGGGGCTGCCGTCCTGGAGGACGGGGAAATTGTAGATCGGGGCCGGAGAAAAGAGCGATGCATTGCGGAAGGGCAGCGAGGACTGGAGACCCGACGACAAGAGCCGGCGACAGGGCCAGAGGATTGGCTGGTGAGAGGCGGCCCCGGGAGGAGAGCCGGAGGAGGCGGATGAACAGCGGACCCGGGCGTACCTCAGATGCCAAATCGGTCAGCCAGTCCGTCCACTGGCGCAGGGCCCCGGCACCAGTGACGCTGGCAGCGCCTCCTGGTGGCTGGGGCGATGTCATGCCATCCAGATGTGGCTCCAGCGCGGTGCGGTGGTGCTCAATGCGCGAGGCGACGAGCTCTCGCCACGATTGGCCGAAAGTCGCACAGAAGGCCGACCCGCCGATGGCCATCACCCGGTGCTAGCCCCGCCCCCGCCCCGAAAGACGCGGTAGTTAGCATGCTTGTCTCTGACCGGGGCCATTAGGAAAGGAGGGAAGCGACAGCGATCCCAAAAAGAGCGACCCCCCCCCAGACACACACACACACACACACACACACACAAAAGAAGCTACGCACAAGTGGCATCTCCGAAGCCGGGCCACCCACATCGGAGCTCACACGATCGGAGCTGAGACGCGACAGCGGGACAAATCCCCCAAGATCTCGGCTGCCCGCCTCGAGGGGAGTCCACTCGAACCAACTGAGCGGCGGCCCAGTATCTACATCAGCGACCACCGTCTGATCCCCGCCACTGGCAACCTGAACCGCGGTAAAGATGGGAAGTGGGACCCGGCCGCTCTCTAGGAGTGAGGTAAACTGGCTCAGGCGCAGCGGCTCAGGCAGTGATCCATGCCCAGTGTCTCGAGCCTCGACTGGCGTGTAATCATCCAGGAGTTGAGTCCCAAGCGCCGCGCCCCAGATATCGATGGCCGAGAGGGAATCTTCACCATGCCAGTCGGGGGAATTGTCAGTAGGGGAGGCCCTGGCAGCGAGGGAAACGTGCCAGGCAGCTCGAGGGGACACGAACCGGTTTCAAGTGTGCGGCGCAGCAGATGCGTGGCGAACCGCGTGCGGGCGGGCGATGCCCCAGGCCGGGAACCCTCCACGCACTGAGTCCATGGAAGCAGGACATTGATCAGGTGGTGCTCCAATCTCGGAGGCAACTCCTCCAGTACCTGGCCCGGGGCAAGTCGGCCGCCATTGGCACCGGCATGCAACGCGTGGGCATACAGTCGCGCCAACATCCACGAAGAGCCCGACTGGGTACGAGCACACAGTCAGCCAGGTTGCAACAGGGAAAGGCAAGTCAGAGCACAAGATGCCCGGAAGGGCAAGCCCCTCAGGCGTACCAGCCCTGCCATGTAGGACACGCAGTCCAGAAGACCCTGGCGCTCGAGTTCGGCCACAAAACCAAAAGACGAAACCATTGCTCGGTAGCCGCCACCACTGGAGGTGTTACAGCAAGGGTGCCGGGGGGGGGGGAGTTCAGAGGGGGGGGGGGGGGGGGGGGTCAGATCGACAGACGGGGAAGGCGACAAAGACCAGGGCGATAGGCGTGCAGGGGGAAAGGAGGGAGAAAAAGAAGGAAGGAAGGAAACCCACCTGGCGGCGAAGGCCACGGTCGGGATGTCCCGCGGATCGACCTCCGCCTCATCGACTCCGATGAACCGGGCGAAGCTGGCGACCATGGCTCGCTTGCGGATTTCCAAAAACTCCGCCTCCCCCGGATGCAGCAAGCTGCTGGGATGCACGCCGGCTGGCAGGTCATAGCCTCCAGGCACCAGGCGGATGGGCGGGCTGCTCGGTGGGGGAAGAGCGCGGCAGCGGCCGGCTGCCATGGCCAGGCGATCGCGCAAACGCCGTACCCGCAGTCCACCGGTACTCGCCCCGAGCCCCGGCGACAGGAGGCCCAAGAGGGAGGGTCGCCGGACGGGGCCCGGCACTCGGCTTAAGCCGCGGCCACTGGGGCCAAGCAGTGTTCCCAACGCATCAAGCGTCATCGAGTTCATGTAGTAGCCGATATAGTCACCAAACACTGGGCGAAGACCGACCGACGAATGTTAGATTAGCCACCAGCAAGTGAGGGTACTCCGTCTCACCCCTCCCCCTGTCTCTGTCCCTCGCCCTCGCCCTCGCCCTCGCCCTCGCCCTCGCCCTCGCCCTCGCCCTCGCCCGCCTCCCCGTCGTCGAACCACGACATGCGCAGGACGAACCGTTCCGTGAGGCAATGCCCCCATCGGTGGGATCATCCTCCAAGCGCACAGCACTGAGACTCGGGTGTAGGAGCACCACGTGTGAGGTGCTGGCCTCGGAGGCGGGGGCCGTTTCATCGGCAAAAGAAAACTCCACCTGGGCCGCCAAGGCGCGGAGATCCGCACCGGCGCCTTGGCTCAGTATTCCGGCCGAAGGCTCCACCTGTAGGGACAGCTCGCGCCAGGTGCCCGGCGCCAGACGAATACTCAGTTCCCGGGCATCCGGATCGCGCAAAACCAAGGGCGCCAGGTACGGCGAGCGCGAGGTACATCCCAAGCCGAAATAGTGCAACGGGCCTGCCCCATCACCGGACCGGTCGGTCGGATGTGACAATACCGGTCGCAGGCGGGCTACCACCTCGCGGCCGGTTTGATTGTGTACGGCCAACAGGCGGGCCGCAGTCGGCCCCGAGGGATTGTGCACGCCGGCTGACAGGCCGGCTCCCGCGCTGGCAAGGCCATCTGCCACGGTCCAAGCGTCGACAGGCCGCTCGATGAGGCCGATGGCGGCCAAGTGCGGCAGCTGTTGGGCTCCAGCTGCCAGGGAGGACCCCAGCTGGGTGATGAGAAAATCGCGCGACACCCTGGCCAAGCCATCCAGCGCGGCCGGCACACCGGCAGACTTCTGCCGAGCCAGCTCCTGTAGCTGGACCACGGCCTCAAAGCCCAGGAGTGCACGAAGCAGGGGGCTCTCACGCAGGGCATCCAGGGCAGGTAGCCCTGGCAGTGGAGCTCGAGAGGTGACCCCGGTGGTGGAGGTGGCCAGCGTTTGCCAGAGGCCCGGGAGACGCTGGGCCGCCAGGCCATAGGAGGCCACGGCATTTTGCTGTGCCAAACGCCAGGCCGATTCGGCCAATTGCCAGGAGGCGTTGGCGAGCTGGGCCGGTCGCAGGGCCGGGCTGGTCGTTGTGGCCGGTGCCGAGGTGGACCCCGGCGCCGGCAGGGTGTTGGACTTTTCCCCGAGGGCATCAATTTGCAGGCCAACCAGGCGCAGAGCATCTGACAGGTAGTGCCCAACGGCCGGGGCGGCGCGGGATAGGTGTCGCCAGCCCCATGTGGAGTGTGGCGGAGTTCGACCGCCAGTGCCGGACGCCTCCAACAGACCGGCCAGTACGACACTCAAGTGAGATGATTGCTGGCCAACCGGCGAGCTGGCAAAGCGCCGAGACCGAGGAGAGGGCGGGGGCGATCGGCGTGTTCGCCCCAGCCGGCACATTGGCTCCTCGTCGGCCATGTGGGATCCCGGAGCCGATGGGAAGCACGGGTCTCGGGGGGTGCCCGAGCAGGCGCCATCACACCCACGCAGGAGAGACATGCCGGTGCTCGGACCGGCGGTGGCGCTCGCGGGCCGAGTTTGCAGCGAAGGAGGCGAGGCACCAGGCCGGGCAGCCTGAATGGTTCTGGCAACCCGGCGTGCGCTGCGACGCAAGGTCCGAAAGAGCGAGCTCGGCCGATGGCCCGAGGCACCGGGGCCAGGGGATGCCCCAAGGGCCCCGGGCCGCGCACGGGCCATCGCCTGCGCGAGCCGAAGCATGACCGCGGCTGGGCTTCACTGTGGGGAGGGACAGCAGAGGAGACGAGTGGGAGAGGGAGAGGAAGAGGGAGAGAGAGGGGGGGGGAGATAAAGAAAGAGAGAGATAGGGCGGGGGGGGGGATGGTCTTGTGGCAGAGGCGGCGGTGGTGGGCAGGCCCAAGAGCCCCTTGAGGGGCGTCCAAGAGGCTAGCCCATTTTCCCCTCCGCCCCCTCGTTTGTCTACATGTTATATTTTTTTTGGCGATCTCAGGTCGGACACGATCGGCACCACATCATCACCATCGCCATCAGGTCCGGCGCACATGGGCCGCGGTTGGGTCTCGCCGGGGGCGAGGTCCCCACAGAAAGGACTCGAGTCCCTGGT
The DNA here is from genome assembly GCF_000388065.1 of Fonticula alba. Taxonomy (NCBI): domain Eukaryota; order Rotosphaerida; family Fonticulaceae; genus Fonticula; species Fonticula alba. The sequence continues at coordinate 2,242,681 of NW_009242973.1, read as the reverse complement.
GTAGCTCCTGATCGAGATGGAGCGGGGAGGGGGGGCGGCGTGGTACAGAGAGATCCCTGGACGCCAGACTGATCGAGAAGATACTGCCCCGCCGGTCTAGGGTGCACCTGGCCCTTCCTTCTTCCCGGCCCTCCAGGTCTGGGAGCCCGAGTCGCCCAAAGCCAGGGCCCAAGAGGGAACAGCCACCTCTCGGGCTGGGGGCAACCCGGAGAAGACAGCCCAAACACTGGTTGTAGTCTGAACTACAAGTACGTGTTCATCACATGGTTGGTCCCGTCTTGGTAATGTGCCCGTGATCCTATCACATTTGTGAGATCCTTGTTGGAGCAAGCCGCCCGCGAGACTGGCGAGGCGCTCCGTCGGCTATTGTCGTCCCGAAGCGTGGGCGCGTGTGTCCCCCTCTCTTCGGCCGGACTGGCCGCAGACAGCTCCCCCGGCCACGCACCTCCCCGAAGAGGCGCCCGAGAGAGTGGAGGGGGGGGGGGGCTGGGCCGGCTTCCGGGGCCCTGGACCATTGGTAATCGCCACAGGTCGAGAGGTGTCTGCCGCCGCGAAAATCGGCAGGGCCGGGGCGCGTCGCATCGCCCACAGGGCCCCCGGTCTGGCCCAGAGGGTGGGCCATCGTTGTTCTCCCGGTACCGTCCTCTCCCCCCCGGGGGAGGGCGGGAACAGGCCTCGCGGCGCGCGCCTGTATGTTTGTGCGCTTGTGCCCGGCGAGGGGGGGGGGGGGGGGGGGGGGGGCCCCGGGTCGGGGGGGGGGAGGCCACCCCCCCGGGGAACATGGGGTGGGAGGGGGGAGGGTGCGCGGGCGGCACCCCTCGGGTCCCTTTGTGCCAGGCGGGTGGGTGCGGGGAATTCGGCAGCCTGGCGGTCTCTCGGGGGGGGGGAGTCTTTTCACCGCGCGGTGGTTAACAAACGGCGGTGCTCACGCTACTTTTGGGGGTTCGGGAGGGGACGGACACGGGCACGCACGCGCGCGCACGCGCGCGCTGGCGGCGCGACTGAGTCCGCTCGCCCTTTCGCATTGTGGTTGTATCCCGTCCTCGGCCCACCCCCCGGGGCATGACGGCCCACCTTTCCAGGACCACACACCCATGGCGTAGGGAGGTGCGTTCTGCGCCCTCGAGGCCCCGCCGCACGCCGCCAGGCCACGGAGGCCACGGCGGGG
>NW_009242973.1:2239604-2240955 GCF_000388065.1 Fonticula alba | reverse complement strand
CCCCCCCGGCCCTACCGTCGGGGGTATGCGGGCCGCCCTGAGTGGTGCGGGGCCCATCCGGACTGAGCGTGGGACGACCGGGGCCGGGGCCACGCACCTGGCACGAGCCGGCCGTGGGGGGGGGGGAACGGGCACTCATAATGACACCGGCATTCCACCGTTGCGAGTGGGCCCAGGTCAACCACGGTGCCAGTCCCCAGGGTGAGGAGCACCTCTCTGGCCTGACTCAGGGAAGCTTCGCCCGATCGGCCACGCCGCTGACGAAGCCAGTCAACGAGGTTCCCCCCCCCCCCCCGCACACACACACACACAGAGAGACCGGCACGAAGCATGACCTCCCGGCGCGCCGAAGAAGAGAAAAGCGAGCGGCGAAGGAACACAGCGCCCGCCGAGGAGCGAGCAGGACGCAACCGCCGACCATCGCCTCGCCCCCCCCCCCCCCTGTCCAGCCGGGAAGGGGGGTTGCCGGAGAGCCTTTCCACGGCACTCCGGCCCCGCCGCTCGCGAGACGGCGCTCAAGGGGGCCCTTGCCCGGCGATCAAAGGGAGCCAGCGTGCGCGCCGTGGACGGCGTTTTTCAGCGATGGCCAACGTCGGGCAAGGGAGGGGTCTCATTTATTTGCGCCGAGCGCACCAGCCTCCTCACTCGCTGACTCCCGGCCAAGGAGGGGCATACCCTGACACAGGAGGAATATATGTGAAAAAAGAATAGTCACGACCCGGACACACCGACGTTTCACGCATGTGCCTCCCTCTCTCTGGGGCTCTCCGGTTCGAGAGAATCACTGCCTGAGTCAGGAGCGGAGGGGGCGAGGGGGGGGGGGGGGGACGGAGAAACGAGGCGGCCCCCGGCAGATAAATGCGTATGTAATCCCTCTCAGCCAGGTCTTGGGCTGCCGCTGCCTGACTTGCGGCTGCCAGTGCGCCGATCAGTGCACCCACCATTGGCGCGGGATCTGGGGGAGTACCCAGGCGGCAGGGATGCAGGACAAGGGGGAAAAGGTCCGGCGGGGAGAGAGAGAGGGAGGAAGACAGCAGGGCGGCGACGCAGAAAGGGGAAGGCCAGGCACCAGGGGGAGAGCGGGTCGTCGGGCTTCGCACCGTGGGCCCCTCTTCTCCGGGGGCAGAACACCCCCGTCGATCGCCCCAGTGGCCCGACGCGCACCGAGGGAGAGAGGGGCCCTTCCAGCGGAGGAGGCCGAGGGGAGGGAGGACGGCGTACGGGACGGGCATCCCAGAGGCGGCCAGTCCCTCTTGCGAGCCTGCCATTCATCCTCTGCCACTTGGTGCCAATCACAGTGAGGGGGGAGGTGGCCCCCTCTCCCCCTGGGGGCGGTAATCCCCTTGGTGGG
>NW_009242973.1:2234713-2239059 GCF_000388065.1 Fonticula alba | reverse complement strand
GTCCCTCCCTCCCAATAGTCCCTCCTTCTCGACAGCCCCTCCCTCCCTCTCTCTCTCTCTCCCTCGAGAAGTATCCATGTCCTCTTTCGATCAGCACCAGCGCCCCCCAGCGCAGCAGGCTTCGACGGCCTCGTCGCAGCAGGCCAGTGCTGTGCCTACAGCCGCTGGTGGTTACCAGCCCGGGGCGCCCCCCTTCCATCCAGGTGCCACCCCCTTCGCTACAGAGGTATGGCTGCTTCCTCACTTCTCTCTCTCTCTCTCTCTCTCTCTTTCCTCCGCATGCACATATACATATACACACACACACACACACACACATACACACACGCATGCATACGCATGCATACATGCACGCAAGCACGCGCGCTCCCGCTAACTCACACGCTCCTTGTCAAATGCGACAGCATCACCAGCAAATGCAGCAGCATGGTCAGGGACACACATCGGCGGCGGCGGCGGCGGCCGGACAAGCGGCACATTCTCAGCAAATGAATGCCCCGGCGCCGAGCGGTGATGGCGGTCCCTCGACCTACCACATCCCGTACAGTCGGCACCAATCCTACGGCGGGACTGGTCCGGCGGCCGGCGGAGCGCAGTACCCCCAGGGACAGGCCCCCTCCTCCGCGGCTGGGCCCCGGGCGGTTGGTGCTGCTGGGACTGGCTCCAAGCCATCGGCCTATGCACCTGGCCAGCAGCCTCGCATGCCGCCCACCAGCGGCATGGCCTCAGCCGTGTCCTCCTCCGCGTATCAAGTCCACCCGGGGGTGGCATCCGGTACTGGTGCTTCCTCGGCGGCCGCCCTGCAGCATCGGTCCATCTCTGGGCAGCTGTACCATTCAGCCGGCCGGCCTGCTGGCTATCAGCAGCAGCACCTTCAGCACCCGGTCAGTACCATGCCTGCCCCGCCGGTGACCATTTCGGTCAATGTCGGTGGGACCAACTTCGAGGTGGATCCCAAGTTCCAAATCATCAAGGCGATTGGCCAGGGCGCCTACGGAGTGGTCGTGTACGTTTGCCTTTTTGTGGGCCTACCTTTCCTGCTCATGCCTTCCTTTTCGGGTATTCCTCGTGTCTTTGGCTGCCTGGGTGTCAGATCCCCCCCCCCCCCCTTCTCCTGTGTTTTAACCTCTCCCTCCTCTCCCTCCTCCGTCCCTGGACCCATCCACTACTATGCGCATGCATGCGCACGCACATACACACACATACACACACATGTTTGCACACTTCCAGATCTGCCATCAACACGCAAACCGGCAAGAAGGTGGCCATCAAAAAGATCGCCAACGCATTCCACCATCTGACTGATGCTAAGCGCACCTTGCGCGAAATCAAGCTCCTGCGCTACTTCAACCACGAGAATGTGCGTGTCACTCTCTCTTCTTTTCGCCTGACTCCCCATGCACACACACACACACACACACACACACACACACATCCCATCTACGTATGGTCGCTTCACAGTCATATCTATGTCTTACCCTTTTGTCCCTTTGTCTCCCTCCCTTTTCTCGCGGGGAAATGCAGATCATTTCGATCGACGAGATCCTCCGGCCTCCCTGTCTGGCCAAGTTCAACGACGTGTACATCATCAGCGAGCTGATGGACACTGATCTGCACCAGATTGTGGGGTCCTCCCAGCCACTGACAGATGATCACTGGTACGTTTTTCTTCCATCTCCCCCCCCCCCCTCCACTCTGCCCATCCCCCTCGCGATCTCCCCCCATGACGTGTGGTCCCTTAATTCGGCGAGTCTAACCCAGGCTCCTCTTCCTTGATACGCGTGTCTGCGGCCGGGGCACGCGCATGCCCGCTTTGACAGCCAGTACTTCATCTATCAGATCCTTCGCGGTCTGAAGTACATCCACTCGGCCAACGTGCTGCATCGCGACCTGAAGCCCAGCAACATTCTGCTGAATGGTAACTGTGATCTTAAGGTATGTGGTGGCTGCCTGGACATCCACTTCCCACCCCTCGACTTTGGACATCCTCTCTAACCTTCTCCCCTCCCCTCCCCCCTCTCTCTCTCTTCCCTGTCGCTGGGCTCCTAGATCTGCGACTTTGGCCTGGCCCGCGTGGCCAACCAATCTGCCAGCCCCTCGATTAGCGCTTTGACCGAATATGTGGCTACCCGCTGGTACCGTGCTCCGGAGATCATGCTCGGCTGGTGCCCCTACACCAAGGCCATTGATGTCTGGAGTGTTGGCTGCATCCTGGTGGAGATTCTTGCTCGGCGCCCGCTCTTCCCAGGTCGCGACTGTGCGTTCATTGTCACCTCTCTCTCCCCTCTCTCTTCAGGGGGGTGTTCCTTCCTCCTTCTCCCATGCCATCCCTTCAACACCTTCATGCGAAAGGATGCTCACACGCGCACGTACACACACATATGAACACCATAGACATCCACCAGCTCAACCTCATCACCGAGCTCACGGGGACCCCGGACGAGTCGCTCATTGCCCGGGTGCACAACCCCCGTGCGCAGACCTTCCTCCGGTCCCTCCCGCCCCGGAACAAGATGTCCCTGCGGGATCTCCTCCCGAACGCTAGCGATCTGGCCATCGACCTGGCCGAACGCATGCTGAATTTCGATCCGGCCAAGCGCATCACTGTCGAGGATGCCCTGCGCCATCCATATCTGGCCGCACTGCATGACCCTACCGATGAGCCCGAGGCCCCGGCCATCTTCGATCTGGACTGGGATTCGGTTTCCAAGTGCGTGAAATCCGTGCGCAATCAGGTCTTCCTGGAGATGCTGGCCTTCCATCCGGAAGCCGCCGAGCCGGGCTTCGACGTGGCCAGCCAAACCATCGGCTCGACTCCCGTCAGCCAGTCCTCATCGAGTGCCAACATCGCCGCCATGGGCGGAGCCGGTGTCGGTCGCGCTCCCGCCCCCCAGCACTACCCTCAGCACTACAGCGGCACGGTTCCCGGTGCCGGTGGCCGGACGTCCATGATGTCGACTCCCGGTACGGGGGCCACCTCCTACCACCCGCAGCAACATCAGCAGCAACATCAGCAGCAGCAGCAGCAGCAGCAGCAGCCGTCGCACCACCATCACGCCACCGGGTCCCACCAGTATTCGCGCATGTAGGGAGGTGTCGCATGTGGTCTTTCCCGTCCGGCTCTGCGCCCCTCTCTCTCCCTTCCCCCCTCTCGGCCGCACACGGCCAGTTGTACCATAGTAGCCCCCCCCCCCCCTTCCCTGCCTTTGCGCGGGAGGCGGCAGAAGCAGCATCTCTCCACATGTGACATGTGAGCGTGCACGCGCATACGCGGCATGACTTCCCCCCTCTCACCTAGATGTGTCGCGCACATGCCTCGCGTTGTGTTGCACCGCTGCCTCTCGCCTTTCTCCCCTTGCCTGCGCAAGTGCGCCTCACTCTCTACCCATGTGTGCTTTTGCGTGACTCCCGCTCCCTGTGACGGACCACGCGAACACAGCTGTACATTATCCTCCCCCTCGTCCCTCTCCCGCCTCTCGCCCTCCCTACCCCCTCTCACTGCCCTTGAGCACTTGGAAACGCTGCCCGAACGGGAGGCTGAGGGTCGCGCCCACATGTGTGCATCGTGTCCATGCCGAATGCATACGCGCACTTCGCCCCAGAAGAGTTACCTCCTTGTCGTAATAAACACCATCCTCCTCCCCTCGCCCCCCTGTGTGCGCATTGCGAAACTACGATGTGCACTTTTACGAAAAGTAGGTGAACTCCATGTCTCATTGTCAACGGCAGTGAGGGGGGGGGGGGGTCTTTGGTGAGGCAAAGGACCCAAGGCGTGACAGAGGAAAGGACAAGCGGCCCAGGCGAGGACTGCCTCAGCTCTCTCTGCACATTTAGCATGGGGACTCCACCTGGCTCGATGTACCACCTGGGAAGGTGGCATCCATTCAAAGGGGGTCTATTATGTGTGTACATGCTGTGAAGATTAAAGAGGAGGAAGAGGAGGAAGGGGGCGGGGTGGGGGGCTGTCGGGCAAGAAACAGAGGAGGAAGGATAGATTGAGAGACAGACATGCGCGCTGAGTTGGGCTGGGGACACGCGCGCACGACCAGATGGGAGAGGAGACACAAAAAACTGCTGAGCATCTCTCTCATGGTGTCGGAGAGACACACACCGACCCTCTCTCTCTCACACACACACGCACACACATGCGGATGTGTGTGCGTGTGCATGCACACGTGGGTGAAGCCGCGACAAGGGAGAAACAAGGGCATATCTGGCCCTCCATGTGAACCTTTTCACCCTCGGTCCCATCCACAGGTCAGCGAGTAGACCGTACGCAGGTGCCGGAGAAGGAAAGAAGGGAGGGGGAGACTGATTGCCGCCTGTTGGGGGAGGGGGGGAGGGGG
>NW_009242973.1:2231021-2232763 GCF_000388065.1 Fonticula alba | reverse complement strand
CCCCCCCCCGGAGCCCACGGAAGGGCCGGGCTGGCGGCCCTCCGTCACACCCGGACATGACAGAATATCGATCTCCGGGGCCCGCCCCGGGCACGGCAGATGCCACTCGAAGGGACAGACTGCTGCCGGAGTCCGGTGAGGCCCCCGGAGCGGGCGCCCCGGCGGCGCGATCGCGCGCACTTTGCAGTGTCCTCCCTCGCCGCGGCCCCATGCCACAGGTGGATGTGTCCTCCTGAAAAGGCACCGCGTAGCCCGGAGATCGCGCGGCTCGGCCTCACACCGGGACCGATGTGCGATGAGCGGGCGAGGCAGCGGGCCGCAGGGGGCGGGGGAGAGCCCGGGCCAGTTAGAGTCCAGCGGCCCGGTCCCCGGCCCCGGCTCGCCCCCCCCCCCCCCGGCTGCGCGCCTCATATGCCAATGTTCAAAGTGTGAAAGCCTATTGCCCTGCCAGCCGGATGTTATTTGGCCCGCCCAGCGCGCCCTGCATGTGACGGCGAATGTGCCGGGGGAGCCTGGCCGCCGCCAAGCGGCGCTGGGGCCCAAAGACGCGCACTTAACTTTCACAGGGGACTCGCGTGCGCATGCGCCCGGGCCGCCGGCAGGCAGGAGTGCAGAGACGAGGACGGCGCCAGGGTCGCGGGCGCCCCACACACTCCCCCGCTACCGGGCTCCTGGCGGGAGCCAGCCGGCCGGCCTTTTGGGGCGGCACACCGGCAGACCTGCGCTTTTCCGCCTCCGGCCGTGCCGCCCGCCCGGAAACACACCCCATGGGCGGGGAGACGCCGAGCGCCGAACAACCGCCGGACAAAGGGGCACCGCACCCAGGCACCGGGGCTCGGGCCGCCGGAGAATAGCCGAGCCCCTCTCCTGCGCAGATGCCCTGGGAAGGGCCGCCACACGAGCCGGAGGCCGGCCCCGCCCCAAGGACATGCTTGCACACGCGCGCGCGCGCGCGCGCGCACGGACGCACGCCGCACGAAAGTGAGCCCAGGCAGATGGATCGCGCGGTGTCCACACCGGCAGAGCGGCACCCGCCGGCGACATCCGCAATAGCATGCATGTGCTCTACCCTCCCGTGCCATCGGTTAAGTATAGATTAATTGGATCCAGTGCCCAGGACACAGTCTATCGCCCGGGGGCCATCTGAAACGGCGGGTTCGCCCTTCCGCCCATCTGAAGCTCCCCTGACCGAGCCCTCATGCTTGAGACGCGTTCTGAAAGGACAAGGGTCTGCGCCGTCGGCCCGGCGCCCGCGCGCGGCCAAACTCCAGGGCCCTGCACAGGGCACTCAGCCGCAAGCCCACCGGGCTCCCTCTCCAATCCGATGGGCGGGCGGCCAGCGGCGGGGCGCGGGGCTTTTGACACACCCTCCCCGGGTGGAGGGAAAATGAAAACCGTCCGGCCGCCCTCTCGCCAAAGTGCATCTGCGAACGTCCCACAGGCGGTCGGCGCGCGCCCGTCCTGCCGCCGTCCCACCACAGCAGGGCGGGGCTCCTCCTCGAACACCAGGGCAGGGAGAAGGCAGCCCTGGACCGCGGGGCAGGCGAGCAGAGGGGGCTGGGGAGGCAGGCGCGCGCACCGAGGTCCCTCCTGGAAAAACGCAACACCGCCTCGTGCGCGCGCCAGCACGACGCAACGGGGAAAATAGGCAGGGAGGGCAGTGCACGACGGAGGCAGAGACAGAGGCAGAGGGGAGAGCCGGACACACATACACACACACACACACACACATACACACACGC
>NW_009242973.1:2228856-2231011 GCF_000388065.1 Fonticula alba | reverse complement strand
GGGGGTCATCGTGCCTTACGACTGACCATCGCCCTGACCACGGCTCTCAACCGTGGCAATCCCACGAGCCTCCTTATATTCCTTCAGCTGGTTGTACAGGAGGTCCAGGTTCTCGGTCGGCAGGTTGGAGCTCGCGGCCAAGTCCAGATCGCTCTTGACGTACATGAACATCTGCGGGCCGACCTTGGTGAAGTGGTATCGCAGATAGGCCTCCATATCGAAGGAGGTGAACCTGTATGAAGCATTGGCAAGACATAGATGGGTGGAGGGATGAACGAGTGAGCATCCAGCCGGGAAAGCGTGAGGGGAACACGGGAAGTAAGTACGAGTGTGTATGCATGGCACCTATGTGATAGGTGGCGAAGAGGAGGCGCAGGGGGGAGAGGTAGAAAGACAGGCTGCCAGGGGGAGAGAAGGGGGGGGGGAGGGTGCGGAGAAGCAAAGATAACGGACCAGGAGAAGAAAAACTTGGCCACCACCCAGAGGAAACGCTGGCCCAGGACGAATCGGAAGGCCTGTGCACCGATCCAGAAAGTCCAGCTGGCCGAGGAAGACCAGCCGGGCTTGTCGGCCAAACTCTGCTGGCCAATGGCCAGGCGCTCGGAGATGGCTACCAGCCGAAGGGACGTCGGTCAGGGCTCAGCTACTCATGCATGGGAAAGCCATGATGCCCAGATGGGCAAACACAGATGGGAAACGTACCACGGCAGGTGGTTTCACGGAGCTCGGCATTGGACATAAGCTTCTCAAAGGACCAGTCCGACAGCTCCAGAGCCATGAGTAGGGTGCCGAGGATATTTTCGCCCGGGACGAGCTGCGTGCAGGCCGAATCCTGGATGGTGGAAGTTGCGACAGGGAGAGTGTGTGTGGGGGGGGGGGGGAAGGGGAGAGAGAGAGGGCACCACTGTGAGACATGGCTGGATGCCTAACCCCTCAGAAGCACGAAGACTCGAGAGGACGTACCACCACCTTACAGGAAAGACCCCCGCTGCTGAGTAGCGCAGCAAATGCCGCCACGCGCTCATTGCGGCCGCCGGGGCTCGACGCCGGGAGCCCCTGGGCAATCGCATAAGCAATGGTCTGTCCGTGAGAGGAGCCCAGATGGCCAGGGAGCCGGAGAGAAGGGCGGTATATATATATATACGTTTGTGTGTGTGTGTGTGTGTGTGTAGGGTGCACGGGTGTGAGTGGGATGGCTGATGAGGCGTCTGAATGACAAGCGCGGATGCATGCGCACCCGGTGCTCCGGGTCCTGCGAGCAAGGGGGGCACCCCTCAAAGCGCTCGCCCGGCAGGGGAGCCGGCCACGCGAGGAAGGTGATGCCAAGATCGATAATCCGATCATCGGGGAAGCCGAAGGTGCGCAGAAGAGCTGCCTCCTCCGGCATGGCGGAGATCCCCACAATAACCGTGTCGGAGGCCGGCAGAATTGCCTCAAGCAGACCCCGATAGAAAGGGGTGGCCTGGCCATCCGGGCCGCGGTGGGCATCCGTCGGCAGGGTGCTGATGACATAGTCGTAGTGCGTGGCGGCCGGGGCCCCGTCATTGTCCCCACCATCACCAGCCATGGGAGCCAGGGCCTCGGCCACCGAGGGGAACAGCGTCACATTGAGGCCGGGGTCCAGGACGTCGGCTCCGGGGAGGCTGGCAGTCAGGTGCCCGGCCGCCTCCAGGTCCGACCCGGCATCAAGCTGTCGCAGGCAAAAGCCCTGCTCCACCAGCCCGGGAAGACTGCCCGGCCGGACGACGAAGGACACCGAGGCGCCGGAGCGCACAAGGTGGTTGGCCAGCACTTGGCCCACACACCCGGCGCCAACGATGAGCACGCTGGCTGCCGGTGGGGGCGAGTGCACCGGCGACGCGAGGCGTGCTGTCAGTCGGCCGATGGACGGATACGCAGAGACATCGTCTGACATGGCTCACAGTATGGAGGGGACAGTGGAGTACGGAGGAGGGAGGGAGGGGAGAGGGGGGGGGGGATGACCCGAGGGCGGAGCGAGGGCGCGGGAGAGTGGGAGGGAGAGAGAGGGGGGGGAGGTAAGGGAGAGGATGGGACAAGTGAGAGGAGGACGGGGAGACGGGGGGAAGGAGCGAAGGAGGGTGGGTTGGCGACGGAGCCAGGGACGCACGCCCCCCCGCCAAAGATCCCCCCCCCC
>NW_009242973.1:2224126-2225246 GCF_000388065.1 Fonticula alba | reverse complement strand
ACACACACACACACACACACACACGGGTCTGCCCACGTAGCAGGGACAGGGATGGAAATGATGCACAGACCCCAGGCCCCCCCTCCGCCCCGGCTCTCCCCCCCCCCTCGCCCGAGGGGCAGCACACCACGAGGGCAAAGGACAAACACGCGCAGAAAAAAGAGAGAACAAGGTTCGCCGAGAGGGAGTGTATGGGATTGGGGAGATCTCCATGGCGACGAGCGGGGAAGAGAGAGCGCAGGAGGGAGGAAGCGGCAAACGGCCGAGGAGGAGGAGGAGGACACGCTCCACACGCCGCCAGCCGCCGATCCTGCACCCCCCCTGGGGGTCTCTCTCTCCCTCCCGCTCGCCTCCAGCCGCCACGCCGACCATCACACACTCACAAGGAGGAGAAGGGAGGACGACAAAGAAGGAGGACGACAGGGAGGAAGTAGGTGCGCGCGCGCGCCCCCGCACAGGGGGGGCGAGGGGACGCTGCCTCTCTCGGCGCACATGGCAACGCGGGGGGGAACACTCACGCGCGCACACGCGCACCAGGGGCGACAGCGCACAACAAGAGGGCGGCCAAGGGAGGAGGGGGCTGAGGAGGATTTACCGGTTGGAAACGGCAACGCGCTCGAGCTCGTCCTTCTTCTTGATGGCAAGAGAGTTGGAGGAACCCTTGTGGGCGTTGACGAGCTCGTCGGCGAGGCACTCGGCAATGGACTTGATGTTGCGGAAAGAGGCATCGCGAGCACCGGTGGTCAGGAGCCAGAGGGCCTGGTTGACACGGCGCATCGGGGACACATCGACGGACTGACGGCGGACAGTACCGGCAGAGCCAATGCGGGTGGAGTCCTCACGGGGGCCGGAGTTGATGACGGCCTCAACGAGAACCTGGATGGGGTTCTGTGTGTGTGTGTGTGCGTGCGTGCGTGCGTGCGAAGAGGAGGCGCGGTAAGAGGCACAAAGTTAGCACACTCACCCACGGAGGGAAGGAGGAGCACATACACACACACAGGCACGTGCGTGCGTGCGTGCGTGCGTGTATGCGCGCGCGAGGGGGGCTGCACATGACACAGGACTCCTCTCGCCCTTCGGACTAGGGGGCCAGGGAGAAAAGGGAGCGAGGATGATCATG
>NW_009242973.1:2218933-2220631 GCF_000388065.1 Fonticula alba | reverse complement strand
CGCCCCTTTGGGCGAGGTCTCCCCCTCCCCGAGAGCTGGGCTCTTGTGCACCTGCCGTGCGCTGGAAGGTGGGGGCCGGCCCCGGGCACTGGACCGGCCGCGGTAAGGGCCCGTCTCTCCTGGCGCCTTTTCAAGCGAGAGAAAAACCCCTCGCTTTAACCCCAACGATGCCGGCCCTGGCCGGGGTATATTTGAGTATTATTTTATCCCCATAGGTGATCAATGATTGTGTCCCATGATACGGACACATGAGCACACTTTGTTTATGTTGGTCCAGCGAGAGGTGCTCCACCACCCGGCTGACCATTCACAAGGGCTGCCTGTCCCCCCCCCCCCTCCCCCTTACCCTCCCGCTTCGCGGTCTCTCTTTTTTGCCGAGACACCCCAATCCCCCGCCTTCCTGTGCCGTGTCGGCGCAGGGGTCCTACGAGCTTGGGCGGGTCTCACTCATTTCGAGTCATTTTCATGTGCTGCCTGCGCCGAGTGATCCGTCCCCGCGCCCCCGCACTGATGTCAGACTGGCGCTTGGGTCGACAGGCAAGTCTCAATGCCTCCCCTCAGACAATCCGGAGACGGGGGGGGGGGGACCACGGGCCGAGCGGCGCAACTGCCCTGGCTACCAGATGCCTATGCACCCCCCCCCCCCCGGAGTGACCGCCCGATCGTGCAGGACCCGAAACAGCGTCCTAGTCGGCGTCCATGTCCCCCGGTTCGGGTGCCTTGCTGATGAGTGCGCCTCCGTTGTTGCCCCCCCCTCCCCCTCGCCTCAAAGGACGCCCCAGCCCCTAGCGGCCCATCCTCCCTCGGCCAAGGCATCTCTCCTCCGCCCCTCTCCCCCGCCCCCCTCCCCCGCCCCTCTCCCCCGCCCTCTTAGCACGCCATGTCCTTCGTCGGTCGCACGTGTGCCGGCCTTGGTCGGTCATTTGCCTCTGCCCGTGCCGCCACCACGACCGCCGCTGCCATCGGTACCCTCCCTCGGCATGTTACCCGGTCGCTGGCCACCTTGGCTCCCCGCCCCCTAGCCCCGGGCGTCACGTTCCCCGGGGCCACCCGCCCCATGGCGCGGCTGGCCTCCCCGCACGGCATGGCCCACTTCTCCACCAGCTCCGGCCCCGTCCAGGCTCAGGCAACTGGAGCCCCTGCCATCACCACCGAGCCAACTGCTGTGTCCGTTCGCTTCGCCGATGGCAGCACCTCCTCCTTGTACGCATCGGGTCTTCTCTCCCCATCACAAGCACATCCCCCCCTTCTCTCTCTCTCTCTCTCTCTCTCTCTCTCTCTTTCCCTCCAGCTGACATCCCACTTTGCCCCTGCCTTTTCCCCCCCCCCGTCCCAGCCATCACATCTGGCTCCGGGATCACTGCCTGTGCCCCGCGTGTCTCCACCCGGAAACCCTCCAGCGTACGGTGGACACCTTTTCCCTGGCGCCCGAGCAGCTGCAGGCTGCCTCCATTCGGCTGGTGCCCCCGACCGGTGATGCTCCCGCCCAGATGGAGATCACTTGGGCCGGTTCCGACGCGCACGTGTCCCTCTTTCCGCTGGCCTGGCTACAGACGCACGCATACGACCAGCGTGCGACCAACTACCAGCGCGACCTGATCACCGACAAGTGCGTGCATCACCGTCCGGCCCCGTGCCTCTTCTGACCCACCCGAGGACGCGCCTCTCACACGAAAACCCCGCGAATCGCCCCCCCCC
>NW_009242973.1:2218101-2218651 GCF_000388065.1 Fonticula alba | reverse complement strand
CATGCGCCCCGTCGCTCGGCCCGAGGCCGGGCGGCCCCCTGCCAGCGCAACACGCTGGCATGATTGCGTTCGTCGGGGGCCCTCTGCCCCTCTCCGCCCCGTGTGCCCGCAAACACACGCACGCACACGCCTGCGGAAGACACCGCGAGGCCGCCGCACGCAGGGAGAACAAGGCACGGTCAGGACAGGGAGCGCCTTTCCCACCTACCCACCCTGTTCCCCCCCCCCCTCCCCGGAACAGGGCCACCCTGCCGCCCACCCTCCCGCGAGACGGACCCGCACATCTTCTGGGCGGCCCAACAGCCTCGCGGGCCTCGCATCTCCTCCGGCCTATCGACGTCCCCGCCCCCAAGCCACCCTCGTCTGCGCACCATTTTTGCCGGTGCCCCCCCCTCCCCTCTCACGACACAGAGCATCCTGCGACGCTACCACCTGTCTGGGGGGCTGCCTCCCAACCGTCGGGAGTCCCGCCCACAAACCTTCACACGCCCGGGGCCGCGCCCCCCCCCCCCCCCTCGCCCCTTTGGGCGAGGTCTCCCCCTCCCCGAGA
>NW_009242973.1:2216625-2218091 GCF_000388065.1 Fonticula alba | reverse complement strand
TGTATGCGCGCGCGAGGGGGGCTGCACATGACACAGGACTCCTCTCGCCCTTCGGACTAGGGGGCCAGGGAGAAAAGGGAGCGAGGATGATCATGAGCGCGAGAGGAAGACGAGACGCACCTTGTCGGTCATGAGGTGGATGATGTCGAAGGCGTGCTTGACAATGCGGATGGCCTGGAGCTTCTTGCCGTTGTTGCGGCCCTTGCGCATCAGGGAGTTGGTCAGGCGCTCGACCAGGGGGCACTGAGCCTTGCGGAAGCGCTTGGCAGCATAGCGGCCAGCGGTGTGGGGCAGGTAGGTGGCGGACTTGACCTTGACGGCGAGGTAGTCCTCAAGGGACAGATCCTTAACCTGGATATCGTCGAAAGACCACTTGCCGAAGAGCTTGATCTCGTTGGCGAAGCCGGTGGAGGTGGTATCGGCCATCTTTGATTGCGGAGGGGGGAGAGAGAGAGAGAGACGAGAGGGAATGAGTACGAGAAGCGGGCATACAAACTGGAAGGGAGTAGACAGAGCGAGGACGGCGTTTCCCCTCCCCTTTAAGAGACAGAGGGAGGCCGCATCGGGAGGGACACGACACAGCCGGCACTCCTGGCGCCGGGTCGCGCACGCGTGCGCGCACACACGACACCCGCACAGCCCCCGCCCCGCAAGCCGCAAGGGCCGCCCCTGTGTGCGAGGCACTTCGGATGCAGTTTCTTCGAAAGAACATCCGATGGGCACCACAGGGGCAGGCGGCGGTAGGGGGCAAATCCACAGACACATGCCGAGGGACAGCACACGGCCTCCTCCCGGCTCCTGGCCATCGGCTCCACGGAGATCGCACGTGTCACCGGCGGTGAGGAGGCGCATACACGCGCCGTGGAGGGGGCGGGCGGGCGAGAGGACCCATCAGAGGCCTGGGAGGTGGGAACAGAGAGGAGGCCGGCGTGCGTGATCCCCCCCCCGTGGGCCGGGCTGAGGAGGGGGATAGGTCGCGCCCAAGCGGGAGGCGGCGAGCATCGCGCGACACGCGGCGCATGCTTCCCCGGCGACGGCAAGGCTACTGCACAGGCCAGCCGCCATCACGCGGAGGGGCATGGCTTGACAGGAGGAACGATCGGACGTGTGTGTGTGTGTGCATGTGCGCGCGCCTCGCGAAGAAGAACACAGGACCGACGACATATAGACCGGGCGGGGCGGGCCGGGGAGGGGAGGCAGGCAGAGTGTGGCGAGGGGGAGGGGGAGGGGGAGGGAGGGGAGAGGGCAAAAGAGAAACATACGATTAAAATTGTGCGATGAGAGCCGGAGCAGAAACAGCAACAAACCACAACAATGATGAGGCTGGACGGCTGGTGCAGTGCCCAGCGGCCTGTTGCCTCTTGAGACGGGACCCCCCCCGCGCGCCGGGGGGGGAGGGGGGCGCCCACGCACACAACTGCCCGGGCGCGCCCTTCCACTCGGGGAAGAGACCGGGGTGCGGCGGG
>NW_009242973.1:2208211-2214140 GCF_000388065.1 Fonticula alba | reverse complement strand
CCCCCTCCCCCCTGACAGGCTACCGAGCAGCTGGCCAAGCGCCTGGGGCCCATCCGCCACACCCACTATGGTGGGATGTGGACCGTCTCTTCCGGGGAAATGACGCACGCCGATCTGGCCTACTCGACGGTCGGTCTGAGTGCGCACACTGATAACACCTACTTCTCCGAGCCCTGCGGTATCCAGATGTTCCACATGATGCAGCACACCGGCACCGGTGGCTGGTCGACCTTCGTTGATGGATTCCGCATCGCACTGGAAATCCGCCGCCAGGCGCCGCATCTCTTTGATGTCCTGCGCCAAACGCGTTTCGCAAGTCATTACATCGACCATGTGCGTATCGGGCCAGGTTTCTCCCTCGCCTTTCCGAGAGCAGCGGGGCCCACCGTGGCTTGTCCAGTTTCCTAACAGACCTTATCATCCCTCCCTCCCTCCCTCCCTCTCATCATCACCATTATGATCGTTCTCTCTCTCTCTCTCTCTCTCTCTCCCTCTCTCTCCCTCTCTCTCCCCCTCTCCCTCTCTCCCCTACCTCGCCTCTGCATTGTCCAATTCACACGGCCATGACCAGCCGGCCAAGCTCGACATGCGCCCCGATCACACGTATCCCGTTATCCAGGCCGAGGATGTGGACCTGGATCTGGATGCTCCTGCTACTGGGGACCCCCTGCGCGACGCCTACCGCGGGGTCACTCTGCGCGGGATCCGCTTCAACAGCGACGACCGTGCCCCATTGACGGCCGTCCCCTCCGATCGGGTGCCCGACCTGTATGCGGGTTTGCAGCTCTTCTCCGAGCTGGCCCGGTCCCCGGAGCTGGTCTGGCGTTTCCCCATGCGCCCCGGCAGCGCCGTCATCTTTGACAACCAGCGCGTCCTCCACGGCCGGGAGGCCTTCACCGGGTACCGGCGCTTCATCGGCGCCTACTCCACTCGGGACGACTGGCGTGCGCGGCTCCGCTGGTTTGACCTGCACGGGGCGGCCGGGCACCCGAAGTGAGCCCTCCAGCTCCCAACCCAGATCACATGAATAGAGTCGACATTCCCGATCCCTGGCGCTTTCATTGGCAGCCCTGCCTCTGTGTCTCGGTCTGGGCGTGTGGAGGTGCTGCCCCTGCTTGCAGAGGGGGGGGGGGCGGAAGGGGCTGGCGGTGGATGTCCTCGCGCCTGGGCTCTGCCTCAAACTTAAACCCTAAAGAATCTGCAGGGCCGCTGATATCCGAGGGTGCGGGGGAGCCGTCCGTTGGCTTCCTGGGGCAAGCCCCCCGCCCCCGCCTTGAGAGCTGGTTGGGCTGTTCCCTCAACGCGGCCGAAGGCCCATCCGCCCGATGAGCAAGAGACAGGGGGGGGCGTGAGGGCAACTTGCCGCTGGTCGGTTGGTGTTGGTTGGCCCTCCTGCTCCGCCCAAAGTCTGGCGTCCGGGGGGGGGGGATTCAGAATGGGAGCTCGCGGATCAAATGACTCACACTTGGCGATTGGGGACGGCCCCTCCTGCCGGGGTGGGGGATGAGGGCTCGCACGAGAGCTGCCTGGCTGGTCGCGCAGCCCTCCCCCGCGCATCTGTCTCGTGCCCCTTCACTGTTCTCCCGGCCCCCCCCCCCGGGGGGGGGGTGCAAGGTCAGCCAGGAGCGACGTCGTGTTGTGATGCCCGGAGAGCCCTCTGAGAAGCCCAGAGGGGGACTGGGTGACGCCACAGGCACAGGGGTGGGCTTCTTCTTCTTGTATGCGGGAGAGGGCCGGCGCGGGGACCGAGCAAGACAAGGGTTGCTGGCTCTGCCTCGCCCCCTATGGGTGCCTGCACGTTTGTCGGGAGCAGTGGCCCCAGCTGCCGCAGGCCCTTGCCCACATGCTGGGGGCGGGGGGGCGGGGGGGGTACCTCGGCGGACGGGATGAAGTGCCACCAGAGTGTGGCCCGCGGCCCTGGGGCCGGGCCGCCAAAAGGTGTTGATCCTCCTCCTCGATTTCCCCTTTTCTTCCTCCCCCCCTCCCCCATCCGCCCCTCCACCATGTTCCGTGCCACCTCCGGCGCCGTCCGCCGCTTCTCCTCTGCCGCCAACATGCGCCAGGCCACCAAGTACGTCGAGACCGTCCGTGCTGGCCCTGGTCGCCCGACTCCCCCGATGCTCGAGTCCGAGCGCGCCGCCATCGAGCGCGCTGCCAGTACGTCGCCATAGCCCCTTCTGCACATGACGCCGGCGGTGGCTTTTTTCCCTCTCTCCCCCTCTTTGTTTCTGTCCCCCCCTCCCCCCCCCCTCCCCCTGCCCAGCCGCCGGCTTCTTCTGACCTGCGGCCCGGTGGTGTGGTGATGGTGATGGTGGTATTGACAACCCCTGCTCCCGTCGACGCGCGCTCACCGCCTGTGCCCCTAGTCGCCGCCAACCTCTGGTACAAGCTTACCTGGTTCGGTGCCATCCCGTTCACCTTCATCAGCGCTGCCGTGATCTTCGCCAACCTTGAGCACCAGCACCTTGATGAGACCAACTACGTTGCCTACCCCTACCTCAACTGGCACCTTGGTCCCTTCCCGTTCGGCAACGGCCTGCGTTCTCTCTTCTGGAACGACAACAACAACTACAACCCCGCTCTTGCTGAGCTCCTCAAGAAGGGTGCGTCCGTTGATCCTTCCTCTCTCTGTCTGTCTCTCTCTCTCTCTCTCTCCCCTCCCTCCCCCTCTCCCCTTCTTCTCGACAACGGCACCACCTGCTGGTGCTCCATCCTCTCTCCTCCCCTCGCCTTCCTCCATGGGCTTTTGCTTGTGCAGTGTTCTGTCTGTTTCCACGTGTGTGTGTGTGTCCCTTCCTCCCGCATGGACTTTCATGCCAGATGCTATGGCATGGTTGATTCCATGCTCGTGGGCATGCCTCTCCCTCTCCCTTCCCCGCCCTCCCCCCCACCATCTACCCAAAGCCACGCGAAGTTGTCCCCTTCTTTCTCCCTTTCCCCCTTCCCCGAGTGTCATGTCCTGCCTGCCATCGCGCCCGATCGATACCGATCACCCTCCTCTCTCTCTCTCTCTCTCTCTCTCTCTCTCCATCCCACCTGCCTGCCTGTATGGTGGCCCCGTCCCCTCCTCCCTGCTTCCTGAGATGGTCGCATGGGTGGTCATGCCACTCGTCTACTTACATTCCCCCACTCCTCATTGTCCTTCTCTCCCCCCCCCCCGCTTCCCTTGTCCCCCTTACTCCCTCCCTCCCTCCTATCTCCATCCCCTTCCTTTCCTCTTCTCCTCCTTGCACCCGCGCTTGCACCATCTCCCCCTCTCCTCCTCCATGCGTCCCCGCGCATCTCTCCCCCACTCACGACCCCTTCCCTCGCGTAGAGTAAATGCACATGGCGGCGCCCGCTCCCCCTCCGCTCCGGTGATCCGGCCAGTCTGCGTGTTGTGTGGTGGTGTATGACCCAGCCTTCTCCTTCTCCCCCTCCTTCCCTTCTATCTCTTTCCCTCTCTCCTTCCCCTTTTCCAGTCTGTCTTTCCCTCTCTCCTTCCCCTCTCTCTCACCCTCCATGTGCATCATGGTCACTGACTGGTCCTGCTTCCCCTGCCCATCCCCTCCCGCCCCGCTCTTCCGCCCGTGCCTCCGCAAATCACTCCCTCTCCCCCCTCAGAGGCTGAGTCGGTTGCCTCGAGCCCGACCATTCCCACCGGCCTCAAGACCGCCTTCGTCAACTACCCCACTTACGAGTAGGGTTCTTCTGCTGACGGTGTAGCTGCCGTGTGATTGCGCTTGCTCGCGTGCCCATGTCTATGCATGCATGCATGCATATATGCATGTATGTATGGCTGTGTGTCACTGAGGGGAGGTGGTTGATCGGTGGTGGGTCGACAGGTGGGGAGAGGACCCGCGGCTGGCGTGCAGAGGGCCGGCAGGCTCACGTTCTGCGTCTCCCCCCTCTCCGCAAGGGGATGATCGCAAGTGTGACTTTGCCTGCCTGCCTGCCTGCCTGCCGCTTCTTCTCCCTTGTCGCCTTCCTCCCCCTTCTGCTTTCCTCCCCTGGCACGCGCCCCTCCATTCGCCCCTTGCTACGCCTTCTCCACCTATACATATACAACCCCTCTCTCCCTCCGGTGTGGGGGGCTACATGTGTCTGGTGCAGAGTCTTGCCCTCCCCCCCCCCCCTCTCTCCCTCCCTCCACTTGTATCTGCTCATACTTCTGCACATACGCACACGCACACAGGCGGACAAATTCGCGTGTGCATGTGTATGTGGGTGTCTATGCATTCTTGTGGTGGGTGGTGTTGTGCAGTGCCGCAGAGCCCGACCGGCTGGTCGTCCCCCTCCCCTCCCCCTTCCCCCTCACATTCGCCCGAACACAATAAACACGCTTTCCTCGAACGGGCACACATATTGAATGTCTTTTCCTCCCCAAGGGGCGAGGGGCGCTCATCTCGCTTTCCCCCTTGTTCTGATCCGACGGGAGGGCTGTGTGGAGAAGGGAGAGGGGGCGGGGGGGGGGGGGGGGGGAGTGATGATCATGCTATTCTAGGGATTGTATTCCTGTGCCGGCAGCGCATGGTGGCCGGCCAGGAGGGCAGAAAAGGGAGGTATGAAGCCAAAGAAGGGAAGTGGGGGGGGGGGGGGGGGGGGGAAACACGGGTCCACAAGCGGCCAAGACTTAACTCGACCCGACCGATGGTGGAGGCACGTGCTCCGTGCCTCTCCCCGGGGCCCATATCGGGGATGCGGGTGGGGGGGTTGGTTGTGGTGTTGCTTTTGGTTGGTTGTGTGGTGTGGTGGGAAGGGGGGGGGAAGGGGGAAGGGGAGAGAGGGGGGAGGGAGTGGGGGGGGGGGGAGGGGGGGGAAACACGGGTCCACAAGCGGCCAAGACTTAACTCGACCCGACCGATGGTGGAGGCACGTGCTCCGTGCCTCTCCCCGGGGCCCATATCGGGGAAGAGGGAGGGGGGACGTGCACGAGAGCATCTCTCTCTCTCCCTCTCTTTGCAGTGAGAATGCGGGTGGAGGGGGGGGATATTGGGCTGCTCCGTTTGTCTGTGCGCAGGGAAGGTGCCATCCTGCGCATTGCTGGAGACAGATGGCGCTGGCGCGTTTCATGTGGAGGGGAAGGGTCGGGCGCGGGTGTGCCCTTGCTCTGAATATAAAAAGGGGGATAAAAAGGTAGCGAGATGTGAAGGGCGCCCTCGTTTTTTTTTTGGAGACATTCTGCCGTCATCACCGCAGAGGCCGTTGTTATTGCTGTTGTTGTTGCTGCTACTGCTGCTGCTGCTGCTGCTCGGGGGAGGTGCCTTCTCCGGAGGGGGTGCACGCGCTCCGTCGCTAGCTCGTGCGCCTGCGCACAGCTCTCCTCGCCTCAATAAAAGCACGGCACACGCTGGGGGCGCACTGCTCGTGTCTTAGCAGAGCTCGCGAATGCCATGCTTGTGGGGGTTGTTGCTCAGAATAATGCAGTACAGGCCAGCTGGGTTGTGCGTATAATCGAGAAACACGCTAAGGCGCAGGGCGCGGCGATCCGACGGGGAGGCCGACTCATCGGCACCCTCGGCCAAATCCGAGCCATTCATGTCGATGCTAGTGCCGATGCGCACGTCGTCGCTCGTGGACAGGGTGTAGGGCTTGGAGGGGCGCTGGAACTCGGAAAGGCGCTTGCCATTGACGAATGTCCCCGCCGAGGACCCCATGTCGTAGAGGAGCAGCTGGCCGGTGGGCTTGTGGTAGTCGATCTGGGCATGGTGCCGAGAGACCACACGAGACTTGAACCAAATGGAGTTGGTTGGCACCGGGGTGCTCGGCGAGTCGGAGGAAGGAGTGCGCATGATGGCCAACGGCCCGCGGCGAAGGTCCGCCTCGAAGGTGGAATTGCCGGACTTGACGAAGATGGCGATGATCGGGGAAGGAAGCTACGGCGGGAGAAGGCTGGTGAGTTGGGGCAGACCGCCAGGTGATGTGGGACACGCCTGGGAGGGGAGGCAGG
>NW_009242973.1:2206339-2208111 GCF_000388065.1 Fonticula alba | reverse complement strand
GGGGGGCAGACTGGCGCATATATGTGTGTGCCTCTGTGTGGACATGTGTGTACGCACATTCTTCAGGGGGATATTCGGCGGCGGGTGCTGCAGGGCGCCAAGCTCCGACTGCAAGGTGGGGGAGGCGGGCTTCGAGGAGGGGGGCGAGGTGCCGTCCAGCTGCCGGGAACCGGTGGCAGGCGCTGGCAGGGCAATGGCTGGCGGGGGGTGCTGCTGTGTCCCGGGGGCCGAGGCTGGCGGCAGGGGCGGCGGAGAAATGGGTCCGGGCAGGGGCGCCGGCGAGGTGGCACCTGGCGGCAGGGGAGCCGCGCGAGTGGGGGCCGGCGGCAGGGGGGTCTGATGCCCGCCAGTGGCGCCATACGGAAGGGGAGCATGGCCGGCAGTGGGGCTGGGAGGCGGAAGGTTCCATGATGTGCCGGCCGCCGTCGGGCCGGTGGTGGCACTGCCATTGTATGTGTAGGTGCTGGGATTGCTGCTGCCAGTCGTCGGGGCCGAGTTTGGAGGGGAGGGGTGTCGCCCAGCACCGGGACCGCTCCACCACGCGGGCTGACCCGAGCCACCGCCAGCCGAATGGGGGGGGTGGTGGTGCGCCAGGGAATTGCCGCCCAGCTCGCCGGACCCGGACCCCGGGGAGGGCAGGGCAATTGGCGGCGGTGGCGGGGGGAAGGCCCCGCCGGCTGCCGGCCGAGGGGTCCCCGCCGGCGACTGGTAATTGGCGGTACTCCCATTCGGGGAGACAGCGTGGCCGCCCTGCTGCAGAAGGTAAGCCGTCGGATGTGGCTTCATGTAGTGCTGCTGCTGCTGCTGCGGCTGCGGCTGCGGCTGCGGCTGCGGCGGTGGAGGGTGGTGCGGCTGCTGCGAGTGATAATGCTGCTGCTGCTGGTGGGGGTGCTGCGGCAGCGCCGGCTGTTGCGGATGGTGCATGGGCGAGCCAACGCCCACGTCAACTGGGCCGCCGGCCATCGCCACATGGGCCTTGGCGATGCCATCCTGCGGGGAGGGGGAGGTGTGATAGGACACAGATGAGAAAGGGGCCAACAAGCAAGGCAACAGGTGGCCACCAGGCGGGGAGGGGGCGGAGGAAGGCTCTCGACACGCACCGAGATCTGCGACATCCGGTCAATCGCGGTAATCATCTCCGTGAGGACGGGCTCCAGGGACACGCCGGTTGACAGGAACGGGTGGCTGAGCAGATCCTTGGAGCTGGGCCGGTGTGCCGGGTCCTTAACCAGGCACCGGCTGATGAAGTCCAGGAAGAGGGGCGAGAAGCGCTCGGCTGGGAGGGGGGAACACATGCCATGCGGGGGTGTAGTCCCCATATGGAAAAATGCCGGGGGCAGGGTGAGATGGGGCCAGGTGAGTGGGGCAAAGGGGGACAGGGAGAAACGCACGCTGCGAAACGGTCGGCGGGGGCTTGCTCGGAATCATCATCATGGCCAGCATCGGACGAAATTCCGAGAAGGGCGGTCGACCATCGGCCATTTCGATACAGGTGATTCCCAGCGACCAGACATCCACGCGCTCGTCATAGTCATTCTCCTGCACAACCTCCGGGGCCATCCAGTACGGCGTGCCGGTCAGCGTTCGCCGGTGCATGGTCTGCGAGCTGAGGCGCGACGCAACACCGAAGTCCGCGAGCTTCGCCGAGGCGTCCATCCCGAGGAGGATATTGCCGGCCTTCACGTCGCGGTGGATGAGGCGCTGGTTATGCATGTAGACAAGGCCGGCGAGAGAATCGCTGCATGTGTGCGAGGTCGGGGGGGGGGGGGGGG
>NW_009242973.1:2205634-2206317 GCF_000388065.1 Fonticula alba | reverse complement strand
GGGGGGGGGGGATATCAGGGGAAGACAAGAAGAGGCGAATACACGCACCGGCAAATCGAGGCGATCTGACGCTCCTGCAGGGTGCGATTGCAGAAGCGTGGATAGTCGGCGATGCTTCCGCCAGGGCAGTACTCAAGAACGATCTGCGGTACAATGGTTAGAGCCTCCGCGCAGGCTGACAAGAAGCGGGCGCACGGGCGGAAGAAAGGGCAGGGCACACGCACCCAGAGCTGCAGCGGCAGGAGGTATGTCCCGAGCAGCTGGACGATTTGGTTGCAGCGCAGGCCGCGCATAAGCTCCACCTCGCGCAGGATTTCCGTCTGACTGGTCTTATCGCTATGGTCCAGGGGGACAATCCTGAAGGGGAGATCGAGCGGTGGGAGAGCAGGAGGATGGTGGTCAGAGCCCAGCCCGGCGAGGGGACGCAGGGAGAGAGGGGGAGGGGGAGGGGGGCGGGCGGGGCAACAGCTATTCGGTATGCGCACTTGATGGCAGAGATGGAGCCATTGTCACGGTGCTGGGCCTTGAGGACCTTCCCGAAGGTGCCTGCGCCTAGGGTGGTCTGAAGCTCGAACACATCGTGTGGCGGCCGGAGGAGATCGTGGATCGAGAGCATCGCTGATCACCCGCAGCGAGACCGTGGGACGATGGATGTAGGGTGGGGGAGGAGGAGAGAGAGAGAG
>NW_009242973.1:2189905-2205464 GCF_000388065.1 Fonticula alba | reverse complement strand
AGAGGAAGAGCGGCACAATAGACAAGCATCAGGGCAGGCAGGCAGGCATCAGGACAGGCGAGCGGCAGGTCGTAGTGCGATCTGAGGCGAGGCGGGGAAATGGCGTACCAGGCGCCCAGGGAGGGGGTGGGGAAAGGGCAGAGAGCAGCGAGGAGGCGAGCTGGCATCAACAAAGAGAGGACGATGTGAGGCCGCGTGGGTGTGGGAGGGAGGGGGAGGGGGGAGGGGTAGGTGTGAGGGAGAGAGGGGGGAAATCCGCTGGGGACTCCTGGCAAGTAGGCCGCCAAGATGGCTGCTGATCATCACCCTCCTCACCATTGCCCACATCATCGCGCCTGCTCCCGGGGCGAGGCCCGTCCCGAGAAGGGTAGGTGGACTCAAGTCGCCATCGACCATGAACTACGAGGTGCGCCATCAAAAGCAAGCGGCGGAGGTGGCTCCCAGCTGCGGGCACCTGTGTGAGAGAGATGCCCCAGGCGGGCGAGGGTACGGTGGGGGGGGGAGAAAGGCCTCCTGCTTCGGTAGCGGCAGCAACAACACTGGCACCGGCCGGCTGGCGGCACAAGCAACGGGGATGGCCAGGGGACTGGCCACCAGGTTCGATAGATCCCCGATCTCCGTGAGCGTGAAAAGACCGAGCGGGTGCAAACAAGCGCGGGGAGCCAGGGACAGGGAGAGAGAGAGAGAGAGAGATACAGAAAGCAAGGCAATATTGCCGCCTCGGTGGGGCGCCCGCCTGCCCGCCCAGCCTGCGCGTTCGGAAGACAAACACACACACACACACATACACACACACGGCAGCCCTCAGACAAAGGGGCCCATATACGGGAGCCTTCTTTTGGGACACACGGCTGGCCACCGCTGAGGCGCGCCCCGTGGTGCGGCGCCTTCTCCCCCGCCGATTCGCCCAAGAGAGACTAGAGCGCGACCGGCGGCCGGGGGCCGGCCGGAGAGGGGATGGGCTGATATGTGGATTTTCATGCCGGGAGTCGGCCCGGCCCCCCCCCCCCCCTCTGCCCCTCCCATGCGTCTGCACCATTGCCCCCGGGTTAGACGGAGGTCTCCCCTGTGGGATGTGAGCATGAGCCGCGGGACGATGAGCCCCCCGGCACATCGTCCGCCCTGGCGGAGGCACGACTTCGGGCGGTCGTGGCCACCTCTCGCCGGGAATGCATGACCGAGGAGGAGGGCAGACACACACACACACACACACACACACACACACACACACACGCACACGCACGCAGAGAGCATGGGCTGGGAGCCCGGGGCAGGCCCAGTTGCCACTTCTTTGGGCTTCTTTTCCCGTGGGCGAGATGAGGCCGGGGAGGCTCGGGCGCGGAGAATGGAAGCGTGGGCAAGACGAGGGGGACCTCGGGGACGGTCGTTGCCCCCCCCCCCCCCCCCCCCCCCGCCAGCTTTCCCCTTTAACTCAGAGAAAGGCCACACACCGGCATGCGCAGCTACTACCCCTCCCTCCCCCACACATCACCACCACCCCTGGAGGAAATAGTCAAAGCGAAAAGCGAGGCTGTACGATGTGAAAGTGGCAACAATAAGGGGTTATTAAATGTCAGACCATAAATATGGCTCAAAGAGGCATGATGGGCGAGCCGCAGCGCCGGGTTCCCCTGTTCATCCTGGTCCCGCAGGTGTGCATGTGTGTGCCTGATTGCCAAACCACCAGGCCAATCGACTGCCTGGCTCCTTCCCACCCTGCTGGGGAGATCTGCCGTGGATCCCCGCCGAGGGCGGGGGAGCCCGCATGAAGGGAGCACAGTCGAGCTGGGCTACCGGGGGGGGGGGTGTGGGCGCGGTGCCCGCCCCCCGCCCTTCCAGCGCCCCCGGCCGCCGGGCCCCGCATCTAGTTCTGGGCGTCGGCGCCGAAGGCTGGTGGTAGTCGTGTCCCAACCGCGCGTCGAAAGGGGCCAGGCGTTTCCCCTGCGTGTGTCTGGGTCTTCGCCCCCCCCCCCCCTTCCCCGGCCCCGGCGAGTCCGCTCTCGGGTGAGCGGGCCGGTCATGCTGTCTCACTAGGGGGCATCTCCCGAAAGGGGAGATTGTCCAGACCGGAAGCCAAGGGCTTGTGTGTCCAGTGAGCTGGTGCCGCCCCCCCCCCCCCCCCGGCCGGGCCCCCCCCCCCCCCCCCCCCCGCCCCCCCGCCCCAGGGCTCTCCTCTTGCTCGCCCTCCGGCCGCGCCCCCGTGCCCCCTTGACGCCCTGGGTTCTCGGGCTCCCTGGTGCGCGACGGTCTGACGAGCCATCGATTGGTCGGATGGTCATTGGCCGCGTGCCCTGCTCCACCGGTGGGTGTGGTCATTGAGAGTGGGGGAAGAAGGGCCCCGGGGCGCGCGCACGTCGTTTCCCCGGCCCGGGGCGCCTGCCCGGAGGGAGAGGGGCGGACGGGGGGGCGACCCCGGAGCGGCATCCCCCAGGGGGCGAGGGGAGGGGGAACGCGGGGAAGGGGTAGCGGTGCGGGGCGGAGAAGATGTCCTGCCGGCCCCAGCGTGGATCCGGGAGACCGCGGCGCCGGCAAGCCTGCCAAGCATTCGGTGCCCGGATGGGCGGGGCCCCCCACGCATGCAGGCGTGTGCACATTCTCTGTGTGATGGCCACGCGTGTGTGGCCCGTGCAAGTGCACCTGGGCATTTTCTCCCCCTGCCCCGGTCTTGTGAGGGGACATGCGCCGCGCGGCCTCCACAGGCGCCGTCGGCTCGCCGATGGCACGCTCTTACGGGCGAGCCTCGTCCCCGGCCCTCCGGCCGGCCCGTGCCGCGGCATTGTCTCGCTTGCGCCGGCCTCACATGCGCCCATCTCAAGTAGCGCGCGTAGTGCGCCGCATGTCGCCGGCGGCCCGCGCCTCCGGTGCAGGCTCGTCGGACCGAGGGCGACCTCCGACTCCGTTGTTTGTGCATTCCCGCTGCGGGCTACGCGTTCTGGCCCCCGTGGTCGCCCGGCCTTCGTTTCTGGATGGGTCAAGGGGCCGGGGGCCAGGCGGGCGCACTTGCCAGCCCCGCGGCCACCTCCTTCGCGCTCGCGCAGGGGGCTCCCGCCTGTTCGTCCACAGGCCCGGAGCTGGTGGCCCCGCTCGCCCCGGGCCTTCCGGTGCATCGACCATTGAAGGGCATGAAACCCCTGGCACCGCCGAGATGACACTCCGCCCGACGAACTCGGTGCGCCCTTCGCCTCGTCCTGCCCCGGGGGCGGTGTGAGAGCGCGCCGGGTCCGCTCGCGCGGGCCCCGGCCTTTTTTTCCGTCCTCCCCCCCCCCGGACACGAGGCCATCGCGCCTGTGCACCAATTATCCCCTGGGTTTTGTTGGATGGCCCCCCCCCCCCCCCCCCCGCTCCCCGCCCACACAGTGTGCTTGCCCCCTCGTCCCCGGCCTCCTTTCGCACCTGCAACTTTCCGTGCGGCTCCCTCCCGGTCGCCTGTGTCAGGCCGCCATCAGCTCCGCGGGTGTGCCTGGGCGGCGTGGCTCTTATCCTCATCCCCTCCCCCCCTGTCGGACACCGACCCTGTGTGTTGCGCGCGCGGTCATGTTAATAGCCTGTGCTTCGCCGCCTCTCTCTCTCTCTCTGTGCTACTGCTGGTGCTGGTGTTGCAGCTGCTCTGTCGGCCTCGCTGCCCCCCCTCCCCCCACCCCCGGCGAGGCCACCGACCATTGTGAGCAGCCTGCTCGCGCGCCCGCCCTTGCAGGCCCTCGTCGTCTCCCCCCCCCCCCCGTCGCCGGGGGCGGAGCATGCGGCCGGGGCGGTGTGTCGGCTGCCCCGCTGGCCCAGATGCGCGCCGGGCAGGGGGGCCACAGCCCTGCACGCACTCGCAAGCAGCATTAGGAACTGATATGGGTCGCCTGGACAGCCACGCGCCAGGGAGGGGCAGGGAGGGAGGGCGCCCTCCGTGAGAATGTGCCCGGCCACTCTTTGTCCCTCGGTCCTTGATATTCCGCCGCCCCCATGCCGCTCTGCTTCAGGGAAACAGGCACCTCTTGCTTTGCCTGCCCGCCGGCCGCTTTGCCCCCCATCCCCTCCGGGGGCGGGCACATGCGCACTAGGCGCGCCACCGCCGGGCGCGTGCTCTCATCGTTTCCCGGAAAATGCTCCTCAAGGCGAGAAGGGTTCGCCGGGGGACCGTCTGCCGCCCTGGGACCCGACGATGGGAGGCCCCCCGAGCCAGCCGGGGGGGGGGGCGAAGCTGAGCAGGCCTCGGCCAAAATGTCCCAGAACGGATGGCGCGCTTCGCGAGGCGGCGGCCAGACCCGGCCGTGCCTGTCCTATGGTGTATGGGTGCTAGGGCAGCCCCATCGTCGGGTTTTCGTGTCCACACACGGCCTCCAGGTCTTTCCGTGCGTAGTTCACAATCGCGCACGCATTTCCCCTCCTCGGTGTACCTGCGCATGCATGCTGGAAAGGCCCGGGCCGAGAGTGTCCAGCGAAGCTGGGAACGATCGGCCCCCTGGAAGATCCCCGTGGCGGGGCAGTTCCTCTCCCCCCCCACCCTCGGGCGTGTGGACTCACGCCCACCCCGGCATGCGCGCCAGGGCTCCCCCCCCCCCCCCACTCAACCAGCTCAGCATGCGCGCGTGCCATGCACACCCCGACCGGCCACCACCGCCAGGTAGGGGGGTCACGAACGCGATCAGTGCGCTAGAACAAATGTTCCTTGTCCGCAAAGCTGATCGCCGCCGCCGCCGCCGCCGCCCAGGATGGGCTTCCTTCACAGGCAGCGGCAAGTGTCTGGGAAAGTGCCGCCACCCGCGGCCCGCCAAGTTCTCTGACGAGTCCCACAGGCCCACGGTGGTCATGAGATCCTCCCTCCCGAAGAGAAACCCAAACAGCGCGTCGAGTTACGGAATGGGTTACATAGCCTCCGATAAACGCACGTGAGATGGGTATGTCGCCGAACACCATTCAAAGAGGAGGAATGCCGGATAAGACAAGAGCCCCCCACCACTGGCCGCCGGGATTGGGCAATGCGCGTGCCCGACGAAGGACGGCGATACCCAAGCGGGCGGACACACGGCCGCAGGGTTTTCAGATCTACCCCTTGGCCGAGCCCGGAGGTCTGGAGGGGGGGGGGGGGGGCTTCCCCGAGCTGCCTCTGGGCCGCGAAAGCCATCCAGCAGTTGTGCATTGAAGAGCATGGCCGAGAAGTAGTGCTGGTCTCCTCGTACTGCGGACACCTGCTCTCTCGGGCTTCCGCTCGATCGGCCTTTTTCTAATCCGTGCCTTTCTCTCCTTTTATTACCCACCCGGGCCCCATGTGCGTCGGCCGGGTGGCCGATTCTCCCGGGCACAGACAACAGGGCGCCCCCCCCTCCCCATCCATCCGGAGGTCGCCAACGGCCGCTAGATTTCCAGTATGTCCTCGGCCATTTTCACCCACTTGACGTGGGCCTAACCCGGGAGAGAGGGCCCTGACGAAACTGCGCCCAGCAGCTCGGTCTCCTGTAACTGTGTGGCAGCGAGTTAATAGCACCAGCTCGATTCTTGGCACCCCGGCACTGTCGTGGCATCCTTCCTGCCGGCGAGGCGCGTAGAAGCTCATACAGAGAGGGAAAGGGGGCGAGGTGAGGGATACGAAGGGGGCGCAGGGGCGCAGTGAGGGGGTGGGGGGGAACGGGCGAAGGCAGTCCCCCCCCCCCCCCCCCGGCAAAAGAACGCACGCTGCCAGAGCCAGCGCATCCGTGGCCGCGGATGCTGGGCATGTACGAACAGGCCGAAGGAGGCCGCTCCCCGGCCGGAGGGGGGGGGGCCGATCGCCGGGAGGAAGAGGGTGCGAGCGTTGGCAATAGATCCCTGGGCGGATGGTGCGGCGCTTTTGCCGGCGGCGCGCGACACCAGCCCCCCCCCCCCTCCCCCCTACACTCCGTCCGCGGGTTTGTGCAGGGCGGGCGGGCGGGCAGAGGGGGGTCGCCTCGGCGGGGGGCGAGATCCGCGAAGGGGACACTTAATCGCGCAAGCCTTGCACCCCGCTCCTTGGTGGGCGGGGGCATACGCCTAGAAGCGTGGCTGTGTGCGCGCCCGGCCTTGGCCTGCCCTTTTTGGGGACGTGCCTGGGCGGGCGCGGGCGGCGTGCACATACATGTGTATGCCCCCCCCCCCCCCCCCGCCGCCGGCGGGGGAAGGGTAGCAAAAAGGGAATTCCGCCATTATCGCTTGGAGAGGGGCTCCGGGACCAGGTCGGCCCGGCCCGGCCCCCGCTCCCCCCCTCCCCCCCCCCCCGGCACGCTCCTGGCGGTGTTGATGCGCGCAGGAGGCCAGAGCCACGGGCAGGAATTTGCCGGCCCTCGGCCGCCCTTCCGCCTGGGCACCCCCCTCTGGGCAGCCGCTGGCCTTTAGGGCGCTGGCACCCCCCTGGTGCACTCACCAGCGGTCTTGCGCCTGGCCCGGCCCCCGGCCCCCCCTTTCGGGCGCACCCTCGCTGGGGCGGTGTGGACGTGCGGCGGGGCGGGTTTCTTCTTTAGTGGAGCGGTGCCGCCGTCGCTACTGGCCGGGGAGGGCGCGCTTCTTTTCCGAGAAAGACCCTTCCCCCCGCCTCCCGGGCAGGCGGTTTGTTTATTCCTCGCGCCCCCTCCTGCTCCTCGGGTGAGGGGGCCTCTTCGTTTGCGCCGGCACAGCCCCGGCCGAATGCCCCACCCACAGAGCCCCCGATTTGGGCATCTACTGGACACATCCCCAGCCGAGCCGCGAGAGGAGGGCCATCCGTGCGTGGATCTCGCTGGCGGCCGGCGGTTCAGGGCTCCCCCCCCCCCCAGACGCACACGCGCGCACGCACGCACGTACACACGCATGCACATGTACGTACGCACGTACACACGCATGCACATGTACGTACGTACGTACGCATAGCCTCCACGCAGGCGGGGTAATGCGGGCACCCCGGGCCCCGTGTGGGCGGGGCCGAGTCAAGCCCAGGGCCGCCGGTCCGGGCTTCCTCCCACCCAGAAAGCCAGGCCAAAAGAAACAACCAGCCCCCACCCCCTGCTTCGGACCAACAGCAGCCCAAGGGGGGGGGGGGGGAGGGCGCGACGGAGCGGCTGGACATGCGCCCAGCTGCCGCCGGGCATCCACCCCTGAAGAGCCGCCCCCCCCCCGCCCTCCGCGCCCCAGCCCCGACACACCGGGTCCGTCTTGGTCGGCCCTCGGTGGGGGGACGGGAAAGGGGGGGGGCCACACAGGCCGGGGGACCGGGGCCGGGGCCAGTCTCCCCCTTTTGCTGCCCCCCTCTCCTGGGGGCCCGGGGTCCGGGGGCGGGGCGAGGAGCCGTCCTCCGCCCACCCCCACCCCTCCCCCCCCTCCATGCCGCCCAAGCCCAGGCCTGGGTGCCATGGACGCGGAAGATCTGCCCACTTTCGCCCTGCGGCTGGCGATTGAGGCCCAGCCAGCACATTAGCGAATCGAGGAGGTACACGGGGGAGGGGGGGGGGCCGTGTGCCCCATGAGTCCCCCCCTTCCTGTCCCCGCTTCCCCCACGGTCCGGCGGCCAATGCATTCCTCGGCTGTGCGGCGCTTTTTTTTTCTGGCCGCTCCTGGCAAGCGAGCCCGGGGAGCCGAGCCGGGCGCGGTGGATCTTGCTCAGCCCCCCTCCCTGCGCGCCTCGGCGGCCCGGGCCTGTGTGGCCGATCGGCTGTCCAACAGGGGCGGGGGAACGGTGGTCGTGGCGGCGGCGGCGGCGGCAGCAGCGGTTTATCCGCCCACCTCTTCCTCTTCCTCTCTCTCTCTCTCTCTCTCTCTCTCGCTCTCTCTCGCTCTCCCCATCTGCCCGGAGTCCAAGATGGTTGGCAGCGCCGGTCGCGAACGGGCGCCCGCCAATCGCCTTACCCCTCGTCGCCCGCCTCCGGGCGTCCCACCCTCCCCCCGTGGTGGGGACTTCCCCCCATCACGGGCACGAAAAAGCGGCCAGCCCCCCGGTCCCCCCTCGCGAAAGAGGGGCACAGGCATCTCTCCTCTCCCCCCCCCTCCCCTTCCGCCTCCCGCCTTCCGCCTCCTCTTCTGCTCCCCTCCGCCCCAGCCACTGCGATTGCTTCCGCCCCCCCCCCTCTCTCTCTCTCTCTCTTCTCGCCCCGTCGCCACGTATCCCCCACCCGTGTCCCGTCTGGCCGAGAGCCGCGCGGCCACCAACGCATCAACGTTGCCGACGCCACTCGCCCCGCGGTTCGGTTCCTCCCTCCTCCCGCACTCGGCCACGCGCCGATGAGCACCATGTGCCCCCCCGAAGCCAGCTCCTCCGCCGCGCCGGATGCCAACCGGGCCTCCTTCCACGCCCTGCGCCAGCGCTGGCTCGACATGGACGGCACCAGTGACAGCGGCAACTTTGGGGATGGCGGTGGTGGTGGCAGTGGTAATGGCGGCACCGGCAGCGACGGCGGCGGCAGCGGCGGCGGCGGCGGCGGCGGCGGCGGCGGCACTACCACTCCTGGCGCCGTCGGTGGCATCCCCCGGTCCCAAGTCCCCTCCCCCATCGGAGCCAGGCCGCGGCTTCCCTCGGTCATCGGTGGCCCCATCATCACCAGCAGCACCGTCACCATCCAAATCGACTTGCCGATCGCTCCGGCCGTGTCCGCCAGCCCGGTGGTTCCCACGATTGTCGTCGACCCCCCATGCCGGGCCTCAGTCACGCTGCTTTCGACGGCCGATGCCGACAAGGGTGATGAGCAGGCCACGCCGGACCCTTCCGACGACGAGGCAGCCAGTGAGACTACCCCCTCGCCGAGACCGGTGTCACCGATGATGGCCACCGCGGCTGCGGCCACGGCCACGGCCACGGCCACGGCCGCCGCCTCGTCAATGCCCATCCCACGGTGCGATGTTGGTGGTTCGGCATCGGCCTCCCACTTGCCGAGTCTGTTGCAGCCGGATTCGCCCGGGCCGCGCTTGGAGCCCTCCTTCGGCAGCTTGAGTGACTTGACGGCCGGGTCGCAGGCCGGCAGCCTGAGCACCAGGTGCGTGCCCTCTCGCCGGGGCTTTGTCCCTCTTCTTGCCGTCCCTCTTCTTGTTCCTTTGGCTGCTCCGCCTGCCGGCATTTGGCCCACCCTCTGCCGCTGCTGATGGCAATGTCCCCTTCCCCGGGCTCGGCCGCGTGCGCAGCCAAGCACTCCGACGCCGCCTGAGTCGAGTGATTTCCATGCAGTACGGTAGCTCCGGCTCGCTGGCAGCCTCCTCCAGTGACCTGAGTGCCCCCTCCGGGCGAGGGCCCTCCTCGACAACGCACCTGCCGCCGGAGATTCTCCTTGGCGGCGACCACCTCGGTGGGTCGCTGGCAGGGACAATGGCCACGTCGCCGGTTGGCGACATGGCCGGCACCCCCTCGCCGGTGACCAGCGACACGCCACTCGGCCCGCCGCGCCCCGGGCTGGTGCTCCCCCTTGGCATGGCCCCGAGCCCGTCGGCCCCGCTGTCCGCTGGGTCCCCCTCGCCGGCCGGGCGCCGGTCTTTCATGGCTCTCTCGCCGTCGGCCTCTCGCTCGACCGACTCCCTCCACTCGACCGGGACCGGAGGGGCGGCCACCTCCTCGGAGGAGGTGGCCCAACTCCTTCGGCAGCTGACGGAGGCCGATGCCGCGGCCACCGGCCAGGCCGATGACCCGGCCGGGGCCCTGCCCGCCCGGCCGCCCCCCTCGCACTATAGCCGCCTCATGAGCCAAAGCGAGACTCCCCAGCGTGGCCGGCTCCGGTCCGGCACCTTCGGCCTGCAGCCGGTCATCACGGCCACCCTGGCCGGGCCTGCTGCCAGCGGGTCCGGCCAGGCCGATGACCCGGCCGGGGCCCTGCCCGCCCGGCCGCCCCCCTCGCACTATAGCCGCCTCATGAGCCAAAGCGAGACTCCCCAGCGTGGCCGGCTCCGGTCCGGCACCTTCGGCCTGCAGCCGGTCATCACGGCCACCCTGGCCGGGCCTGCTGCCAGCGGGTCGCCCGGCATCACGGCCGTCTCCACCCCCGGGCCGGATGGCAGTCCGGCCATGTCGGCCTTGCCGGCCAGCCCCCGGGCGATGATGAGCACCCCGCCACCGGCCAGCATCGGCAGCCCGCACGCCGCCGGCGCCGCCTACCGGCCGCTACATGTGGCCTCCAGCCCTGGGCTGATGGCCATGGGCACCGCCTCTCCGGCGAGTCCGCCATCGGTGCTGCTGCTGTCGCCGCCGGCGTTGGCGCTCGATGGCGTCGAGGATCCGGCCGACGGCGCGAGCGACACCCCCAGCACTCCGACCACCGCCAGCATGGCCGCCACCACGGCGGCCTCTTCGGGCGGCTCGATCGAGAGCGGCCCCTCGCTGGCTGATCTTGCCGCCGGGGCCGGTGGCTCCTTCGAGCGATATGTCCAGCTGCGCCGAGCGGCCGAGCAGCAAAATGCCCTCGCGCCGGCGGCCGAGCCGTTCGCCTCCGCCTCCTCGGCGAGCCTCGGTGCGTCGTTCACCGCCTTCCGCTTGCCCTTTTCTCCCTCCCTTTTTGTGTGTGTTTTTTTCTCACACCTCAGGCCTAACCCCTTTTATTGTGTCTGCTTCCCTTGTCCTCCGGCTCTGGCTTCCTCCGCGCGGCCCTTCGCCTCGTCGCGTTAGCCGATTCCACCTCCCGGCAGGGGCCTGAGGGCGGGCCCGCTCTGCCGGCCGGGGCACCGGTGCCCCGGCCACGGCTCCTGGACACGGTGATGGCCATGCAGGACGAGCTGGCCATCCTCGGCCCGGAGGCGTGGTACATGATGGAGGAGGGGTATGTGCCTTTCCCTTGGAAGTTCTTTCTTTCTACCCCCCTCCCTGCCTGTCTGCTTCTCTCTCTCTCTCTCGTTCTCTTTCTCCGCCCCCCCCCTTTCCGCTCCCATCTGCGCATCCCGCACGTCGTATGGTGCGTGGGCTTTACTTACTTACACGGGGCCATCCGCCGGACAGCGTCTCTCCCGACATGCTGGACCACCTCGGCGACCTGAGCAATCCCCTGCTTGGGATGGAAAATCTGCGCGCCAGTGCCATCGGCATTGCCCCGCCAGCCGGCGGCCCCCCCGGGCAGCTGCCCCTCCCCCGGCAGTCA
This sequence comes from Fonticula alba, assembly GCF_000388065.1. Taxonomy (NCBI): domain Eukaryota; order Rotosphaerida; family Fonticulaceae; genus Fonticula; species Fonticula alba. Next base: position 2,194,446 of record NW_009242973.1, on the reverse strand, counting down.
CACGCTGGCTCTCCCAGCTCCGAGACCTTGGCCGGATTGGCGCGCATCTCGCGCTCCCTCCGGCGCCCCTCGCTGCCCGGGACCTCGGGCGGGGCCTTCCTTCCGATCGGGGCGCGTGCCCAACTGGGCACGTCCATCGCTGGGGCGCCTTCGGCCGTGGGCAAGGATCTCGAGCTGCCGGTGCCACTCGCTTCCGTGCCGGCATCGGCACAGCATCAGCACGCGCACCATGTGCAGCATCCCCGGAAGGAAGCACCTGCGGCCATTGCCACAACTGGTGTTGCTGCTGCTGCTGCTGCTGCCGCTACTGCCAATGTGGCCGCCGCCGGGGCGGCCACAGTTGCCCCTCCGGCCGGCATTATCCCGGATTACGCCCGGTGCAATTACCAGCCGCCGCTCTACCCGAGCTCGGTGTATGTGAAGAAGTTCCGCGCGCGGACCAGTGTCCGGTCTTTCATCGTCGGTGACGGGGTCGTGCTGACTGGCAGCTCCGGCATCCGGTCCTGGTCCATGAAGTCCGGCGAGTGCTTGAAGACCGGGTGCTTCGAGTTGGAGACCTCGAAGGTCAACTCGCTCAGTGCGTGTCCCTCGTTTGTGTCCTCCTTGCCCTCTGCCTGTCGTATCTCTCTCCCTCCCTCCCTCTCCCTCTCCCTCTTCTTTCCTCCTCTCCTCCCCCCCCCGCTTCTCTCCTCACCTTCCTCTTGCCTGCCTGGGGCGGTCTGGTTGCGGTGGCCCAGTCTTCTGCCCGTTTGACATCAAGGGTACGATTGTGTGGGCCGGCTGCTCGGATGGCAGTCTGCTGGTCTTCAACATCGCCACCGGGGTCCTGCTGGCCACTTGGCGGCGGCCAGGGTCCGGGGCTGGCGATGCGCAAGTCGATGGCCACGCCCCGGCCCCATCCGATGCCCATACTTCGATCGGTGCGTCCGGGCTCCGGTAGCCCCAAGTCGTGCCCCGCGGCACTTTCTCTTCTTTCCCCCCGCCGCGAGCGTGTATTTATCTTGCACCATCACTTGTCGCCTGCCTCTGTCGCGCCATGCACCCATACCATACACACGCATGGTCATGCGCCAAATCCCTCGCCTATCCCCCTTCCTTCCGCTCTCCATCCTCCCTAACCTCCCTCCCCACAGCCCCGACCGCTGCCTTCCTGTCCACGCCAGATGCCGTGCGGCCCGTCCTGCCGACGGCCGAGCCTGGGTCCGGCGGCCCGGCTGGCCCACAGCAGCCCTCGCCCATCCCGGGCGGCCCGGACGCCGCCGGTGGGGTCGAGCTCTCGACCGACAGCACGTCGATCGAGCTGGTGGCCCTCTTTTTCGATCCAGGCACCCCGCTCGGCGTGTCCTCCGACACCGGACAATACATTCCCCCGCGGGTGGTGGCCCTGTCGGCCGATGGCGCGGTGACCATCTTCAACTCCAAGGTGCGTGGCGCCCCTCGCTTCCGCGCTGACGCCCCGGGGCGCTCCGCCGCCCTGTCGCACCGACTCACGTCCCTTCATTCGCTCCCCTTCTCCCTGTCTTTCTTCCCTTTTCCGCCTGTTGCCGCCTGTGCCCTGGCCGGCCCGACGGTTCGCCTGCCCGGACCCCTTCCGCCCCGATGCGACAGCCGGCCACCCCGGTGTCACATGCCTCGCTGCTGGGCGGCTTCTTTGACCAGTTCACCGTGGAGTATGTCCACCTTGGGGTGACGCGCGCCACGCAATCGGTCTTCATTCCGCCGCAGCTGATCGGCGAGGTGCCAGTCCGAGCGGCCGGCGGCCAGGAGGCCAATGTGTCCGTGTACGAGCCATCGGCCCTTTGGCTTGCCAAGCGCCATCGTGCGTGGGTCTTCTCCAACTTCAATTCCCGTCGCTGCCAGTCGCTGGACACCGATGGGGTGTTCCACGCGGCGGCGCGTGCGGCTGTCGCTGCTGCTGCGGAGTCTGCCGCCGCCGAGGATTCGCTCCTCGGTGGGGATGAGGTGCCGGCCGAGGCGCTGGGCCCTGGTCGGCACCATCGTTCCATGTCGGTGGCCTCGGCCATGCGGACGGGCTCCGGCGGCCCGGTGAGTGATTCCGGTGCCGAGAGCGCCAGCAATGTGCCCAGCGGCGGGGCGGCCAAGCGTGCCGCTCTGGAAGCCTCGTCCTCCGGGGCCAGCACCATCACCGGCGTGGCAGCCCTCATGAATGGGGAATACGTGTGCACCGGGCACCAGGATGGACGAATCCGTATGTGCATCCTCATGTGTCTGCTCCCCTCTTGCCATGGGCTTCCCTGCCCAATTGTCATGCTCCCCTTTCACTCCGGCCGACTTACCTTTCGCTTGCCCCGGTCTCTCTCTCTCTCTCTCTCTCTCTTTCTCTCTATCTCTCTGGGCGGGGGCGGCGGGCCCTGCCACAGTAATCTGGCGAAAGCGCCCGTATGGCCTGAGCGCGGTCACGTCGCCCGGTGCCGGCGCCGGTGCCGGCGGCTCATCTGCCCGGCCCGGGTCGGTGCACGGGGCGCTGGTCGCCTCTGGGTCGCATGTTTTCGACCTGTTCAACTTCATCACGATGGGCGAGCCGGTCACCTCGCTGTCGGCGATCACCGACTCGCCGCTCCTGTGGGTGGGCTTCGGCAGCGGGAAGATTGCCATCCTCGATGCGTCGGACAACTGGAATTGTGCCAAGGAGTGGAAGTGCGTTTCGGCCAGCCCGCACCGGCAACATGGTCCCGATGGAGGGCTGGCTACCCGGCGGGGCTACCTTTGTCTTTTGACTGACCCTCAGCACCACCTCCCTCCCTCTCTCTCGCTCTCTCTCTCTCTCTCTTGCCTCCTCCTCCTCCCCTTCCCTCGCCATGGACCCTGCTCCGGCTCCGGCCCCCTTTGCTGTGATAACCCCAGGGCGCATAAGTCCCCGGTCTTGCAGATTGTCCTGCCCCAGAGTTCGCTCCTGTCGACGGCGGCCAGCTTGGCGGAGAATGGCCGCATCCGCTTTTGGGACAGTCTCCTGCGAGCGGACTCGATCCTCCTGTCGCTCAAGGCCCAGGAGGCATTGTATTGCCAGTACACCGACGCCCATGTCGGTGTGTTCAGCTGGAATGTGTCCGGCACGTCACCCTTCAGCATTGGCCCGGTCAATCTGGCGCGCATGTTCTTCCCCGGATGTGATGCCTTCCGGCGAGGGGGCCCAAGCGGGCGGTTCCGGCGCGCGGCCGGGTCCGCCCCCCCGGCCTCGGCGCCCGGCGATGTGCCGGACCTCCTGGTCATCGGTCTGCAAGAGGTGGTGGAGCTGGACTTGAACCGGAAGAATGCCAAGCAATTCTTGAAGGATGTCCGCTCGGAGCAGGCCCTGTCCAACTGGCATCACAGTGCGTGTTCAGCTTCCCCATCTGCCCCGTCGTCTTTCGGCCATGCCCACCACCGGCCAGCGGACCCGCTAACCCCACGCGTCCTGGGCGTCACGCCGTCCAGCCATCAGCGGCGCGCTACGCTATGCGCATCCCAACCGCTACTTCACATGCGTCGACTCCAAGGCCATGATCGGTCTGATGATTTTCGTCTTTGCGGCCGACAAGATTGGCCCCCTTGTGCGCAGTGTCGCCGTGGACTCCACCAAGACCGGCCTCGGCGGCAAGGCCGGGAACAAGGTACGCCCGCGGCATGTGCGGCCCTGCTGCCATCGCGGCCGCTGTTGCGGCCGTCGCCGCCGTTGCTGTCGCTGCGCTGCGACTTCTCTCCCCTCCTCCTTCTTCTCTTCCTCCTCCTCCTCCTCCCCTCCTCCTCCTCCTCAAAGTGGCAGACTGACATCCCTCTGTGTGGTCCCTCGTGTGTGACGCGCGCGCGCGCGCGTAGGGCTCGGTCGGCGTCCGCCTGCGGGTGCTGGACTCGTCCTTCTGCTTCCTGAACTGTCACCTGGCTGCCGGGCAAACACGCTCCAAGGACCGGGACTCCGATGCGGCCGCCATCCTGAAGTCCACGCAGTTCCCCTCGGCCAGACGCGAGGCCGACCGGGTGGCCTTCATCAATGGCGGCGATGGGTCCCGGGCGCTGGACCATGAGTTCTGCTTCTTCTTCGGGGATCTCAACTACCGGGTGGACATGACCCCGGCCGAGGCATGGCAGGCCCTGCAACGCGGGGGCAGCCTCAACGCCCTGGCGGCCATGCTGAATCGCGACCAGTTCCGGGCGCACCAGCCGCGCAATGCGCTGCGTGTCTTCAATGAAGCACGCATCCGCTTCCCGCCCACCTACAAGCTGGTCAAGGGCACACACTCGTACGACATCGGCTCCGAGCGGACGCCCTCCTGGTGCGATCGGATCCTGTCCCGTGGCCTGGGCATCCAGCAGACTGTACGTTCGGTAAATGTTGCTCCGCCGGCATGTTGTGTGTTGTCGGCTTGGGGGCCCTCTTTCTTTCTTTCGTTCTTTCCTTTTCTCCGTGTTTGCTAGCACGGCAGGGCCAGGCTCGGCCCCTTCCCCGGGAGGCGAGCCTCTCCGGATGCCGCCAACCTGGCAGCGAAGGAGGGGCAGGCCCAGTCCAGCGGCACATATGCCGGACTTCTCTGACACCTCCCCCC
>NW_009242973.1:2188829-2189334 GCF_000388065.1 Fonticula alba | reverse complement strand
GGGGGGGGGGGGCGGCGAGGAATGAGTGCATGTGCCGCTACAATGACGCGCGCGCGCGTGCGCGCAATCCTTTGACCTTGAGAATAGAGAGCATCAAGTAAAGCCGTCATCCCTGTCCGGGGGGGGGAGGGGGCATGTCACGTATCTGTGCGGGAAAACAAAAAACAAAACACCGCCACCTGCAAGGACGGCGCGGGACTCGGGTGGCATGCGGCCGATCGTGAAATGACCAACTCCCAGTGGACCGGCCGGCCGGCCAGCCGATCGAGAACAAACTGCGGGCCCCTTGTCGCTGGTTCTCTTTCTCGCATTCTCCCGCTCTCCCTCCGTCCGGCTCGAGGGGCGGGGCTGGCGGGCAGTCAAGGTGGCCCCGTTCCCTGCTTCCTCCCCCCTGAAGGGGGCGGGGGGGGGGCAGGTCTAAAAGCCCGGCCAGCGGGGGATAAATCCTCTCCAGGGGTCGGGCACATTTCTTTCTCGAGAGCCTGCTCCGCTTCTCCCCCCCCCC
>NW_009242973.1:2185088-2188814 GCF_000388065.1 Fonticula alba | reverse complement strand
ACCATTCCTCCCTCCTCTCCCGCGTACCCCCCCCCTCCTCTTCCCCTGCCTTCATCGCAGTAGCAGAGCACTCTCCTCCACACGCACACACTCTCCTTCCCCCTCACACCCTGGTCCCCTGCCGCCCCCTCTGAGCAACTGGCCGCGCATTTTCCCTCCCATCCGCGCCCCACATATGATCCCGGTGATGAGTGGTCGCTCCCGCGGTCCTCCCCTCCCCCCGAGTAGCATTCCCCCGGGCGACGCGGCGATCCTCCTGCACTTTGGCGCCGACGCCGGTGCCGCTGCCACTGCCGGGCTTCCTGCTGGCCAGGAGCCCGGAGTGCCAGGCGCATCTGGACACCCGGGACGCCGGGCTCCTGGGCCAGGCTCTGATCCGCCATCGGGCGAGCCAGCACCGGCGGCGCCCCCGGCCGGGGGAAACGCCGATGTAGGGTCCCCTCCCACCGGCACAAGTCCCAGCGAGGTGGTCTACGTCAATGCCAAGCAGTATCAGCGCATCCTCCGGCGGCGGGAGACTCGAGCCCGCTTGAACCTGCGCATTCAGCTTGCCCAAGCCATTTTGCAGCAACCCGGCGGGGTGCGCGACGCGTGCACCGTTCGCCAACCGCCCCAGTCCTTCAAGGCAGCGGCCGAGGCACTGGCCGGGCTTCCCTCTGGGGTCCTGCTAAGCGCGGTGGCCTCCTCGACCGGCGCCACGCCCGATGTACTGCTCGGGGGGATAGTCGGTGCCGGCGGGTCCGAGGAGAATGGGTTCGGTGTTGGGGGGCCTGCTGGCGCGACCGGCGCCGGCGTCGGGTCCTTGGGCACGGGGGCACGGGCCCCCGGTCGGCGTGGGCCCTTTCTCCATCGGAGCCGGCATACGCATGCGGTGTCGCGGCCACGCTCGAGCGGTGGGCGCTTCATGAGCCGTGCCCAGCTGGCGGCCCTGGCGGCCGAGCAGGAGGCCGCTCAGGCGGCAGAGGCAACCGCCGCCGCCGCCGCCGCCGCCGCCGCCGCCGCTCCGACCACGACAACAACGTCAGCAGAGACACTCCCTCCCTCGGGCCCCCAGCCTCTGCCGGAGCCACAGGAGTCCCAGGTTCAGCAAGTGCCTCAGACGGCGTCTCAGCCGGCACAGGCCCCCCATGCGGTATATGCACATCCGCATGCCTCCTCCTCCTCCTCCTCCTCTTCTTCCCATGGCCATCAGCCGCAGCCGCAGCCGCAGCACCATTTCCACCACATCCTACACCACCACCACCGCCCCCACCATGGTTAGCCAGAGCCCCGACGCGGCTGGCCGCGCCCAAACCACAATCTCCCTTTGTAGAATACAATAGTACTCGCGTACTTTGTTTTGATTATCAGGTGACATTGAACGCGTGTCGGGGTATACCCCCTCAGGCATCGCGTGGCCTGACCCCGACCTCGAGGGGACGCTCCCCAGTTGGTGAGAGCGAGAGGTCGGGGTCATGCATGCGACCCCCCGCCCCCTTGCCCTCCCTCGTCCCAGGCTGGGCCCGCGGACCGGGGAGAATGCTTGGCGGCCGCGGCGTGGCGCGCCTGGCGCGTCCTGTGTTGTGCATACCGCCGCCCTGGGTGCGGGGGACACACGCGGCTCCCAGGGCGTGGTCCTCGGCCACGGGCGGCTGGGCGGGCTCGCGTGAGCCGGCCCTTGGCCTAGGCCGGCGCCGGGGCCGGGTCGCTGCCTGCCGGCCGGGGTGCCCAGCAGCCTGGGAACAGCGAGCTGGGCGATCAGGGCGGTCGTGCGCCGGGCGGGCCGCCTGCGCGGCGACGGCGGTGGCGGCGGCGCGGGGGTCGGGCATGTCCTCTGATTGGTCGCGCACACCGCGCACGGCCTTGACGCAAGGGCCGGGGGGGGGGGGGGAGACGGACGCGCCGCACACATCCCCGGCGGGCGATCTCCCGCGACGTCGGGGAGGGGGGGGGGGGTTGCCGCCCGAAGTGGTCGCGAATCTCTGGGGGCGTCTCGGGCAGGGGAGGGGCGGGGGGCAGGGCAGCTGAGCCGTTCCTCCCGAGAGGGCACCTCCTTCGGTCGATGAACGTGGGAGAAATACCGGCCAGAAGCGGGGCCTGCGTTGCAGGGCACCCGGCGGTCGGGGCCGGGGGGGGGCTCTCATCCGGCCGAAGGGACATGACTGGCGTCGGGGAGCGGGGGGTGCTCGTGGCGCCCCAGCGGCGAAGGGGGCGTCGACGATGCCCCCCGCTCTCGGCCCGGGCCTCGCGGGCGCGAGCCCATGCGTGCGTAGGGGTGTATTCCTGGCTTCCGCCAAATGTGCGCGGCCCCAGAACGCCAGATCGGAAAATTGATCGACCACACGGTGCCGGCCGGCGTGGCGTGGCGTGGCGTGGCGGGGCGGGGCCCCGGAGGCCCGGAGTCTGGTTGCCCCCTTGCTTTCGTCCGTCTCGCCAACAGGACCCCGGCAGGCGGCGAAGGCCCGGGCATGGTTGATCGGTCTGCGGTCCTGCGTGCGCGCTAGCGAGCGGCCCCCACCTCGCCCTCCCGGCTCTCGCCCTCCCCAACGGGCGTTCTTGGTCTGGGCTTCCCACCTGGGCCAGGGTGGAGGATGCGTCTTTGCTGTGCCCCTAACCAACTGGGCAGGCTATACCATGCGGGGGATTGGTCCTGGGTGAAAGCACCTAAGCGAGAAGGAGAAGCGGGCAAACAAAAAAGAGGCTATTATTATTGTTCCCACTTTCACCCCTTCCTGGCGCTGGGGCCTCGCGGGCTGGCCCCCCGTTGTGATGAGGACAGGCCCTGCGGAAGCAAGGATCCCCCCCCCCCCGCGTTGGTTTCTCTCTCTCTCTCTCTGTGTGCGGTAATGGCCGGACATACGCACGCGCAGAGCCCGGCCGCTGCGCGCGAGCCTCCGTCTGCCGCCCCTGGCCTCTGGGAGGGGGGCTTCTGATGTCGCACATGGCCGTCGGTCGCGTGTCCGTGCTCCCCTTTCCTCTCCCCTCTCCCAGGATTGCATGGGCTGATGCGTAGGGAGGGCCGTGGGGGAAGGGGGGAGGGGGAGGGGGGCAAAGCGGCCCGGGGGAGGCGTGCCGCCCCTCCCCCCCACCCCCCCAACTCACGCAGTGCCAGACGACGGACGACCGCCTGAGGCCTGAGGATGGGCTGGCTGGCTGGCTGGCCGGCCGGCCGGCTGGCTGGCCGGCAGGCGGGCCAGTGTGCAACGACCGGCTCCCGGAGGCATGCTCATGGGGTGGCCCGCTGACCGGGGAAGGGTCCGGGACCGGCTCACGCCGCGTCTGTTCCCCCCCCGCCGCGGGCGCTCTCCCCGCGCCTTCCCGCGTCCCTCCCCTGCCTCTTCTGCCTCCCTTAGCCCGCTGCGCCGCCCTCTTCGCCCCCTCGCCATCCCCGCCCCGCCCCCCCCCCCAGACGACCTGCTTCTCTGGCCCCGGTCAGTTGCCTGTCATCGCCGGCGCCCCGCTTGGCACCTTTTCGGCCACCGCTGCCCGGTCCCCGGCCGCACGCTCCGGCTCGGCATTGGTCCCCCACCAATCTCCCCCCCCCCCCCCCCCTCTCGCCGCCACCTGATATGGTCTCCTGATGCCCGTGCGCCCCATTCCCCCTCCCTCTTCTTGCCGCTGCCGTTGTCACCATCGTCGCCCTCGCCATGGCCACCTCTCACACCTGTCCGCCTGCCGCCCCAAGATCTGAAGATCATCCGTGTCGTGAGCGCCGACCCCAAGTGTCCCCTCTTCCTTTCCCCCCCC
>NW_009242973.1:2175673-2183173 GCF_000388065.1 Fonticula alba | reverse complement strand
ACTTCTGACGACGTTGCGTGAGCAGATTGCCGCCTCAGGTTTTGACTTGGCCGCGGCCGCCGCGGCCGCCGGGGCCGGGCATCTCCTTCCCCCACACATCCAGCCGGGATCTGCTGCTCTCGGGACGGATTTCGCCTTTCTCACTCCGGCAGGGTCCCTGGTGACCATGCAGCAGGAGGCCACTCTGCCAATTGAGACGGTGCGTCGTCGGTGTTTGCGCTTGGATGCTACCCCTCGTTTTCATCTCCCCCTCCCCTAGAATGACACTCACCCCTTATCCATCTCTCTCCCCCCCCCCCCTCTCTCTCTTCCCCCATCTTTCCCCACCTCTCTACCTATCCCCGTCTCCTCTCCGATGTATGTCACACAGATTGCCACCACCGATGCGCCGCTCGATACCGCTCAGCTACTGGCCTCGCATCTGGTCTCAGTGCGAGTGGCGCTCACTGGTCAGTCAGGTAGCCGGTTCGCGGCTGTTGGCGAGGCGGCTGCTTCGATGCATGGCCAGTCGGCGGCCAGTCCGGCTCTGCCCTACTTGTCGGCCGGGCGTCCTCCCTCCGGATCGCCGGAGTACGCTGCTCGTGATGCCGGTGCGGTGCCGCCGCCGCGCGAGCAGCAGCACCCACAGGGCGCCACGCTGACCGGACTGGCGACGGCGGGGCTGCCAGCGGCTTCGGATGAGCGCTCTGCCACCGCGACTGGGGCCTCCGGCTCGGCTCTTGCCCCGGGGTCGCCATCGAGCTCCGGCAGTCTGCCCGAGCACTTCACCGCATCGGGGTACCTGTGCACACAGCCTCCTCGGCGGCGCGACTCCTTCCTCCTGACTGGCGGGCCTGGGCAGTCGCCGCACGGGGGGCCAGCGTCCCATGGCAGCTACCCTTCCTCATCGTCGCTGATTGGGGACTTGCCGACCATCCGAGCCCTGATGGCCACCTCCTCCCCTCTGGCCAGCTCCTTCCACCACTCCCATCCGTCCCATCAATCTTCCTCCGGCCTTAGTGCCTCCTCGAGCGCGTCGGGATCGGGGTCGGGGTCGGGCTTGGCGGGGGGTCCCTTCCACCACCACCACCACCACCACCACCATTCCCACCACCATCCGCACTCGCCCCATCATCCCCATCACCCGGCGGGGGGTTTCCACGACTCGGGCAGTGCGTCACCCGGCCGGCGGCCAGTTCTCCTGGATGCATCCGCCGCCGAGGGTGGCCTCTTCGACGAAGCAGCAGCAGCAGCAGCAGCAGCCGGTCAGGTCAGATCCCCCGACGCCGCGGCCCCTGGCTCCTCCTTGGATACCAGCCTCACTGGTGGGGGCTCGCATCACCAGTCCCAGAATGCCCATGGCTTCGCGGATGTTCTCCGGCTGCCGGATGGCGGTGGGGCCGAGGCAGACCAGGCGGCCGGCGCCTCGGACGATGACATGATCCGCCACTACCGGCGTATGTCCGTGTCGCCGGTTCCCTCGGACCATTCGTACCCCATGTTTGCCCCGCCAGTCGGCGGCTTCGGACTGGGTGGCGGCCAGTCGCCGGTGTTCTTGCCGCAGTTCTCCCTGCCCGTGGGAGGGCTCGACTCGTCGGCGGTGCAGTCGGCTGATCCCCCTGCGCTCCATCACTCGTCGGCCGGCGGGGAAGACCCTGGGCCTGCCGGGGCCGCGTCCATGTCGGCTGCCCACCACCCCCACAATGGCGGGTACCCGGCGCTCGGTGGGGATGCTGGCGCTGCCGGTGGCGGGACACCACTCACCGCCAGTGGCGCCTTCCATCATCATCATCATCAGCAGCAGCAGCATCATCATCATCACCAGCTGCACCACCCGTACCACTTTGCGTATGGCACGCCGGCGGCTGGGCACTCGGGGCAGGCGCCGGCACATCCTCCGCAGTCGGAGCAACCGCCGCAGCACTTGCAGCACCTGATGACACAGCACCACTCCCTGCAGCAGCAGCAGCAGCAGCAGCAGCAGCAGCCGGTCTACTCGCACGGGTCCCCCCATGCCCATGGGCATGCTCTTGGCAGTCAGGTGTCGACCACATTGAGTGAGGGCCTGGCTTTGGTGGCCGGCGGCGGGGCCCACCTTGTCCCTGGTGCTCTGTTCGACTACAACCAGTCAATGCAGTGGTTGCTGGCCACGCCGCTCGACCAGTCCCTGGCCATGCACAACCCCAGTGCCAGTGGCACTGGTGCGTCCAACAATTTCCCCTTGACCGGGGACCCAAGCAATGTTGCATCTGCCGGGGATGATACTGCCCAGCAGCCGGCCCCTGATTCAAGTCAGGGTGCCCACTCGACCCCTGCTGCCGTCGCTGCCGCCGCCCCAGCAGCAACAGCTCCGGGCCCGGTCCCGGCTCACACCACGATGCAGCTTCTGGCACAGGCAGCCAACAGCCTGGCCGGGGCTGATGCCACGGTGGTCACCTCGCTGGGCCCCTCTGGGGGAGCTGCTGCCCCCACCGGCAAGCGTGCCCGGCCGGCGGTGGCGGCCACGGCGGCGGCGGCGGCGACGAATGCGACGACTGCCTCTCGGCATGCGGGCAAAAATGAACCCACACGCCAGCGGCGACGTCTTTCCCCGACAACAGCAGGCCGGACGGTCGCGGGGGACACGGCGGCCAGGGCGGCCACGGCGGCGGTGGCCGGGGCCAGCCCCCCCCTGCTTGGTGATGGCAGCCGGTCCCCTTCGCCCGGTCGGCGCGAGGACGCGCCCTCCCACCCGCACATCTCCACCATCGACCTTGTGCAGCAGGTGGACCAGGGGAATATGGCCAACACCACGTGTACCCTGTGCAATCGGTCCTTCTCCAAGCGGCGCGGCTTCTTGGAGCATATGCGCATTCACACCGGCGAGCGGCCATTCGTGTGTGACTTTGTCGATGTGGACGACGAGGAGAATCTCGATGACAATGAGCAGCCAGCCCCGCCACGGCCCTGCCACAAGGCCTTCCGCACGGCGACACAGCTATCCCGGCACCGGGCTCTGCATGTGGACCACAAGCCGTACCGGTGTCTGGTGTGCTCGGCGGCCTTCAAGCGCCGGCATCACCTTCTCCGGCACTACCTGACGCACACCGGTGCCCGGACCTTCAAGTGCCCGGTGCCCAACTGCGGGAACTCCTTCAAGTATACGGACACCCTGCGTCGGCACATCCTGCGCCACCGCCGGGACGGTCTGAATGTGCCCTTCTCGCCGGAGCTGTCGCGCATCGAGCCGGAGGTCGGCGAGGCCGAAGAAGCCAAGGCCTTCATTCAGCGTGTGCAGCAGCATACGGCTGCCATTGCCGCGACGGCCAGCCGCGCCGGCCCCGGCGACGATGTCCTGTCCTCGCTCGAGGGGGAGGACGAGGAGGCATCCTCCTCGGACGTGGCATCCGGAAACCCCCTCTCCGACAGCGAGGTTGAGTAGGGGCGCGCCACGCGCCGCCGCGGTGTCTGCACGATGTGTGGTGCAGAGAGTCACGAGGAGCGGCAAAACTCCCCTCCGTGGCTCTGCGTCACTGCGCGTCCGCGCGCCGCCCGCATGCGCATGCGCATGCGCATGCGCATGCGCATGCGGGCGTGCGTGCGTGCGTGCGTGTGTCTGTGCCCCCCCCCCCCCCTCCAGTCGGGGGGACGGACGCGACAGGGCAACTCGCCCGTGTCTGTCGTTCCCTCCCCTCTTCCTCTGACTCTGTTCCTCTCCTGCCTTCTCGGCTTGCGAGTTGCCGCGCTGCCGTGCCTTCCGTTGCTACTAACGCCCTGTTGCTCGTTTTTCATTTTTGTCCTTGCTTCCCTTTTCCCCTTTCCCTCCACACACACCCCTCTCCCTGGGCCTCATTTGCACCTTGTGTATAGACATTGAGTCGCGTGTGAGCGAGAGAGAGAGAGAGATCCCCCGTCCCATAAGCAGCGAGAGAGAGAGAGATCAGCGCGAGGAGACCAGGCAGAGATAGAGCGCCGATGTGCGAGAGGGCCAAGACAAGGGTGGCGCACCCTGTGAGGGTGGTGCACCTGGCATGTCCGCGCACAGGCAGCGCAATATGGGGGAACGGGGCAGGAAGCCAGGAGGGGGGGGGAGGGAAAGGGAAACAGATGCACGGGGAGGATGTGAGGCGGGTGGCGGGGGGGGGGGGAACTACCTCAAGTGGTGGCAGAGGCGGGCCTGTTGTCCCTGGGGCCGGATTCCAATGGTGTCACGCCCCCCTTTAATCACGGGGAAGATTAAGAACTGAATTCCCGACGACCGCCAGCTCGGGTTCTCTTCTCATTCCCCCCCCCCCCGGGGGGGGGGAGAACGAGAGTGGCCTTTCCCGCGCCGCCGCGGACGCCTGAGTCAGAGTCGGGCAGAAGACTCCCGGCGTTTTCGTGATTCCCGAGCCAGCTCGCCCTTGCCCTTCCCGGGGGCCCCAGGGCGCTGGTGCGGGTGCGGGTGCGGGTGCGGGTGTGTGTGTGTGTGTGCAGATCGGAGCACACTGTACTCCCCCGGGTCTGGCTTCCAGCGGGCTGGTCGCACCTCGCTGGTCCGGGAGACTCCCAACGGGAGGGAACGACGAGCGCGCGCGAGCGTCTCGAGCGAGGCGGGGGGGGGGGGGGGGGGGTTTTTCGACTTTTCTCGGGAGAGATGCTTCGGCCAATAATGCCCCCTGCTTGCCTCCGGCCGATTGCCGGACGCGGTGTTTCGCGCCGCTCAATAGGTTTCGGCGTCGTGGGAGGGCGGGCGTGAAAAGCCCTCGTCCTTGCAGATGGCCAGGACTCACCTGAACCGTATTGTTCTTCTCCCCCCCCCCCTCCCCACTGCCCGGCCCCCCTCCTTTCTTCTTTCCCTCTCCCTCCCCCTCCCTTTCTCCCCCGCCCCCTCTCTCCTCCGCGAAAGGTGCTCCATCCCACTCGCGCGTGTGCCTCTCCCTCCCCGCAGCCATGGCCGTGAATCTCGGCCTCATCCTGCCCTTCGTGGTGCTCCTCTGCGTCCAGATCGTACGCTGCGCCACAGCTTCACCGGGACATCCTTGCTTTTGTGACGCATCACCCGCGCTGACATACCCCCCTCTTGGCCCTGTCCCTGCACGTGCACCCTCGTCCGACCACTTCTGCGCGCATGTAGTTCATGGTTCTGTTCAATGTCACGGCCGGCTTGGTGCCGGAGAATCGCCTGGCCTACCTGGGGCTCATTGACCTGCTCTTCCCCATCCTGGCTCTCTTTGCGGCCACTCGCCATAAGTCCGGCCGGTCGTGGCCGGCGTCGATCATGCTGGTGGTGCGTATTCAGCACGCACTTCTCGCCTGCCTCCTCTTTGTTGCCCCACCATCACTCATCTCCACCTTTTCCTTCACCCTGTGCGGCTGAATGCACGCGCACGCGCACGCACGCACACGCACACACACACACACACACACGACCGTGCAGTACATCTTCTGGTGTTTCATTTGGACGGTGATGGGCATTCTGGTGATCTTGGTCCGTACCAAGGTCCTAGTGTACAGCGCGGATAACAGCTTCCTGGTGGCTCTGCTCGGGTCGCCGGATGCCGTGGTCCCTCGGGTGACGGAGATCGTCACGTATGTTTGCCTTGGCATTCAGGCGATCGGCTTCTTCTTTGGCATCGTTGTTCGCCTGCGCATCATCGCCGATGACGGCTACAAGGGCACCAGCAGTACGTCAATCATGTTGCCGCAGTCTTCTCGTGTGTCCGGTCCTCATACCTTTCCCGTCCCCTCGCCCCTGTATAATCAGGCTCCAAGTTCCTGTAAGCCAGCCCCCATTGCGCACCTTGCCGATCGATGCGCATGCATGTGTACCCGAGGGTGGCTGTGCCTCTCGCCTTGGTGTACACTCTCCACCGCGCACACGTGCGAGCTTGAAAATATACCCAAATACCAGAAATCCCCTCCTTCTTCTCTTCGTCCACCGCCCGCCTCCGGAAAGCCACGAGCGTGGGGGAAAAAAACAACAACAAGGAACAGCCTCCCCCCCCCACCCCCCCATTTCCCCCTCCCCCTCCCACCAAAAGGCATACACACATGTACACGGGTGAGTTTGAGGGAAGCAGTGTTTAGCCAGACGGTCATGCGGGTACATAGACACATACGCACGCAGGCGGCCGTCTAGGTGCGGCGACGTTTGTTGATCGGAACACGCAAGCGGTTTCCGGCCGAGTCAGTGCCGAGGCTGATGCTGATCGGCTCGCCAGCCCGCGGCGTGCCATTATCATTGAGATTGGAGAAAGCATCGGCATAGGGGATTGTCCGGTCACGGAAGAGGAACCCACGGACCTCTTCCACCGAGGCATCGCGGATGCCATCCCAGTACTCCTTGATTTCTGTGTTCGCCAGGCAGATTGCAGGCGATGGTGGTGGTGGCGGGAATTGCAGCGGCGGCGGCGGCGGCGGCCGCAATGATGATCGTGCAAGACAGGACGGGACAGGACAAAAATACCACGCGGTTAGTTTTGCACAGGCTGGATTTCGACTTGTTGCGCCGGGCCAATCGCACGGCGTATCCAACGATCAGTGCACACACACACACACACACACACACACACACACACACACACACACACACACACACACACGCACCCCGATTTACAGGCCGTGCCCCGGGCTCGGCATTGAAAAAGATGATGCTGCCCACCGACAAGAGGGTCCCGTCGCGCAGGCCCTGCTCAATGGCCTCCTTGACGGCTTCGCGGTCCTGACGAAAGTCCTCGCGCATGATGCCGTGCGGGCTGAGCGCTCGCATGAATGACATCAAATCCTCGCCGGTGCGAAGCTCCGGGTGTGTTCCCAGGAAGGAGAAGCGCTCCGGCTCGGTGCCGTCGGCCGACGCCGGCGTCGTGACGATGAACTCGTCCCGCCGGAGGATCTCCACCAATGGGTGGTTCTCCAGCAGGTGGTAATTCGGACACAGCTGCGACAGCTCCTCCAACGACAGGGCCACGTCCGGGCCGCGCTCCTTCAACTTGCCGAAGATGTCGTGTCGAGCGTTGTTCAGCTCCCGTTCCGAGAAAGGTCGGTACACGCCCAGGTCCGGGGCGTGTGTCATCGACTGGGTGGCCATCTGGAAGATGTGTGACATGTTTGCGGTGGGGAGGGGGGGGGGGACGGGGGTCGAGCGAGACCCGGAGGGGAAGAGTGTGCGAAGGAAGGGGGAGGGCAGCGAAAGAGAGAGGGCACCCGAGGGCTGAATGGACGACGGTAGGTGGCCAGGGCTGGGGGGGGAGGGGGGGGGGGAGGGGCTCTGTCCGCCCGGGCTTCACCCGGGGCTCTCGGGCCTGCTGGCCGAAAAAGGGAGCAGTGCGCCCCGCTCAGATCGCCCGTCAGGGCAGACGACTGCCGACGAAATAGTCTCCCCGGCCGGGGGGCCGTTCTGTGGGCGCGGATTGATTCCCCCATACGTTGGCAGCCGCGGCCGATGGGCCACACGGCTGCGAGATCTGGCCCGGCGTCTCCGGGACCGGGGGGGAGGGACACGGAGAGAGGCGAGACGGTGTGTGTGTGTGTGTGTGTATGTGTGTGTGTGTGGGGGGGGGG
>NW_009242973.1:2171727-2175663 GCF_000388065.1 Fonticula alba | reverse complement strand
GGGGGGGGGGGGGGGGGGGGCAGCCCGGCCGGACGATAGGGGCGCAACGTGGTGTGGGGCCGTGTGGCTGATCGGCCCCCATGGGCCAGCGGTCCCGCCTGGCGGGGGCGGGCCACGCGATCGGGAAGCCCCCTTCTCCTTCCCCCCCCCCTCCTCACCCTCCACCCTTCGCCCTCCGCCCTCCGCCCTCCGCCCTCCGCCCTTCGCCCTCCGGGTTTTGCTCTCCACTCCCCGGCCTCGCCTGGTGTGCCCATACATCGCCGCCCCTTGCCCAGTGCCCTTGTCCCATCCGACCCCATCCGACCCCATCCGACATGCTCTCCTCGCATGTCAGCCGGGGATCTGCCCACCGGTGGGCTCCCCTCCTCTCGGCACTGGCACGCCGATCCCTTTCCTCGTCATTGGCGTCACCGGCTGTGGCCGAGCAGCCGGCCCCACGCCCCTGGGTGTATGACATGACCAAGTCCGAGCTCATTGCTCGGATGCAGGAGTTCGACTTGGAGCCGTACCGCGCGCGCCAGGTACGTCCGGGCACTTGCCACCCCCCCTTTCTGCATGCCCCTTCAGTTGCCTCTCCGGAGGCCACCGGGTGCCCTTGGTCCGGCCTTCTGCTCGCATGGTGTGTGTGTGTGTGTGTGTGTGTGTGTGTGTGCGCTGACATAGTCGCCGGAATGGGGGATAGCTCTGGTCGTGGATCTATCAGCAGGGCGTGGTGGACCCCTACAAGATGACCACCTTCTCGTTGCCCTTGCGAGAGCGCCTGGCGCGAGAGATCTTCCAGTTTGGTCTGCCCAGCGTGGTGGATCCCCTGCGCAGTGATGACGACACGCGCAAGTGGCTCCTTCGCCTGGACGGGTCGCTGGTGATGCCGGAGTCCATTGGCCCGGACCGGCCGTGCGTTCATGCGCCTTTCGACCCGGAGCGCGGGATCGGCCTTCGTCCTGACCTGCAAGATGAGGGCCCCGGGATGTGGAAGAGCCTCGCCTCGGCAGCCAAGAAGCCGGGCGTCATCGAGACGGTGTTCATCCCACGTGGCAGCACCGGCACCGCGTGTCTCTCGTCTCAGGGTATGTGGTGATGGTCTTCTCCTTCCGGGGCATGGCCCTGGCTTGCTCGTCATCTTTGCCACTTGCTGCCCCATATCCCCATCTGACTCTCCGATTCCGGCCTCCTCCCCCCGCTTCGGCTATTTGCCCGCGGCCTGCTGCCATTCAGTTGGCTGCTCGCTCCAGTGCTCGTTCTGTCGGACCGGGGCCATGTCCAAGGCCGCCTTGCGGAATCTGTCCAGTGGCGAGATCGTCGCGCAGTTCCTCTCGCAGCGCTTGGCTCTCGGCGACTTCCCAAGCAGCCGGCCAGAGCGCATTGTCAGCAACATCGTCATGATGGGCATGGGCGAGCCGCTGCTCAACTACCGGAACTTGACCCGTGCGGTGGAGGTCCTCTCCTCGGAGGATGGTCTGGCTCTGTCGCGGGTGCGTAAGGGCGTTTCTTTCCTCCTCCCCCGCCCCTCTGCCGCCTTTGTCTTTCGTTTCGAAAGAGTGCAGCATGACTGCTCCCTGCACACGCATGCAAACGGATTACTGACACACACACACACACACACACACACACACACACACGCACACACGCACGCACGCACGATGTGCATGCAGCGCCGTATCATCGTTTCCACGTCGGGCATCGTGCCGCTGATCGAGCGCATGGGTCATGATCTTGGCGTGGAGCTGGCGGTCTCCCTGCATGCGGTGAACGACCGCCTGCGCGATGAGCTGGTCCCCATTAACAAGCAGTACCCAATCGAGATGCTGCTGGATGCGTGTCGGTGCGCCGGCGCACTTGCGCCACCTGCCTCGACCATGGCCATAGCCTTCGGCTTGCCCTTTACCCTCCGTGTCCCTAACCGGTCTTTGCTGCCTGATGGACGTGCGAAAATAGGAAATACCCCACGAATAAGCCCGCCAAAAAGGTGACCTTCGAGTATGTCATGCTGAAGGGTGTCAACGATTCCGTGGAGGAGGCCCGTCAGCTGGCCCGCCTCCTGCGGCCGATCCCCTCGCTAGTAAACCTCATCCCAGTGCGTCTCCCCCCCCCCCCCCCGGTTGGTGCATCTTTCTCTCCTCCCTTCTTCCGACGCACACACGCACACACGCACACACGCACACACGCACACACGCACACACGCACACACGCACGCACACACACACACACACACACAAGCGCGGGCAAAAGAAAACAAACATGCAGTCGCTCGCCGTCGAGCGCGCACATCTGCATGTGCCTGTGTTTGAGCGTGGCATGCTCAGGAAAGGTCGTCCACTCACCGCCATGTTTGCCCCACTGCTTGCAGTTCAACCCGTGGGAAGGCTCCCCCTATGGGACCTCCACGGTTGAGGCCATCGAGGCCTTCACGGCGG
Source organism: Fonticula alba (assembly GCF_000388065.1). NCBI lineage: Eukaryota > Rotosphaerida > Fonticulaceae > Fonticula > Fonticula alba. The sequence continues at coordinate 2,173,249 of NW_009242973.1, read as the reverse complement.
CCCTGCACGATGAGAGTTCCCGGCACCGCGGGCAGATTATCCATGTGACAGTGCGGTGGCCCCGCGGTCGAGACATCATGGCTGCCTGTGGGCAGCTGGCCAACAAGGGGGTGGCTCAGGCTAGCCGGGCATCGGCCCTGGTGGACAGCCTCCCTGCCGCTGGCGAGTCACCTCCCGTGGGCGAGTCCGGGGCCGCGGCTCAGGCCTGAGAGTGGTGCGGCTCTTTGGGCCTTCCTCCACCTGCTGCAGGTGACTCGCCGGTAGAAAGTGGGGCAAAAAGAAGAAGAAGAAACAAGCAGGTATTCAGGCAAATGAGGCAGCCTAAATCGACGCCAGTCCAGGGGCCGATCATGGCCAGCCCCCCCCCCCTTCAATAATAGACACCCCTTAGGGGCAACCAAGCGCCTACGCCAGCCCTCCCCCATATGCATGTGAGCACCTGTGAATGTGGCTTTCGTCCATGTTGCGCGTGCGGAGCGGGTGCAAAGAGCAGCGAGGCAAGGCCCGGGGCCAAAGGCAGTCCCCCGACAGAGAGGGACGAGGGCGGTGGATGGGGCATAAGCGGATGGGGAGGCCGACGAGTCCCCCATGCAGGGCCATACCACGCGCGTGTCCTCGCGCGGGGGCGGGGGAAAGCGGCACAGCAGGGCGAAGAATCCACAAGCCCAAAGACGCCACGCCGAGCGTTGGCACCTGGCCGATCGCCGGGTTTCCACCGGATCGCCCGCCCGAGTGAATCGTCGCCCTTGTGCCCTCGGTCTGTCCTTCGCCTGGGGCAGCAACTCGTTCGGGCCGGGTGCATGGCGGTGGCCCTGGACCAGCCGGTGTATCCGTCGCCCCCCCCCCCCCCCCCCCCCCCCGCGTCACCACCATGTCTAGAGGGGGCAGGCTCAAGCCGGGAAAGGGCTCCAGACTGGATCATACGACCGCTCTTCCTCTCCTCCCCCCATACATCTATTCCTTTCCTTCCCCTCTCTGCTCTTCGTTGTCCCTCCCCCCCCCCCCCGCCCCTCCCTCGCTTCCTTTGTCTCTGGATCACCTGTGTGCGTCCACGCCGTAGATCTCCCCAGCCCTCTACTGCTCGCGGCTGACCCCCCATCCACCCGTGCCCTTGCCTCGGCCCTCGCTTGGCTCCGTGCAGAAAGCGCCCAGCCTCCTGTGCGACCTCTCCATTTCCCAGGAAAGGCAGACACACTGTCCAACCCACCGGCGTTGGGGAGGTAGCCCTGCAGCGAGTGACTTGACGACTTTCTAGCATCCACTTGCCCCCTGTGATTCGTCACAACCGAAGACGGACGTCCTCTTTTCCCCTGGCAGGCTCTCGACACCATGTCGACCGACGACACTGGGTCTGCTGTCGAGCCAATGCCCCTGGTTGATACCATGGATGCCATGGCTGATGCATCCACCATGGGGCATATGTCTGCAACTGAGGAGTCGCCTGCTGTCGAGGAAACTTCCTCAATGTTGGAATCGCCTATGACCTTGGAGCCGCCTGCTGTCGAGGAGCCGCCTGCTGTCG
>NW_009242973.1:2171132-2171642 GCF_000388065.1 Fonticula alba | reverse complement strand
GGAGCCGCCTGCTGTCGAGGAGCCGCCCATGCGCGAGGACGCACCTGCTGCCGAGGATACACTCGGGGTTGATGCTGCCCCTTCTACCGATACAGTGCCTGCTGCTGATGTTGACACCTCTGGCGCTGCTGATGCCGAAGTTTCCACCGCTGATTCTCCCCGTGTCGAGGCAACGACCCTTGCCGATGAAACATCCACCGCCGATGCCGCACCTTCATCGGCCTCCAAACAGTCCGTACGTCGCCTCTTGTTCTTGGTTTCCCGGCGCCGATGCTCCCTCATTGCCCTTCGGGCTTTCCGACCCCGATACTGACCCCGAGCCCGATCCCGACACTGACATTGACGATGGTGGAACGCTGGGTGCCGAAATCTGAAGAGCATCCTCCAGTCTTACAAGACACTGCACTACTTTTCGTGGCTCGCCAAGGCCATTCGCGTTCTCAAGCCGGCACTTTTGCAGCGTATGTCACACCAGTTGCCCTTCCTGCTCTGGCCTTCCCGCCTCGCCCC
>NW_009242973.1:2164816-2171108 GCF_000388065.1 Fonticula alba | reverse complement strand
CCCGCCTCCCCCCGCCTCCCCCCGCCTCCTCCTATGCACCGTTTCCCTTACCGACCAACTGCTTCCTCTTTGTGAATCGACGGCACCGACTCAGGCGATTTTGTCGCCACCACATCCAGCCATTCGAGCAAGCAGCATATGTCGCTGGTGAAGAGCATTGTCCAAGCGCACTCGCGGCCCTCCTCGGCAGCCCTGTCCAAATTGATCTCGACCTCCCTGCGACCCAACCTGCAGCCCTTCCTGGGCGAAAGTGCGTCCCTCCTGACCCGAATCCGGCCCGTTTCCGCCTCCTGCTTTCGACTCACCGTGTAAATGTGTGTGTGTGTGTGTATGTGTGTACGCGCGCGCGCGCGCACGCAACTCCTTTGCCACACAGTCATCTCCTCGCTTGCCACCACGACCATCAGCTCGGTCCGACACTACCAGGAGGTAGTGGCAATCCATGTGCTGCTTAGCTGCCGCTTTGAGGACTACTCCAAGCGCATCAGCGCATCTACTTTCCCTCGGAACAGCCATGCGTCATTGATTGCCGTGGTCTTTGGCCTGACGGTCCTCGGGGTGATCAGCACGCCGGCCGCCTTGAACTCTCTGCTGGAGCCGTGGTGCCAGCAGGGCTCGGTGCCCGACCTGTCCACCATGCTGAACGGTTCTCAGTCGTCAGCGCAGCTCCCGACACACTTCCAGGACATGTTGGACAATATGACCTCCCTGGTGGCCATCAACACCCTGGTGCCGATCTTTTGCCTGGAGCTACCGACCCGGTACCAGTTCCTCGAGGAGGAAGTCTCCCGTGTGCGGGACTTTCTGGCGGAACACCAGACCATGCCCCCGAGCTTGACTTTGCAGTCCCTGGTCCAGGCCTTCCCTGAGACGTTCAGTCGTTTGGAGCAGGATCCTTTGCCGGCCGGGGTGGTGAGTTTGGCCGACCTGACCGAGGACTTCCAGGATCGCCTGTCCACCATCATCTCGCCCAGTCTGCAGAAGACCCTGAAGCACTTGCTTCGGGACATTCACCTCCTGCAGGGCGGCATCTTCGAGGACGTGCTCCGGTTTCGGGAGCATGTTTTGAAGAAGGCAGCGCACCACTTTGCCCTGAACCTCAGCCTCTCGCCGGGCATGATCGAGATGGTCCGGGGCCTGAATGCCACCCTCTCGAAGGTGCTCCGGTGCGTGGATCGCCCGGTGGATGGCCGGCAAGCGGGGTGGCCCGGCGCCGGGGTGGGGCGGGGGCACTTTGGGTGTTCTTTTCTCGACTGTGGGCACCGGGGGAGGGCGGAGCAGGGCACCTTCGCCGGTTGCCCATGATCAGCTCGCTTTGTTGTGCTGTCGTCTCTAACGCGTCATCCTTCTCCGGCCCTTTGGATGCTGCGGTGGGGGAAAAAAAAAACAACCCCAACCCCAAAGGTACTCGCGTCAGCAAGCCACCTTCGACCCGGAGGCATACGGCTTGCTCAGGAGCGTGGACATCACTCGTGCGGCGGATGACCTGGTGGCCAGCTTGCGGCTGCCGGAAAATGTCCACCTGCCGGCGGACTTCTCGGACTTTCATGGCCCGGGAGATGAGGTGCTGAAGCTGGTGACGGTGCCTCGGGAGGTCGACCAGCCGGAGCAGAGCCTGGGCTGTCCGGTGACTGCGGCGTCGCTGTTGAATTTGGCCACCCCCCGGCCGGCGGTCGACGTGCTGACCGAGCACTTCCAGCTGTTTGGGCATTGGAGCAAGAGATTTGCCGATGCCCCGAAGGACCGGCCCGAGGGGTGGGTTTTGAATCGAATTCTACCGGTGTACCTGCTGGAGCAAGTCCCGGAATCGATGGCCATGCACTTGCACCGGGTCCTGGCCATGATGGAAGAGACGCCCGACCGCGCTGCCGAGACGCTGGTCCAAGTGCTGGACCTTCAGGCTCCTGGGACGCGGGCATTGGCCGCCTTCACATTGAATCAGTATGTGATGCATGTCCGCCTGGCGCGCCTCCAGTCGGTGGCACGCTTGGTGTTGGTGACGGCGACGTCCTACCCGGCGTTTGGCCAGGACTTCCTCTACTTCCTGGAGGAGGGCATTCGCAAGATGGTGCAGCAGTCCTCGAACGCCCAGTCGACCTACTTCCTCAATGACAACATCACAAAGGTGCTTGGACTTCGACCTGCCTCCGGCTCTCGGTTTCGCGCTGCCCCCGCCACCCATATCACTGACACGCATGCACATGCATACATACACACCCGGCTAGCTTGCCACCATCCTGGGGCTCCTTTACCACGGAAAGGTGGCCTCCGTCCAGTGTATTCTGAGCATGTGCAATACCATGGCCGTGCACTTCAAGCCGCCCAGCATCCTGACCCTGAGGTCGCTGCTGCTGGTGTGCGGGCGCAGCCTCTATTCGAACCCCCTGTCGCATGGGGGCTTGGTGGAGACGCTGGACATCCTCCGGCGCAAGCTTCGCCAGATGGTGGATGCGGCCTTCGCCGCGCATGACATCGCGGTCATCACGGCCTACTGCATGCCCACCGAGCGGGACCTCCTTGCCCAGCAATTGGATGTGTCCAACTCGCCCTCGGAGGCCGGGTACATCATGCATTTGCTGTTGATGGAGCTCCCCATGGCCGAGAGCCCTCGCGACATTGCCGCCGAACTTTTGAGGCTGGACTTTTCCCAGGAACAGGTGCGCCCCCACGCTGGGAGCCATTTGCCTATCTGCCTCTCCCCTTTGGCCATCCTGTTTGCGCGCCATCCTGCCCCTGGGCCTGCTCCCGGCTTGCTGTCACCTGATTGGGGCTGACACATGCGCTACTCCGCCAGAATTACCTCACTCTCCGCGACCTGCTCTCGAGGCCGGTGCTGCACTCGTTCGATGCGCTGGCCCAATTGGCCAGCCTGTTCGCCTGCCTGGCGGCGGATGCCCACCAAGTGCCGCTGATGCCGCTGCTGCTGGCTGAGGCGCTGGACAACTTGCTGGTTTGGCTGCAAATCATCCTGTCGGGGCCGTATGACTTTGCCGATGCGCAGCGGCTCCTCTCGGCCGGGGCCTTCCTGGGCGAACTTTTCGCCTTCGGCCTAGTGTCGACAACCGTGCTTTTCGATGTGCTGACTGCCTGCCTGACCAGCGGCCACAAGAATGGGTTCCCGAGTCCCGGCTCCGGCGGCCTGGTCGACCCGCCGACCAGCTTCGTTCGGTCGCGCTTGATTTTCTACACCCTGGGCACTTTCACCGACTTGCTGATGGTCGAGCCGGTCCGCTCCCATATGTTGGTGTTCCTGCCGTTGTTCATGGTGTGTCTGTCATCCTGTGCCTGTCGGATAAGGGGCGGGGCGGGGGGGGGGGGGGGGCTTCTCCCTTTGTCCGATGTCCCGCTCACACCGTGTCGAATGCATTTCTCTCCTCCCGCGACCTAGGCATACTTCTCCTCGAAGACGCCCCTCCCGGTGGAGGTGCGCATTGCCCTGGATGAATATCTCTTGCATCTGGAGCAGCATGGCGTCAATGTGGCGGATCTCTTCCCGGATGGCCAGCCACCGCTCTACGATTATGATGTGTGCTTGGAGCGGCTGATGGTGCTGCGCATGGGCGCGCCGGAGGATCTGGCCCAGCCGATTGACTGGAGCCATGTCACATCGCAGGCGCTCCGGCGGATGTGGTCCAATGCTCCGAGCCCGTGTGGTGCCGCGTCCGAGCCCGGGCTTGCGGTGACCCTGGCCACGGTGCCGGCCACCTCTTCGAAGCCGGCCGACAGGGCCCAGGCTTCCCCAGCCCCAATGCAGGCTCCGGCCCCTACTCCGGCCCCTACTCCGGCCCCTACTCCGGCCCCTACTCCGGCCCCTACTCCGGCCCCTACTCCGGCCCCTACTCCGGCCCCTACTCCGGCCCCAACTCCGGCCCCTGCTCCGGCTCCGGCTCCGGCTCCGGCCCCGGCTCCGGTCCCCGCTCCAGCTTCAGCTCCGACCTCCACGAGCATCCTCCATCCGGCAGCCAGCACCTCGTCCGTGTATCACCTGCGCTCGCGCCCGGAGGAGCACGAAGATTATGCCTTCCCCTGTGACGAGGGGTGTACCTGTCGGGAGGATTCGCGTGTGCCCCGGTACGAGATGGTCCGCCTGTGGAGTCGGGCCGTTCGGCGAATGGACATCAAGCCGACGACCGACCTGGGCTACCTGCCGCGGGGGGCCCCCTTCGAGCCGGCTCCCGGGCCATCGTATGGCGGCCAGGTGGGCTGCTGGTACTTGCACCCGGTGCTGGGGATGAACCTGCTGGATGAGGAGTTTGCCACGACCTCCACCGAGGTGGAGGGCGATGACTGGGAGGACTCGCGGCATCAGCCGGCGGACCTCCGATGGCTGAGCCCCTCGCTGCGGTACCTGCACCATCGCCGGGATGTCGGCGAGTTGGCTGTCCTGCCGGACAGCCTGGAGCACGACCTGCGCATGGATACCCCCCTCGACCGGGGCCCGGAGGGCACCTCGGGCGGCCTGACCCCGGAGTACCTGCCTTTCATCCACTACTTCCGGGACCGGCGTCTTCGCCGAGCCGGGGCCGTGGACGAAGCCACTGCCCTGCGCCGGGACGCCGGCCCGGGGCCCGGCAGCACGGTGGCCGACCCGACGCCCGGCTTGGCGGATGCTCCTGGACCGGGCCCGGGGCCGGCCTCCGCGGTGGTTCCTGCGCCGGCGGTGCCGGCGGCGGCCCTCCAGCCGATGTTGACCATGCGCGCCGGCGAGTTGGACATCGATTTCGAAGATGAGGCCGATGGCCACATCGACGAGAGTGACTGGTCTTCCGAGGGGTCCGACGAGGAGGAGCCGGCCCGGGCGCCGGGCTTCCGGCTGGCGGTGGCCCCGGCACGGGTTGCGGCTGCCGTGCGGCCGGTCGCCGTGGAGTCGGCCCATGGCCCGATGTACCATTTGCCGTTGCCGGAGCCCACCCGGTCGCCGAGCGAGCAGCCGCTTCAGATCACCGGCCGAGGGTCGGACATGACCGACGAGGATCTTGGTCGGCTGTTGGAGTCCCGGCTGACCGGGCTGCTGGTGGATGGCGGGGCGGCGGCCGCCGACTGGAAGGCCCCCACGCGTCGTGCCAATGAGGTGGCTCCGGCGCTGTCGGGTGCGCGCTCGGGGCCCGCCACCGATGAGCAGGAGTATGTGCCCCTGAGCAAGAGTGCCGGACATTGGTTCCCGACGCGGGGGGATGCCCATGCCTCGACCCCGGGCGGCCGAGTGCCCGGGCCGGATGGCAACATTCGCATCAATTTGGTGTTGCGTGGGCGGCCGCCCACTCGGGGCCCGGTGATTCAGGTGGGTGCCGAGTCGGACCTCTTCCAGCAGCAGCAGCAGCAGGCCCAGCAGCAGGCCCAGCAGCAGGCCCACTGCCCGACCGGGATGGACCAGGAGACCTCACGACAGGCGGCCCTCGAGTATACCCGCAAGTATATCCACATCCGGTCGGGCAAGATCCCCCCGGCCCCGGGCTCGGAGCCCGAGGGCGATGGATAGAGCCAGCACGAGTGAGACACATGTGCACATGCGTGTTCCTGGTGTTTCTTTCCTCGGCGTATCTTGCAAGGACGAATACATACACAGTGCATGCTGCCTGGCGTGTGCAAATATCTGCATGTCCTCCTCTCTTTGACTGGCGGCCTCCGGCCGGGCCAAGATGACTCGGGCAAGGCGGAAATGGGGGATCCCCTCCCTGTCGGGTACCCTGCGGGGCAGGTGGGGGCCTGGTGGGGGCCTGGTGGATGTGTATGTGTGAGTGAGTGTGTGAGCGAGTGAGTGTGTGAGTGTGTGAGTGTGTGAGTGTATGAGTGTATGAGTATGTGAGTGTATGAGTGTATGAGTGAGTGTGTGTGTGTGTGTGTGAGCGAGTGAGTGAGTGTATGAGTGAGTGTGTGAGTGAGTGTGTGAGTGAGTGTGTGAGTGAGTGTGTGAGTGTATGAGTGAGTGTGAGTGTGTGTGTGTGTGTGTGTGTGTGTGCGTGTGCGTGTGCGTGTGCGTGTACGTGTGCGTGTGCGTGTGCGTGTGCGTGTGCGTGTGCGTGTGCGTGTGCGTGTGTGAGTGCGTGGCCGACAAAGCGGAGCGCGGCTGAGACTTACAAGGGAGGCCAGCTGCCGGCCTGGCTTCGACCTTCACCAGTAGCAATCCGCGCGTTTGCGTGCGCCACCCGAACAAGCATAGCTATCTCGATTAAGTTGAGCATCCCCCGGGAGATCACGCGCACGCGTGCAACGTTAGCCCTGTTGGTGGCCGATTCAAGGCCCTCCCGGTGCGCTGGCGGGCTCTTTTGTCGCGCGTGCGCGCGCCCGAGGC
>NW_009242973.1:2161601-2163630 GCF_000388065.1 Fonticula alba | reverse complement strand
GGGGGGGGGGGGGGGGGGGGGGGGGGGGGGGCGCGCCGGGGGGGGGGGGGGGGGCATGGCCAGGGCGCATTGACGGGCGCCCATGACTAATCGCCAGCCCCCAAAAAGCAGGGGCGTCGAGGCGTAGACCGGGAGGCAGCGGGCTTGGCGAACTGTTTACCAGGTGGTGGTTGGGCGCGGCGGGCGAACGTCAGCGCGCCTCTGTGCGCGGGCTGGCGGCGGCGGCGGCGGCGGCGGCGGCGGCGGCGGCGGCGGCGGCGGCGGCCGGGTCCAGGGCGCCGGGCAAAAAGGGTGTGCGAGCCACTGCGCCGGGCTGGGCGACGAAGCCCAGAGCGCCGGGCTCGGCGTTGGAAGGGCGGGTCCGCCCGCCCCTGCGCCCCTGCCCCCCCCCCCCCGGAAGGGTTCTTGTGGGTGGGAGACTGGACCCGGAGGCCTGGAGTCCCGTCCCCCTGGGGGCGGGCGCGCAGGGAACAAAGGGGCAGGCCCGTCACAGCCCCGGGTCCCCGCACGGTCGACGGCCGCGGGGGGCGTGGTGTGTGAGACCGGGGGGGCGGGGGCGGAGCCGGGGAGCGGGTGGCCCCACTTGGGTGTGTGGGCATGGACCCCGAGGCCGAGGAGGCGGTGGTTGACGCGGGGGGGGGGGGGGGGGGGTCTCGGGCGTGCGGCGAGCAAGCCGGGAGGCGGCCAACTAGCCGGGCGAGTCAATGCGTCAGACGGTGCGGCCGAAAATAGCATGTTTATAATGGGGGCTTTTTGCGGGTCGCGCCCAGGCACCAAGTTCTGGGGAGATGCGTCCGCAGCACCGGGGCTGGCCGACCCCATGACAACTGGCCGGCCGGCCGGCCGGCCGAGATGCCACCCTTTGACGCGCGCAGGCGTCGGGCACCGGGCCGTGCCCGGGCTTGGACGCGGGTGCAGGGGCGGCAGGGCCAAGGGGCGCACGCGCAAGCACAAACACATAACCGGGGTGGTCGCGGCAGCCTGGTGCCCTGTTTCCTGCGTGTCCCTCCGTCCTCGCCGCGCTCGGAAAGACCCGCTCGCCGGAAGGGGGGGGGGGGGAAGAATATTCCGCCCGGCTGTGGGCGTTGGGCCGGATTCGATCCGCCAGACCCCACGAGCCTGGGCGATGGACGCGCCGGCCGGGGAAGAATGCATTGGCCGGTCGACCATGGCGCGCGCGCGCCGGAGGGCCGGCGTACGCCCAGGCGGGTCGCCCACAGGGCGGCTTGTTTGTGTCCCGGCCCCCATGTGCATCGGCGCGCGTTGCGGGGGGGAGGGGGGCGCGCGCGATTCGCGCGAGGAATGCCACCGGCGGCGCCTTGTTTGCCGGGTTCCGGGGGGGGGGGCGGGGGGAGGGCCAGGTACTTCACATGGGATTGCACCCTCTCGAGCCGGCGCGCTCTTCGGGCCCGAGGGAACGAGGGGGGGGAGGGGAACCGAGGCTCCCGGTCCGGGCCACGCCATGGCTGGCCGGACGTGTACGCGTGCTCGTGCGCGCACACACGCTGCACCCCACCGCCGCGGCCATCCGTCTGGCCGGTGGCCTGGTCGTCGGCTTCCCCGCCAGGGGGCGCAGTTGGTCCCAACGCCTGGCGTGTCAGCTGCTGGCCGCGGCAGTGCCTGCCCCCCCTCCCCCCGCCCCCCACGCCGCCGCCGCCGTTGCCGCCGCCGCCGCCGTCGCCCCTTCTTCCGCCGCCCTCCCGGCTCCGGCAACCAGCAAAGGGTGGCCCCCGCGCCTGGGCGGAGCCGCCGAGCGCCCAGTCCGTTGGCGGTGCGCGCCCCCGGGGATGGCTGAGCCTCGGCCGCCGGGGACCCTCCGGGGGGAGTGTCCGCACCTCCACATCTGGGCCCCCATGGTCTTGTGCTCTGCCGCTGCCGCTGCCGCTGCCGCGCTGCCGTCGGTGCTGTTGCTGCTGAAATGCGGACGGGGTCTGGCGCCTGGCTTTCCTTGGCCGATCGCCTTCCGCGCGTGGAGGACCGCACGATGCGGGCACGGCTGCCCCGGCCTCGGCCCTGGGGGCCTACCCTG
>NW_009242973.1:2159198-2160706 GCF_000388065.1 Fonticula alba | reverse complement strand
CCCCCGCCCGCCCGCACGCCCGCACGCCCGCACGCCCACACGCCCACACGCCCACAGCCACACACTCTTGCACCCCAGGGAGGGCAAACCGGCCGACAGAGATCCCCCGCAGCGATCGTGCTCGGCCCACGGACCGACCGGGGCCCGGGGCCGGAGAATCAAGTTGGCCCACTCTCCGACCGACCGGCCCCGGAGCCGGACCGCCAGCTGTCACCTTCCCCCTTCCCCTCCTGTCTGCCATCGCACTCGCGCCGATCCATCCCCCTCCCTGCTGCCCTTCCTCCCTCCCCCCCCTCGCATCCCCCCGCCCCCGCCCCCGCCCCCCCCCGTCCCTCCGCGTTCCTGTGTGCCCCTGCCCTCGCCCGAGCCTGGCCGCCGCCGCCGCCGAGTGCCCGCGCCCCACACGCATCCTCGTGCGCGCCGCCATGGGGTCCAACCATATCGGCGCAGCCAGCGCCACCCAGCACCCGACGCCCGACCTGCCGGCCTTTACCAGCCTCCAGGAGTCGCCGCACCTGGCGCCAGTGGGTCCCGGCGCCGGGGTTCCCCACACAACCGGCAAGGCCCACCCGCCGGCCATGATTTCCACCCGTGTAACTCTGCCCCCGGCCGGGGAAGATGCCCATGAGGCGATGCTGGCCACGCGCGCCACGCCGGTCCTTTCCGGCGAGCTGCCCCCCCCGCCGCGCAAGGAAACCATCGCCCTGGCCGCGGCCGGGATCTCCTTCGATCCCTTCAGCCCGGCCGAGGTCCGGTCCCGCGCGGCCATGCCCCAGCGCCCGGACTTCCCCCATCTTTGCCCCGAGGCGGCCACCATCGCCGGGACGCTCTTCTCCTCGCAGCGCCTGGCCGCCGAGGTGTGTCTGTCACACTCGCGCCCGGAAACCCGCGACTCCATGCCGATCTCGGTGCGCATCCCCCCCCCCCCCCTCCACCACGGCCGGCTGCCTCCCCTTTTCCCCTTCATGGTCGCCCTCTGTCTGTCCATACCTGGCTCTCCCTCCCGCGCGCTCCCTCTCACCCCCGCACTCCCTCTCGCCTCCGCGCTTGCTTGGCCAATTGCCCCGACTGGCCCCCACCCGCCGGTCCTCCCACCATGCGGAGGACACAGGCCGTCGCCGGGTCCTGGGTCCAGCTGAGTTCCTCCCTCCGGTCGCTGCTGCTCGATGTGCACTTCCTGCTGTTCTCCTTCCTGCAGCTGGACTCCTCGAGCCTCCTGGCGCAGGAGTCCCAGCTGGACCTGGACGCCATCCTGGCCCAGACGGATGCCCTGTTGCAGACGGTCGTCCAGGCGGATCGCGCCCCGCCGGCCGGTTCGCCCCCGGCCTCGGCCCCCCTGCGTACGGCCTACACCAATTTCATCAGCGCCCAGGTGTATGCGGCCAAGACCTTCACCACGCACCCGGCCTTCGGACGCTTGGCCACCGCTGGCCGGACTCTGGCCACCGCCACCAATGACTACATCCGGACCATGGCCCGGACAACCACCTCGGCGACTGGTGCGCGGC
>NW_009242973.1:2155903-2159064 GCF_000388065.1 Fonticula alba | reverse complement strand
CCCCCCGCCCTCCCGCCCCTCCTCTCCTTTCCTGACACCTTGCCTCTCCTTCTCGGACCTCGTCGGGCGCCATTCTCCGGCCATGGTGGATAGTCCTCTCGCCGGAGCTCCTCGAGCCGGCGACCCCCTTCGAGCTGGCCCCGGAGGCGTCGTCCTTCGTGCAGCACCCGGTCCCCCGACATGGGTCCAGCACCCCCGAGCCCAGCATCTCGGAGAAGCGCCAGCGCGGGGCCGAGCTCCGGCCCATCATCACCGGCAGCGAGCCCACCCTCTCGGCCGAAAGCCCGCCCCCCTCACCACAGTACAAGTCCCGGTCCATCGACCACCTGCCCTTCTCCGGATCCAGCCAGAGCAGCAGCAGCAGCAGCAGCGGCAGCGGCAGCGGCAGCAGCACCAGCGGCAGCAGCAACAGCAAGGGTGGCGATGGAGCGGCCGCGGCGTCGCTGCTGAACCCGGCCGGCCTGGGGGCCCCTTCGCCATCGGCCTCCTCGCGGCACCGGTTCGTGCGCAAGGTCCGTCAACTGGTCGGCAAGCCGGAGCCCACGGGCCCGGCCTTCCCCGCGTCGCTCTACTCGGCCACCGGGTCGTATGCCTTCGATGAGGGGGGGCCTGGTGGTCCGGCGCCCCCGCGGTCGCCCAATCGCGCCGGATCCTTCCACGGCGGCTTGAGCGACCTGGCATCCGGCTCGATGGGGAATGGGCCCCTCGGGGCGGCCGGCGGGTCTCGGAACAGCGTCATCGGCGCCCCGCCCGCCTGGACCCTGCCCTCGGGGCCGATGTTGGTGGATTTGCGCCCGGATGGCGGGAGTGACCTGCTGGATGATGACAGCCTGACCTACAGCACCTGCTCGCTGGATGGCGATGGGCCATCCTCCGGGCCTCCCTCCGGGCGTGCCTCCTTCGAGACCATCCCCCTGGTGGACGGCAGCACCAGCGCCACCCGGCGCGACTATGAGCCGTCCCTCTATGAGCAGGATCTCCAGCTGGAGCATCCGGACCTCGATGGGGAGCACCTGTTCGACTTGCTGGAGGCCTTTCTCAGCGCTGGCGAGGGCGCCGGCGAGGAAGTCACCCGAGCCGCCGGTGGCGCCCCTGTGGCCATGAGCTCGGTGGTTACCTCGCGCCCGGCCCGGCGTCAGGCGCGCATCACTCGCGCGGTTTCGATGCCCACATCGCCGGCAAGCGCCACCGAGTCGACGGCGGCGGCGGCGGCGGCGGCGGCGGCCGCGGATCTGTCCGCCACCACGGCTCGTTTGTCACTCCCGGCGCCGGCGGCGACTGCGGCCGCCACCGACGCCCGGGCGACCACGGCCATCGCCATCCCCGCCCCGCCGACGGCACCCCCCCCGTCCGATCTCGGTCCAAGTGGCCGCCCACACTCTTCCAACACCGATGAAGTTATTTTCCAGCTCCTGCTGGGCAGGGGCATCAATGCGCCGTCTGAGCGGCCGGCCGGTGGGCCGCCCCTCCCGGGGCTGCTCGGTCCCCAAACATTCGCCCTGGCCCCGGTGGCTGGGCTGCGTGCCTTCGCGGTCGCCCCCAGCCAGCAGGATGAGGCCTACGATGGGGATGCCGATGATGAGGCGGCCGCCGGCCCCGGGGCCGGGCGATCCCACTCGCAGGACGTCACTTCCACCCCTAGCGAGGAGGGGGAAGACGTGCTCGGGGACTTGGCCACGGCCGGGGGGCGCTTTGCCGCCGGGCGTCGGGCCACCGTCAGCGAGGGGCTCCTGCCGCAGCAGCGGCCTCTGGCCCCGGGTGCCGGGGCTCTGCCCGTGAATCTGTCCCCCTCGCTGGGGAGCCTCACCTCGGCCCGGGGATCGTCCTCCTCTTGCTCTTCCTCCTCGTCCTCCCTGTCCCCGGCGTCCGGGCTGTCGGCCTGTTCGTCGAACTCGTCGCTGGTGGCGGCGGCCGCGGCGGCCGGGCCGCTGTTTGCGGCCCCCTACTCGCCGCCGTCGTCGGGCTCGGTCTCGGCCGCCTCGTCGACGTCCTCCCTGCGGCGTGGGTCGCTCTTTGTGCCGGCCAGCAACCAGCTGGACACGGTTCTGGAGCAGCCGATGGGCGATGACTCGGACGAGGACACCACCATCACCCTGTCGCCGTTCTTCGCGCGCTTCGCGGCGTCCGCCACCTCCGGGGCCGGGCGCGAGGGCGGGTCCACCCCCGGCGTGCGGCCGATGTCCCTGCTCTTTGATCGGAGTACCTCGGAGCATGTGCTGTTGCCGGTGCCATCGGCCGGGGCCCCGGGGGCCGGGCCTCGCGATGGCCCACCCGCCAAACCCCCGGCGCCCCGGCGCTTCCCCGCCCCTCTGAATGATGAGGCCTCCAACTCGGAGGGGGATATGGCCGTCGATGTGGACGGCGCCGACAGCACCGGCAGCATGTCCGACTCGTCGGGCTTCGACTCGGACCGGCCGGCTTCCCCGTCGCCCGGGGACCCGCTGGCCATGGGTGAGGGTGGTCTGTCCGAGCCGCTGGTTGCCGGAGGGGGGGATCTCCTGGCCGCCGCCACCACGGCCCCCTGCAGCAGCGACACCTCCGGGGAGTCGGACTCGCCGTCCGGCGACCCCGGGACCGCGTCGGAGGAATCCACCTCTCGCGAGGCCCCCACCGCCGGGGGGGCCGCCACGGCCCTCCCCGCGGCCAGCCTCTTCTCGGACATGATGTCGGTCAACAATGCGGCCCTGCTGGCCCCGCGCAAGCTCCTGCGCGATGACTATTCCCTGGTGTATATCCCGTCGCTGGCCTCGTCGGATGCCATTGCCCCGGCCCAGCCGCCGGCCCGGCACCCGTCCACGGGCAATCGGGCTCTCCTGGCTGGCGGGGCCTTTGCCGGCACACTGACCCCGGTGCGGCCGGCCCTTCCACCGGTGGCCGATGGTGACTCCGGCCCCGGCGGGGCGGATAGTCTTGAGGCTTTCACAACCGGGGCCCTGTCTCCGCTGATTACCGTGTCGCAATCGTGCGTGTCCTCCCCCCCCCCCCCCACCCCTCCTGGGCTCTCTGTGTCTTTCCGTGGGCGTCCCTCGGTCTTTGCCTCTCTGCCCTGGTTCCTTTCCCCCTGCCCCTCCCCTTCTATGTCTTCTCCAACCTCCTCTCGCCCCTCTCGTGTCCCCTTCTCACATGTGCGGTTCCTCCATCTCTCTCTCTCTCCCCCCCCC
>NW_009242973.1:2151487-2155863 GCF_000388065.1 Fonticula alba | reverse complement strand
CCCCCCCCTGGCCCCCTTTCCGCTTTTCCAACCATCCACCATCCTCCCGTGTCGCAGGAACACCCGACGCATGGTTTACCCCTCGGTGGCGGCCACCAGCGACGGCCCCGACGGGGATGTTGGCTCTGTGGCCGGGCCAGCCGGAGCCTCCACCCCCGGGCGCAAGACCACGAAGCACCCGGAAGCCGGGCGGCACTTCGACCGGAACATGCGCATCCTGCGCACGATTGCCGGGCGGTATGGCCACGAGGAGCTGGCCACGCCAGCCACGCTGAAGCGCCTGTCCCTGACCCTTGGCGTGCCGGCGGTCGGCCTGCAGGCCGGCTCGGCGGCCGATCCGGAGGCCGGGTCCAAGTGCCAGGTCCCGGCCGAGGCCATCCTCGTTCGGCATGTGCCCACCGGGGAGAATATCCTGATTTTGGAGCTGGTGCGCGGCCGGCTGGAGGTGGTGGCCTGTTCGATTGGGCATCTGGCCGAGCGCCTGGCCGATGACGCGCCGTACGACCGGCGCCTGAGTGGCTCGGGCCTGGGCCCGGGCGCCGCCGATGATGCTGGCTCCGGGAGTGGGGCCGGTTCCGGCCGGCTGACGCGCGCGGCCTCCACCTGGTTCATGTCCGCCTCGAATGACCCGCCGCTGCTGGACTTCGAGGACACCGCCGATCTGGTGGACAGTGTCCTGCTGACGCACAGTCAGTACATGTCACACGTGGACCTTTTCTCGGTGCTGATGTCGCGCTTCAACGCTCGGGCCCTGACCACAGCCGAGGCGCCGCGCCTGCTCGGCCTGTCGGATGATCTCATCGCCTACTTCGAGGAGGTGTCCGACTCGCTTCGACGCAAGTACGTGTGTCATGCGAGGCGGCCTGCTGATGCCTCCCCCTCCCCCCCCCTCCCCCTCCTGTTGCGGCTTCTTGCTCATCGCCCTCCCCTCCCCGTGCCTTCTATTGACGTCACTTTGGCCATCTTTGCGTCCGCTCCCCTTGTCATTCGATCCCCCGCCGCCGCCACCGCCTGGCCCCCTCGGGACTGCCGCAGGGTCCTCAATGTCCTCTCTCGGTGGCTGCGTTTCCAGTGGGTGGAGTTCGAGCAGGATCGTCTGCTGCTGTCGCTCCTGCGGGACTTCATGATCCAAGGCCACTACTC
Source organism: Fonticula alba (assembly GCF_000388065.1). Taxonomy (NCBI): domain Eukaryota; order Rotosphaerida; family Fonticulaceae; genus Fonticula; species Fonticula alba. The sequence continues at coordinate 2,154,720 of NW_009242973.1, read as the reverse complement.
CCTGTACGGGGAGTATGCCCTCTTGCGGCAGGCATTCCACAATTGCGTGTACCAGGCCCTGCGGCGCATCGAGCCGGGGCCGGTGCGAGGCCGCCGTATCGAGCTGTTGACCATCCAAGCGGCCAGTGCCGGGGCCGATCGTCCCCTGTCGCGGAGCGCCTCCCTGCGGAGCGTCGGTTCCTCGCGGTCGTCCAGCAGCTCGGGCTCGGCGCCGACTCTGGCCACCTCGCCGAGTGGCAGCTTCAGCGACCGGGCGCTGTCCTCCGGCTTGGTTGGCCTGAGCCCCCAAACCGCGGCCCTGTTCATCAGCTGCCATAATGCCTACCTCGCGGCGCAGGTCCAGCCGATTGATTGGTTCACCTATGCGGTGGCCTCCTCGAACCAGGTACGCACTGTGGTGTGGGCTGGTGGTTGTTTTTTTTTTTTGCATGTGGAGCATGTGCATGTCCGCATGGGCGCCGCGGCCCCCCCCCCCCCCCCCGGGGAGGGATTATTGTGCGCCCGCTCGTGTGGCGGGCGGCTTTGGCGCAGCCACTGACTCTCCCACCTCCACTGGCCCATGTCATGGTCCGGGCAATCGCAGCGGTTCTTCAAGAACGACCCCCCGGCCGGGGCGATTATGAAGCAGCCGGAGTCCGTGGTCCGGCTCTTCCGCCGAGAGCACCAGCTCACCCAGTGGGTGGGCTTCGAGGTGTGCTCCGGGGAGACTGCCCGCGCGCGGAAGGACATCTTCCGCAAGGTGCTGAAGATCATCCGCCTGGCGCGAGACATGCACGACTTCCTCGGGGCCTTTGCCCTGTACAATGGGCTCTTCTCGCCGCCGATCCTGCGCCTGAAGTCCGTCTGGTCGTCCTTGAGCAAGAGCGACATGGCCGAAATCTCCAAATTGGGCAAGTTCTTCGAGCCGCGCAACAACATGCGCACGTACCGCGCGCGCATCGAGCGCCTGGCCAGCGCGCCGATCCCCGTGCTGCGTGGGCTACAGTCGTCAGCCGGGCGCCCGGTGCCCCCGCCACGCCCCGACCGTCGCCCGGCCACCGGGGCCGATGTCGATGCCAAGCAGTCGGGCCAGCAGCCGGCCACTCTGCAGCAGCCGCAATCTCAGCAGCAGCAGTCACAGCAGCAGCAACCACAGTCCCAGCAGCAGCAGCAGCAGCAGCAACCGCAGTCCCAGCAGCCGGCGCCGGCGCCAGTTGCCCTGGTGGGTGCAGTGCCCATCCCGATGATCATGCTCCGAGAGGTGTTGTATGTCCTGGAGCGTGTCCCCTCAGTTCCGCGGGACTTCAGCGGCCTGGTTCACATCGCCAAGTACCGGTACATCACGTCGATCCTGGAGCGGCATGTGCGCCTGGCCCGCTTCGCCGCCGCCGGGGATCTCTCCATGGCCCGGTTGAAGTCCTACCTGGACCATGTGGATGCGGTGTCCGAGACGGGCAGCGCGCCGGGCAGCGCGCCCGGCTCAGCCAGCGGGTCGGTTGCCTCGCTCCCGGCGGCCGGCTCCCCGAGCACCAGCGGGCCGGCTCCCCTGCTCGGGTCGACGGGGGGCAGTGGCACCGCCGGTGGCGGTGCCTCCGGCCAGCCGCCGAGCCACCATCAATCGGGGTCCTCGCACTCGGTTCTCCAGCTGCTCAGCGGTTCAGGGGCCGCCGGAGGAGGGCCGGGCTCCGGGGCACTGGCCGACGCGCTGGCCATCTCGCTGGCTGGCCCCGAGCCGAGCTCGAATCCCCCCTCATCGGCCGCCGCCACGGCTCGGTCCATTCTTCAGTCGCTGCTGCTGCTGCAGCGGACCATCGACCACCCGCCGGACGAGGAGGAGCTGATGGAGATGTCGCGTGCTGTACAGTCATAGATGCGCGCGCGTTGCTCCCCCTCCCTCTGCCTCCCTTCCACATTGTACTTGTTCCCTCAACATTTGATTCCCATCTCGGGGCTTTCCCCCTCCCTCGCCCTGAAGAGAAATACGACCCCCCCCCCCCCTTGCCATTGTCCCCTCTGCCCCAAGTGGTGACTGTTTTTGCTGCCCACCTCTTCCCTCGTCCCTCCCTCTCGCTCCCCTGCCCGCGTGTGGCCACCTGGCCACCTGTCGCCATGCGCGAGGGCATGTATGTATTTATGTATGTGTGTGTGTGTGCGGAATACCGTGGACGCGTGTGCGTGTGGATGGAAAGGGGCGACCAGGGATGAAGCATGGTGGGGGGACACTACGAGGGGAGAGCTCTTTGTTGGGGGTGGAGGGGGAGGGGGGGGGGGACAGAAGGAAAAGACAGAGGAGACCGCCTCGCTCTCAGACACCGTATTGGCGACGGTACTCCACGATGGAGGCCAGACGCCCGGCCCAGAGGTCCTTCTGGGCCGAGTCCGACTCGCACACCTCCTGGAGCTGCTCCTGCACGAAGAGGATCAGGTCATTCAGGGTGACGATGCTGAGGACATGCATGTGGGGGTATTCGCGCTCCAGGGACTGGATGGCCGACTCGGGCTTGTCGTTGTCGGCGCTGATGGGCGCGCACAAAGGGTCATCGGTGCATGCGTATGGTAGGTATGCACACACGCACACACACACACACACACACACACACACACAGACATATGTGCGTGTGTGTATGCCCCCACACACCGGTGCGGGAGAAAGAGCGGCCAGGCAGAGGCCCCGTTGGAAGAGACAGGTGAGCTGAGTCCCGGGGTTGTGGCGCGGCGGGGGTGGGAGAGCATGGAGAGAAGAGCAAGGCAGAGGGTCGTACGTCACGAGGGCCTTCTCCGCGCGGTCCAGGGCCACCATGACACCGGTGATCTGATCCACACGCTGGACATTCAGCAGATCGATGGTATGGCGGATGGCCTTGCCAGAGGTGATCACATCATCCACCAGGAAGACCTTCTTGCCGGCAAGCTCCGGGCCGACAATGGTGCCGCCCTCGCCGTGGGCCTTGGCCTGGGGAAGGCAAAAAGGGGACACGGGCATCAGTGCGTCTGGGCATTGGCGCAAGGGACTTGCTGTTTGGCGGTGCGTTGGAGGGGGGGGGGGGAGGCGAAAAAGGGCTGCCACAGCGGGGGAAGGCAAGAAATGCGCGCACCTCCTTGCGGTCAAAGGCATAAATGAAATCCAAGTTGTGCTCCTTGTACAGGGCACCGGCGACCGAGGCCACCAGGGGGATACTTTCGGACAGGCGTGTGAGACATCGGCCCCGGGGTCAAAGCAAAGCCATGCCGGAACAAAGCTCGTTCCCCCCCCC
>NW_009242973.1:2149907-2150539 GCF_000388065.1 Fonticula alba | reverse complement strand
GCGGGACACCGGCCGCCAACTCAGGGCAGATCTCGGCCATGCGGGGGACCGAGGGGGGCAGACCCCGGCCCCCGTCCTCCGGGGAGCGGGATGCCCCGGCGGTCGGGTGCCCGCCCGCGCATGCATCCCGCGTGAGCATATCACCTGCCGCGGAACAGCGTTCCGCTCTACACAAACCTGCCTAGGGTCATGCGCCCGGGATGGGCCCTCTGAGCCAGGGTGGCGCGAGATGCTCCAGAACCGAGAACCTCAGCGCGCCTTCGTTTGGGGGGCGGGCAGTGGCAGGGCCGTGGATGGCAGCGCACTCCGCCCGGCTGGAGAACGCACCCTGGGCTTCCTGGCCAGCGGGGTGCCAGTGCTTAGCACCCAGCCGGCCAACACCAGAACCGCGCCCGCGCCCGCGCGCGTCAGCGTCCCTGCATTCGCATGCATCCACACGCGCGCGCGCGCACATCAGAGGGGCGAGAGCGTGTGTGGCAGATGCGGCCTGCACAAGGGGGGGGGGGGGGGCGTCCGCCCGAGGCTCCGGCGCTGGTTCGTTGCTTGGGAGGGGCGGGCGGGACGTAGAGCCGGTCGCGCCAGGGCAGGCTCGAGGGACGGCGCTGGTCTCTGGCGCGATAGCCAGCCCCTCG
>NW_009242973.1:2141797-2149817 GCF_000388065.1 Fonticula alba | reverse complement strand
CACGCCGCGGACTCTCCATCCGCCCGTGCTGGCCGGCGGCACCTCGCCCTCTGAAGTGGGGCGGCGCCGGCGGCGCCTTCCGTTGGCGCACTAGCGATCAACGTGCAGAGACACCTCCTCCCCCCTCCCCCCCTCCCCCCTCCCGCCTCCTTGCCCGTCGCCTCTCTGCCTCCCCCTCCCTCCCTTTCCTCTTTCGCCCTCTGCACCTGCACCCTTACCCTCCCGGTCTCGAGCCCCTCCGCCGCCGCGACCGCCTCCCTTCCGTTTCGGGAAAGAAAAAAAAAGACACAACACCAGCAACAAAAGGCAGGAGCACCGACAACGCCGCAGCCATGCTCAGCCGTGCCCTCCTTGCTTCGCGCCACCAGTCCCGGCCCGGCCAGACGGCCGCCATTCCGGCGGCCCTCGTCGCCCGGTCGTTGCGCCTCGGCGCCAATGCCGACGCCGATGCCCCAGCGCGGTCCTTCAGCACCAAGCTGCCCGACTTCCTGGCCGAGTCGCACAATGTCCTGGCCCAGTATGACACCTCCGGTCGGCCGATCTCCACCGAGGAGGCCCTCGCCGCGGTGAATGCCGCCGCGGCGGCCAACTCGTCCTCGGTCGATGCCATGCAGGCCTTCCTGCAGGAGGCCAGCGCCCAGCGGGCGGCCACCCCGGTGCCGGGCTTTGTCAAGGACGCCGGCCCGGTTGGGCCCACCTGGCAGCACTGGACCGGCAAGGAGGTGTCGGCCTACTCCTTCCAGGAGGCCGCGCTGAGTGTCCCGCTGGAGGGCATGTCCCCGCAGACGACCCTCAACTACAAGGCCAACCCCGGGCCGCTGGCCGGCTCGTCGGTTGGCTACGGCGGCCGGAAACTCGTGCATGATGGCAACTTCCGCGTGGTGTCCTACCTGGAGTCCTACCGTGGCAAGCTGTCCACCAACCTGCCGAAGGACGAGGTCGTCGGCGCCGAGGATGGCCGGACCCGCCACCTTCTCCTGAACCGCCCGCGCGCCCTCAACGCCCTGAACTCCGGCATGGTGGACACCATCAACGATCTGCTCCTGGTGCGTGGATGGCCGCCAGCTGGGCTCGAGCCCTGGGCCGCGCTTTGGCCTGGGCCTGGCCGCGCGCGCGTGCACGCTCATGTGTATGTGCATATCGCTGACCCCTTATTTCTCCCCCCCCCTCCTCCTCCTCCTCCTTCTCCTTGCACAGACCTGGAAGAGCGAGCCCTTCCCCCCCTCGTCGGTGATCATCCGGTCCACCTCGCCGCGCGCCTTCTGCGCCGGTGGTGACGTGCGCGCCGTGGTCAAGTCCATCAAGGAGAACACCCCGATGTTCCGCGAGTTCTTCAAGAACGAGTACCACGCCAACCTCCTGCTGGCCACCTACCCCGTGCCGGTCGTGTCCTTCCTCAGGGGCATCGTCAGTGCGTCTTTCCCTTTGCCACTTTCCGAGAGCCACAGAGGGGAGCAGGGGGCGGGGACGCATATGCGCGTGTGTATGCATGCTCGGTTCCCCCCGTCCCCGGCACTCTTCGCCTGCCCCCCTCTCTCTTTGTCTTTGTCTCTCTCTCTCTCTCTCTCTAACGGTTTCGCATGTGTTCGCTCTCTTTACTCCCTTAGTGGGTGGCGGTGCCGGTATTTCCGTTCATGGCCACTTCCGGATTGCCTCGGAGTCGACCCTTTTCTCCATGCCCGGTGCGTGCCCCGCCTGCCTTCATGGTGCCCTTCCCACCGGATGCTGGTCCGTCATCCGGACTGCGGACTGACATGCCTCCTTGCCTTGGGCTTCCCCTCTCCTCCGCCTGGGTGCTTGACAGAGTGTGCCATCGGCCTGTTCCCCGACGTCGGCATGTCCTATAATCTGGCCCGCCTGGATGGCGAGCTCGGCATGTTCCTTGCCCTGACCGGTTACCAGCTCAAGGGTGCCGATGTGTTGTGCGTACATGTCAGACCCCGCCTTTGTGCATTCCCCCTCCACCTCTCTCTCTCTCTCTCCCTCCCTGCCGAACAGCATGGCAGCCCGCGCGGGTAGCCGCACATTCTGACCCCCAGGCGCCCCTCGCCGGCCCTGCTGCTCCTGCTTGCGTGTCGCCTGGCCGTCTGGCAGCTGGTCGCGCATTGCCACCCACTATATCGAGGAGGACATGCACCCGATGGTCCATGAGTTCCTCAGCAGCACCCCGCGCCTGAACGCCGATCGCATCAACTACCAGCTCAATGAGCATGCCACCGTGGATATCCGTGCGTTTGTCCCGACGCCGCGAGCGTGCTAGCCCTCCTTACCACCGGGGGCCTGGTCTCTTCCCTTCGGTTGTCCTTTCGGCCTTCACCGCTGACCCTCGCCCTCGCCACCTCCCCTCGCCGTCATGCAGCCCCCTTCTCCCTGGCCGAGCACATGGGCTTCATCAACACGTGCGTAGCCAGTCGCCCTGCCTCCTCCTCGCTTCCGCTTGCCGCCCGCCGTGGCACGCCATGCCCGATGCATGACCCCTGACATCGCTTTGCTCCTGATTTGCCTGGCTCCTCCTCTTTTCGCCTCCCGCCCCCTCCTCCTCCGTCCCCGCCTTTCTCAGCGTCTTCTCTCTGGAGACCCTGCCCGAGATCATGGGCGCTCTCCGGGTTACCGACACCCCCTTCGCCAAGAAGATTCTCGCCATGATGGAGAAGAACTCCCCCCTGAGCATGGCCATCACCCACCGTCTGATCCGCATGGCGCGCGATCTGTCCATCCGTAAGTGCCTGCGCCTGGAGTACCGTCTGAGCCAGCGCATTGCCCTGGTGCGTTTGTCCTCTTTGTTATGGCCCGTTTCCCCGTTCCCCCGTTCCCCTTTCGACTTCAGGCGCTGGTTGCTGACCTTTCTCTCTCTCTCTCTCTCTCTCTCTCTCTCTCTCTCTCTTTTGTCTCCCTTTTCTCTTTCGTCTCCCTTTTCTCTTTCGTCTCCCTTTTCTCTTTCTTCCCCCCTCTCCCCCCTGCCTCCTTCCTCTCTTGCTGTGTAACAGCACCCCAAGGGCGACTTCGTCGAGGGTGTCCGCGCGGCTCTCATCGACAAGGACCAGTCTCCCAAGTGGAACTTCGCCACTGTCGAGGAGGTCACTGACAGCATCGTTGATGGGTTCTTTGTCCCGGTGCGTATGCTCTCTCCCTCTGCCCTCCCCCCCCTCTCCTGCATGGCCCCTTCGTGCCATCCCTTCTGCCTGCGTCCCCATCATGAGATTACTCACACCTGCACCGTCTTCTTTTGTCCCCCTCCCCCCTCGCCCCTCGCCCCTCGCCCCTCGCCCCTCGCCCCTCGCCCCTCGCCCCTCGCCCCTCGCCACCGCCGGCCACAACACAGCTCGACATGAATGTCGACCACTCTTCCGAGCTGGACCTCCCCCATGTGGAGGGGCAGATGCGGCCGAACTTCGAGCGCTTCGCCCTGCCGCCGGCGTCTAAGTTCTCCCGGAGTGTCATGCGCTCGCCCTTCACCTTCCCCGCGTACAACACCTATGTGTCGGCCATGTACAAGCCCAAGCCGGGTCTGCACACGCATGTGGGCAATGCCCTGGCCACCAACTTCGAGACCGATCTCTTTGGGATCCTGTGGCCGAAGAACACCGCCGCGCGGGAGCTGCTCTATGACAACCGCCGGGACTTCTACCAGTCGGTGCCGGACGGCCTGGGGAATACCCACGCCTTTGGCAACCTGCAGGCGTACACCCGGCCGGTGGTCCTGCCGGAGTCGGATCGGCTGGCCGCCTCGGCCCATCATCGTGCCATTTCGCAGACCCTGCTGGACGCCCTGTACCCGGTGGCGCAGAAGCTGGTCCAGCGCCTGGACATGGAGATGCCGGAGCCGGTGTCCTCCTCCGGGGCCGGCATCGCGGTGCAGATGTATGAGCGCGCGCTGGAGCGCTTCACCCGTGGCCTGGCCACCATCGCCCCGCCGCTGTCGAAGTCCGACATGCAGACGGCCATCGAGCGCTTTGAGTTCCTCCACCGGCCGGAGGATGCGTCCTCCTCGACCATTGGCCTGGGGGGTGCGCCGCCGGCGCCGCTGCGCACCACCGTCGACCTGGACCCCAAGTCGCCGGGCATGGAGCGGAACATGCACGCGGCCGACCTGCTGCTGAGCCTTTACCAGGTTCGCGGTCTGATGCCGCGGCCGATGGCCAACTTCCTGGTTCGGGAGATGAACCGCCTGACCAACTCCAGCGACACCTGGGCCCAGTATGTGGCCGAGCTGGCTAACCCTCCGGCCCAGGCCGAGGCCATTCGCGCGGCCCTGACCGAGGCCATGGCCAACGGCACGACCGGCCTGCTGGATTCCTTCCCGGCCGAGGACCTGCTCCATGTGCTGGCGAACATGTCGCTGGAGCGCGTCAAGGCCGACCTGGCCACCATGGCCTCCCCGAAGAAGGGCAAGGCGGCGGTGGCCACCTCGCCGGCGGTGGCCGCCTCGCAGGCCTACCTGAACACCCTGGACCGGGTGTTCGACAGCATGCCGGAGGCCAAGCAGCGCGAGCTGGCCATGCGAGTTCTGCGCCTGGTGCGCGCGGTGACCGACAGCCCGCCTGGCCACCAGGCCCTGGAGCCGCTGCTGTGCGTTTTCCGGTCGCTGCCCAACACCGGGGCCGCCCTGTCGGATGAGGATGTGGCGGCCTTCCTGCGCGGCCTGTATGACGCGTCGCCGCTCGTGGTGCAGATCATCCGCCCGCCGACCGACCTGCTGCGTGTCATCGACGAGTTCTCGGGCGGCAACATCTGGCGCTCGTGAGCGAGAGACACAGGTGTAGGCCAAGTGTGAGCATGCAGGCCGGGGAGGGGGAGGGGGGGGGGTGGGTGGGGTGCGAGCGCGTCGCATGGGCATGCCCCAGGGCCCCATCGTTGTCATCGGGCGCGTGCGCCCCCCTCCCCCTCCCCCCGCTCCCCCTCGCTCTGCGTCCCTCGCCCTGCGCCTGCCGCCGGCTCGGGCCCCCTCTCTCACTCACATTCGAGTGCATGTGCATGTCCGCGTGCGTGCGTGCGTGCGTGCGTGCATGCGTGCATGCGTGCATGCGCAGGCATGCACATCCTCGCGAGAGGAGACTCATTGTCTCTGCGTCTGTTGTCCTTTCTCTTTCTCCCCGTTTCTCCCCTCCTTGTGATGTTCTGCGGCTGGGCTCCTTCTCCCGCTTTTCTCCTCTTTCCCCTCCCCCCCCTCCCCCCCCCAGCTCCTCACCCCCTTGTTATACATAGACTACACACAAACATTTCAGCCGCCCCTTTGCCCCTTCTTCCGGTCTCATTCCCCGGCGCGGTTGGTGGCACACCACCCTCCCCCCTGCGCCCCTCTCGCCTCCCTCTGTGGCGGAAGGTGAGACGGCACTGCTCTTTTTTTTTTTTGGCAATGTGGTTTATTTTTGTGCTTCAGGCGGCTGGCGGCTGCTGTGGTGTGTCCCCCTTTCGACTTCTGTCTCTCTCTCTCTCTCCCTCCTATTGTGCCCTCGCATGTGTCCGCTCCGCCCCGGGGCCGGGGGGAGGAGACTCTGGCGGCGGCGGCGGCCGCGGCGGTGGCGGCGGCAAATGGTGGGTGGGGGACATCGGTGATGGCGCGGTGCGGCGGCGGGACTGGGGGGTGCCATTCTGGCGTCTGCCCCCCCTGGCGTGCGTGTGAATATATGTCAAAGAGAGCCTATCCATGTGCCCTCGCGCATGCGCGCGCGCGGTCGCCCTTTCTGCTGATTCTTTCCTTGATGTGTCGTTCCTCGCGTGTCTCTCTCTCTCTCGGGCGCCAGCCCCGGGCCTCCGGGCGGCGCGGTGGGTGGGGCTGGGGTGGGGGCAGGGCGAGCCGAGTGAAAGCGGGTATTTTGCCGCCGTCGCTCTATCTCTTTGCGCTTGTTCCCTCTCTCTCTCTCTCTCCCTCTCGCCTGGTGTCTCGGTCTCGTAATCGTGTTTGTCTTGTCATGCACACCGATGTATGTGCACACGCGTGCGTGCGGGGGATACGACCGGGGGGAGAGGGGCAATGTCTTCATCATTCCTCGTGTTGCTGCAGCTGGAAAATGCGACCAAGTTTTCCGGGGTGGTGCGCCCCCTGCCGTCCTGGCGCCTTGGCTCGCTCGCTGTCGCGTGCTCTTTGTCTCTCTCTCTCTCTCCCTCTCTTTCCCTCGCTCGCTCTCTCCCCCTCACATGCCCACGCCCATGTGCGGACGCGCAGGGACAGGGCGCAGGGTCACATTACTGGGAGCGGGAGCTGCGCGCCGAGCGCGAGAAGGACGGGCGCCGTGTGGAGGACCGCCGGTCGTCGGCGGTGGCGGCCGAGGAAGCCGCCGAGGCCGTGTGGCCCGAGGACCCACCACCGGCACCGCTGAAGGCCGGGTCCACGGAGGACGTTCTACTGAAGGGGCTGCTGTGGTTGCTGCTGCCGGACCCGGCTCCGGGCTGGCGACCAGCGGCGGTCGCCGCATGCTGCTGCTGCTGCTGCTGCTGCAATAGCGTAGCCTGCTGGGCTTGGAGATGGAGCTGTTGCTGCTGCTGCTGCTGCTCGGTGGCCGTGGCGTTCAGAGGCGAGGTGCTGCTACTGCCGCCAGAGCGCCCGTTGGAGGCGCTGCTGCTGCTGGCACTGGTGATGCTGCTGACAATGGATGAGCGAGTGGCTGCAGACCAGAGGCCGGACAGCCGGCTACCGCTGGAGGCCGAGGTGACCGGCCCGCCGAGGGCGTCGCCGCCAGTCGGCGGGTCCAGGACCATGGCCGCGACGCCGCCACCGGCCAGGTGCGTCGTCGTTGGGGCCGACCGGGCATTTGCCTGAGACGGCGGCTGCTGCTGCGTGGTCAGCGGGGCCCCCCCGTGGGCGCTGCTCGATCCGGCGGCCGGGTACGGGGCGAAGGCCGCCCTGTGGCCCGGCTGGGTGGCACTGTTGCTGCTGCCGCTGCCGCTGCTGCTGCTGCTGCTGCTGCCGCTGCCGCTGTTGCCGATGGACGGGCTGGTGGCAGTTGGCGAGGTGCGCCGCAGCCCGGGGAAGATCGAGCTGACACTGGACCCGGCGGTTGACGCGGGGATCTGGTGCGAGGGAGAGGTCAAGGACGAGGAGGAGGTTGTGGCGGCTGCGACGTCGGCCGGAGTGGCCGGGGACCCGGCCGCGGTGAGAACCACACGCGAGGCCCCGGGTGCCTGGGGCCCCCCCCCGGCGGGGCTGCTGCTGGCGGTGGCACTGGCCGCGACGACCCGGGAGCCGGAGCCGGAGCCGGAGCCGGTGGCAGGCCCCCCGGCGCCGGCGGCCACGGAGCTGGTGGCCGACCCGGCATTCGGCATCCCGCTGGCCGGGGCGGCGGCCGTGGTGGAAGGCGTCGTGGCGGCCGACTGCGACTGCTGCGTGGTGGCGGTAGCGGTGGGCCGGGTGGCGGCCGCAGCATTGAGGGTCGCCCGGCGGCGGGTGGTTTGATCGTTGCCGCCGCCGCCGCCGGTGCCGGGGCCGCCGGTGCCGAGGGCGGACGAGGTGCCGGCCGCCTCGGCCGCCAGCGAGTCCTCATCGACATACCAGCCGAAGTAGTGGATCCACGACCGGACCACCAGGGTGCTCTGGTGCTGCGGGCCATACACCCGCTGGCGGATGCGCAGCGCGCGGAAGAGGCAGGGCCGGGCCCGGTCCAGGCGGCTCATCTTGCCGTAGCACACCCCGAGGTTGAAGTAGAAGAGGGCGATGTCCGGGTGCTCCGGGCCGAAAATCACCTCGCGGATTTCGATGGCCTTGCGATAGAGCTCGGCCGCGCGGCTGAACTGGGCGCTCTTGCTGAACACCAGCCCCAGGTTGTTGAGGGTCATGGCCAGCTCATTGTGGTCGCGCCCGTAGTGGCGCTCCTTGATGGCCAGTGCCCGCAAATACATGGCCTCGGCCTCGGCGAAGCGCGCGTCGTAGTTGCTGTACAGCAGGCCCAGGTTGTGGTAGGTGATGGCCACGTCCGGGTGGTCGGGACCCGACACCGCCTGATAGATTTCCAGGGCTGTTTCGCATGGCGCAAGCGGTGGCCGGCGCCGGCGCCGCAGAAGGGGGGGCGGGGCGGAGGGGGGG
>NW_009242973.1:2131441-2141338 GCF_000388065.1 Fonticula alba | reverse complement strand
GGGGGGGGGCAGGGCGGGCGCGGTAGACGCACCCCGGAGGTAGGTCGGTTCGGCCTCCTGCCAGCGGCCCATCTTCTCGTAGATGAGAGCCAGGTTGTTGAGGGAAATGGCGATGTCATGATCGTCCTGCCCCTGGCGGGTCATCTCGCGGATCTCCAGCGACTTGCGCCACATGTACAGGGTTTCATCATGGCGGCCAAGGCGGAAGTACAGCCGGCCCAGCTCGTTCATGGTGGTGGCCACCTCGACGCTGTGCTCGCCGAATTCCGCGCGCTTGATGCGCCAGGCCATGTTGAAGAAGCGGATGGCTGTGGACATGGGGGAACATGCCGGATGCCGACCGGCGGCCGAAGCCCCCGCGCCGAAAGGCGCACCGTGGAGCAGTGGGAGCAGGAGCAGTTAGGACAACACATTGCCGGACGCACGGACGCACACACAGCGCAGTCGTCTCCCCTCCCCCCCCCCCCCCTGTCCCCCTTCGCGTCGGCGAGCCGTGAGAGTGCCCCGGCCGAAGGACCCCTGACGCACCCTCGTTGTAGTGCCCGCCGTCGCGAACATACTCCCCGATCTTGTGAGCCAGCCGGGCCACCTCGCGCATGGACCCGGGGTTGGCCGCCTGGAAGGCGCGCAGGTTCGACTCGTACAGCCGGGCAATCTCGTCGCCCGATGCCTCGGTGGTCACCCAGTACCGGAAGAGGTCGTACTTGCGCTCTTTGTGGAAGAGCTGCAGCAGGAGATGAGGCGTCATCGCGAGCCGGGTCAGAGACGGAGGCCGGAGGGGCGCAGCAGGGATGCCGGCATGGGCTCAACACTTCGGCCCTGCGTGGTGTGTGTGTGTGTGTGGGCTTGCGCGCGTGCGCGCGAGGCAGCCGCACGGCATGCGAAAGGGCCCGGCAGTGGCTGCGGCCCGGCTCCCCGCCCCCCTCCCCTGTGGAGAGGGCAGCAGTGCCTGCGACACGCGGGTGCCGCGCAAGCTGTCCTGCCCCCCGCCCCCTCCCCGCTGCCGCCACCTGCCTCGCCCTCCCCCCCCCCCCCGCCTCCTGGCTCGCTCTCCTGCGTCCGAGACAGCTGCGCGCCGCCCGGCTCCCCTCCACTGTCTTGCATGGGAACAGGAGCCGGAGACGCGCGCGCGTGCTTCAATTATTACTCTCTCAAGCACTGGTGGACCTCGGACTTGTGGAGCAGCTGGATGTGTGCGCACAGCCGGGCCGCCCTCACCCCGCCCCCCTCGCGTCGTCTCTCAGAGGCACATGCCCACACCGACCCAAAGGCAGGGCCATCGGGCCATCCGCCCTGTGCCGCTGCTCGCGCCCGGCCCGCGCGCCCATTCCCTGCCGGTGGTGTGGGGTCGCACCTTGTCGAACATGCGGATGTTGGCGATGCAGCTCTTGAGCCGGGGCTTGTCGCGGGTGCGCTCCAGCAGCCAGGGGAGCTCGTCGACCACGCGCTGCGTCACACCATCGGTCCCGGTGTGCGCCGCGTGCGCCAGAATAGGATCCGGCGCTTGCAGCGGCGGCGGGGCGTCCGGCTCATCCGGAGACACCATGTCCACATCGGTGGTGGTGGTGGTGGTGGTGGTGGTGGTGGTGGCGGCGGCGGCGGCGGCGGCAGCGGCCGCGCCGGTGGCCGTGCGGGCGGCCTGCCCGCCCGGTGCTCCCGGCCGGCCGGTGGACGGGATGACCAGACTGAGCCGCGGGCTGGCCGGGCTGCCGGCGCCGGTGGAGGAGGCCCCCGACGAGGTGGACTCGTTGGGCCCGCTGCCGGAGCCGGTGGTGGCGCTGGCGCTGGCCAGCCCCCGGCGCCCGGCAGCACTGGCCCCCTCCCCGGTGGAGGAGGCCCGCGAGGTGGGAACCAGGCCCACGCGGCCGATGCTCCGGCTGACGTGAGCCGGACCGGCCACCACGCGCGTGGCCTCGGCCAGCAGGGAATTGTCGAAGGACCGCGCGTCGCGCATGTCGGCGTCCTCGGCATGGGCGCCGGGTGCCGACGTGCCGGCGCGGGAGGAGCTCGCCCCGCGGGCGCCGGCATCGGCCCGCCGGCCAGCCATTTCGGCCCGCCGGCGCTGGCGCAGCTCCGGGCTCAGCTCATCCTCGGTGTCCACATCCTGCGGCCCGGTGGCCACGTCGGCCATGCCATTGCCAGCATTCTGCCGCTGCTGCTGCTGCTGCTCATCGGTGTCCATGTCGTCGTCGGTGGAATCGCCAGCGGCGTCGAGGAAGTCCCCGTTGGGGCCGCCGGGGGCCCCGACACCGGCCCCAGGGGCCGGCACCGACCCGCCATTCATCTTGGATGTGAAGTAGTCGATGAGCTTGTCATAGGCACGCTTCTGCGCCTCCTCGGTGCTGAGGTACCGGCGCCGGGCCGCATCGCGCAGGCCTTCATGGAAGTAGGACACCAGCCCGCAGCGGACCAGCAGAGATGGGGCCAGCGCGCGGAAGAAGTCGTGCCAGGAGGGCGGGTCCAGGTTGAGGATCTGCCCGGGCCCGAGGCCAAAGCGCCCCAGCGGAAGATGGGCAAGGGGGGGGGGAGAGGGGGAGTCAGCAAAAGGAGCGGAGAAAGTGCAGAAAGATTTCCCCCCCGCCGGACCTTCGCCCCCAGGGGGGAGGAAGGGGGGGGGGGGAGGCGGCGCGCGCTCATGGACGGGGGGGAATGGGGTGTGGTGCTTGTACCTCCTCGACCTCCTTCTCGGAGAGACCCTGCCGGGAGGAGGCCAGGCAGGTGAGGAAATCATGGACCAGGGTGGGCGGCGTGTTGAAGTCCATCTCCAGGGCCTCAAGTACCCGGTCATAAAGCTCGGGAGCTGGCACGAGACCGTTCACATGTGCGGAGCGGCACGGCGCGAAAGAGCGAGACAGCGAGAGGGACAGGGGGAGAGAGAGCGAGAGAGAGAGAGAGAGAGAGAGAGGCTGGGTGTGAGTGACTGCCAAACAGGAAGCAACAGTGGGGAGTGGCCAGTTGCGGGGCGAGGCACGGGGTGTGTCGCCATGCTGATCACTCGCGGAGGGCCAGCCCCACAGGGCGACACATGCGCCCCCCCCCCCCCCCCCCCCCAAGCCAGGTGCCCGGCAGCAGCCGAGGTGGAGCGGGTTATGGCGGTAGGGGAAGGAACGCACTGCTCCGGGCGCTGGTGTAGAAGTTGATGCGCTCATCCATGCTCAGCCGGGTGCGCAGGCGGACGAGGTACTGCAGCAGCACCGTCAGGTACAGAGGGTTGTGGGCCTGCCATGGGTGTTCGTGTGTGTGGGAAGGGGCGGCAGGACCGGACGGGCAATGCGAAGCGGCGGATGCCGGGGTTTTGTTGCCCCGAGGGGGGAGATAAGGAGAAACGCTGTCAGGCACCGGCCACATCATCCCTGATAGGGGGGCGGGGGAGGGGGGGGGGGGGGTGCGTGCAAACGTGGTGGCGCAAAGACAGCAGGCAAAAGGGGAAGCACAATGGCCGGGACCGGCCCACGACAGGCCGCGCTGCACGCACCATGGGCGAGGTGGCGATCTTTTCACGCTGCTCTGGGCCAAGGCCGCGCACGGCGAGGGCCGCCTGCGGCGAGATCTTGGCATACCGCCGAGTCAGGCGGTCGATGATGTTCTGCCGCTCGGAGAGGGTCAGCTCCACCAGGCGATAGGGCTGCCACTGGCGGCGGTCGATCAGCTCGGCGGTGATCTCCCGGGCCGAGGAGCAAACCGAGTAGATCATCTGCCAGGTGCCGCGTCAATAGGGGCGGCCAAGCGACAGCGGGAGGGCAAGGCAGCGCGCAGCAGGGACGTGATGTCAGCACCGTGGGCAGCGACGCGCGCACGCGTGTGTGTGTGTGTGTGTGTGTGTGTGGTGTACAAAAAGGAGAGGGCGAAAGAGAGAGGGCAAGAGAGAGGACAAGAGAGAGAGAGAGAGAGAGAGAGAGCGAGCGAGAGAAAGAGCAGGGGAAGGAGACCCCCACCCGAAAACACACATACCTTGACATTGGGCGGGATGAAGGTCGGCAGCCAGGAGAGGTCCAGCTCGGAGTCGGCCTTGGTCTCGATCAGGTCCAGGCCATCCACCACGACGACCACCATGCGCCGGCTGCCGACCTCCTGCAGCCACTGGGGGAACTTCTGGACCATCTGCATCCAGCTGGCCGGGACGTCCTCCTCCACCTGGCCATAGGCGCGGAGCTGCGTCATGAGCCGGTAGATCATGGCAATCGGGTCGGCGGCCGAGGCCGAGGCCGCCAGCGAGTGGTACAGGACGATGGTGTTGGCCGTCAGCCGGCAGTGGTGCTGCACCCAGTGCGCCAGGACCGTGGACTTGCCCCGGCCCTTCTCTCCGATGACCACCACCGGGAGGGTGACATTGGACGAGGGGCTGGTGGGGGTGGCGGCGGCGGCGGCAGCGGCGGCGGCGGCGGCCACGGCCGGGCCGGAGCCCGGCGGGGCGTTCTGCGCCACACTACTGCCCGCCGCCATCGGCCCGGTGGTCGGTGTGGTCGGGGTTTGGCCGAAGAGCGATGCCAGCGAGTCCGGGAAGAAGCTGGCCACCGGGGTCGAGGCCGCCGAGAAGGAGGCCGCCGCGCTCGGGACCGACCCGGACGGGGTGACGGGCACCCCGCCCCCGAGGGCCGAGACGGACCCGGCCGGCCGGCTGGCCGAAGCGCCGGTGGCCGTCGTGGCGGCCGGATCGGCGGCCGGTTGCGCCGGGGCCGCGGCCGAGCTCCGCCGGAAGAAGCCATTCAGCAGCGAGGAGGCGGTGTTGCTGCCGCCGGCCGGCTGGCCGCCCGAGGGGCTGGTGGTCCCGGCGCCGGGGGCCGTGCCGGCGTGCGGGTCGGCCCCAGGCGACCCGGGGGCCTCGTGCCGGCCGCCACCGGCCAGGCGCACGGCCACGCTCCGACGGAAGGAGTCATCCCCCGATCCGAGGGAAGTGGTGACACTGAGCAGCGGCGAGTTCGGCGAGTCGGCCATGGTGGCATCGTCATCGCTGCCGGCCGTGTGCGTGCCATCGCCGGCGGGCTGCGGCTGCGGCTGCGGCTGCGACGGGGCCGCCGTGGACAGCGTCCGCCCGGCCGACGCAGGCACAACGGCCGCGGCCGCGGCCGACGACGACGACGACGACGACGACGGCAATCCGCCACCCGGCCGGCCGCCTGGGCTGCTGGTGGCCACAATGCGCGCCAGGGAGGCGGCCCCGTCATTGGGGCTGACGGCCTGGCCGCCGGGGGCCGGGCGACCGGCCTGCGGCCCGGTGCCCGGCGCCCCGCCCGGGGCACCCGGCCGCGGGCTAGCCGGCAACACGCCGCTCACGCGCCCGGCCGCCGCATGCATCAGCCCACCGCTGAAGTCCGGCACCGGGTAGGTCAGCCGCAGCCGAGCGTCAATCTGCCGGCACACGTGCTCCAGGCTGACCGGCGTCGCGTGGGCATAGGCCAGCATGCAGGCCTCGTGGTGGGCCGGCTCGCGCTCGCGCACACACCGAAACACCAACACCCGCCAGGCACGCGACACCGAGGCACAGTAGCACGCCAGGGTGCTCGGGTCCAGGAAGCCGAAAACATGCAGCCATAGCTCCGGGGCCAGCTTCGGCGCGCCGCCGGCCCGGGGCGACACCGGCCCGGCGGTCTTGCCGGAGAAGTGCTGCTGCTGCTGCTGCCGCAGGGCACGCACTTCCTCCAGCGCGGCGGCGCAGGTGGACACATCCTCCAGGACAAAGGTCGGCCCGGTGGGCTGGGGCGGAGCGAGGGCGGCCGCCGTGGGGGCCACCCCCCCGGCCGACGGGGGCAGCAGTGGCGTCAACGGCTGCTGGGCCTGCTGCTGGGCCTGCTGCAGTAGCAGTGCCTGGATGTGACGCTGCTGGGCCTGGGCCTGGGCCTGGGCCTGGGCCTGGGCCGTGCTGTGGAAGTTGTCGATCAGGTGCAGCATGGAGTCCGAGCTGCCGCTGCCGGCGGCCACCCCGGCCGCGGCGCCGAGGCAGTGCCCCAGGTGCCCGCTGCCGGTGGCTGCATGCATGGACGTCGGCGTGGTGGCGGCCACCAAGCCGGGCCCGAAGTACCCGCCATTGGGCACGGCGTACGATTGCGACTGCGATTGCTGGTGCTGCTGCTGGTGCTGCGGCGCCGGCGCCAGGAGGGCGTGATGGTGCTGGTGGCCGTGGGGGTGGGCATGGGGATGATGATGATGCTGGCCGATGGCCAGCAGCTCGCCACTGTCGCTGGCTGTCAGCGAGGGCGACGGCGAGACGCAGGCGGTGCCGGCAACGGTGGTCGAGGCCCCGGCGGCCGCGGCGGCAGCAGCGGCCGCCGCTGCCACCAGCGGATCGCCCGGGGTGCTGAGGCCGACCCCACCACCATGGGGCCCGGCCCCAATGGCCAGGCTGGACCGGCGACTTGTGCCGGACAGGGCCCCCAGCTGCGGGGTCGAGGCCGACTGGGCAGTGGGCGTGGCGGCCGGGGTGATGCTGGCGTCGATCGGCGAGGCCAGGGCCGAAAAGGAGGGGAAGTTGGTGCCACCCAGGTGCAAGGCGGCCAGGGTGGGCGCCGGGGCGCCGGCTCCCGGCGGCTGGGTGCCATCGGTGCCGGGGGCGCAGAACCCCCCCGGGCCCACGGGCTGGCGCCAGCCACGGAGGGCGCCGGGGCCGCCGGGGCCCGGGCCCTGGCCCAGGTGCTGGGCGTGGGCCTGGAGCAGGTGCTGCGACTCCGCCCCGAGCCCCGGGGCATCCGGCGCCTCGACCCCCGAGTTGGGGGTAATCAGGAGCGGTGGCGGCGGGGCGGCCCGGACGAGTGACGGCCCAGGCGAGCTGGCTTGGGCGGCCATGCCGGCGCCGGGCCCGGCCGAAGGCGTGGCCGATGGTGGCGCGGCCGCCCCCGACGGGTAGGCCCAGCCGCCGTCGGTCGACCCGCGCCGGGGAGAGCACTCCGGCGACATGGCGCTGCTGTGTCGGCTGGCGGTGTTGCTGGTGCGAATGGTGCGGATGCCGCCGCGGCGTGAGCGCAAGAGGGACCCTGGCGAGATTGGTCCGGGGACTCGAGAAGCAAAGAACAAGGCCGTGCTTTTGAAGCGCTTGTTCAGGTCCGGGGCGATGGCCGGCGTGGCGACTGCAAGACACCGCGGGGGAGGCGGAAAGCCGGAATGCGTTGAGGACGGGGGTGGGGTGGGGTGGGGGGGGGGGGGAGCAGATAGGGGACACAGCCAGGGACAGGCCAAATGTGTATGTGTCAGCAGGGGCCAGTGCAGGGGTGGGAGAAAAAGGGCGAGCAAGAAAGAGAGGCAGGCGGAAAGAGGGAGTATTGTTTCGGTTCACATACCGACCGGACGAAGGGGCTCTGAGGGTGAAGTGGACAGGGGCTGGGACCGCTTGGGCTTGCCGAGGGATGCGGCAGCCGGTGTCGGCTGTGAGGGCGGCGAGCAAGGGGCCCGAGGCAGGCAGTGAGGACTGTCGGCGGCGGCGGTGGCGGCGACGTCAACATGCGCAGACACGCTGGGGCACGGGGAAAGGGCAGCCGAGGCGGTGGCAGGGGCGGCAGCCGCGGATGCGACTCCGGCGCGGGGCTTCGATGGACCGGGCGGCAGACGATGGCGACGACCTGGGCGTGGGGGGTTGCGACCGGGCGATCGGGCTGCCAGGCGCCGACGTTGGAGGACCGGCGGCGGTGAGGGAGGCGGCGAGGTGGTGACTGGCGCCGCGGCGAGGGTCGGCGTCGTCGGGCACGAGACAGGTAGATCGTCCCCCGGGAAGGAGCCAAAGCAGTCGTCCAGCTGGAGGTGGATCGAGGCACCGTGGAAGCTTACGGGCTGTCGGGCGCAGAGGAGCTGCGACAGGTGGTGGAGGTCCTCGGATGCGCGCTGCTGGTGCTGCTGCAGTTGGAGGAGCTCGTGCGAGCGGGGGCCCTCTCTTGGGGGGTTGTCGTCTTCTTCTTCCCCTACGGGTGCCGGAAGTGGCTGTGGCGACCGGCCCGGGTTGTGAGCAGGGGATCCTGGGTAGGACCTGCCGTGCGACAGGAGCACCGGCGAGTGCGCTGTTGCACAGGGGAGGGGGCATCGGCCAGCGAGGGGACATTGTGGCGCACGGCGTTGTGTAATTGCGCGTGAGCATGAGTGATGAGGAGGGGGAGGGGGGGGGGGAGAGACAAAGGCAAAGTCAGTGAGTTGGGTTAGTTGTTTGGGCGGACATCCCCGTAGAGGGGCGGAGGGGCCAGTCAGCCAGTCAGCCAGTCAGTCGGTCAGCCAGTCAGCCAGTCAGCCAGTCAGTCAGTCGGTCGGTCAGTCGGTCAGTCGGTCAGTCGGTCAGTCGGTCAGTCGGTCAGTCGGTCAGTTAGTCGGTCAGTAGGTCAGTCAGTCAGTCAGTCAGTCAGTCAGTCGGCAGCGGGCGAGTGGGAGAGCAGGCATTCGCCGAGAAAGGAGACGCAATGGGGCGCGAGGGAAGATGGAGGGGGGGGGGGAGGAGAGAGTGTGAAGTCCAGAAGGAAGGGCACCGGGGGGGCGGCACAAAGAGGTGCCCCGATTCCGACGGTCAAGGGGCCGGGAAAGTGCAGAGGGCCGGTCGGGGGTGGTGCGGCTGTCAGCGATCTGGGATCAGGCGCCCCGGCTGGGGGGGGGGGGGGGGACATATGCAGGCTCGGTCTCAACAGAGATCGCGGCGCATGTGGATGTGCGGGCCGGGGCCGGGGGATGGGGGACGGGGCCAGGCCGGGCAGAAGGCCGGGGGATGGGAGACGTGCGGCCGCGGCAGGGGGGACATGGCATCATCCCGAGAGTTGGCAAGTAGCCTGGGACGTGGCCAGCCCCTCCGGCCCCCGGGTTTCATAGTCCGGCGCGCCTCCGTGTGCACAAGAGTGCGCGCCCCCGGGCCTACGACCCGGGGGGGCGGCGGGGGGCCGAACACATTTTCTCGGGCCCGTCCTTCGTGCTGCACGGGGTGGCGCGGGGGGGGGGGGGGGGGGGGCCGGAGCGGCGACCTGACTCGGTGCTGTCCATGCTCGTGCGAAATGCCGACCTCCGGGCGCCCCGGGAGCGTGGTGCTCCCCCGGCCACGACTGCTCAGTGCTCCGCTGCCTGCGGGCCTGGTCCGGCGGCGCCCGGCCCCGATTGGTCACAAGCCACTGGGGGCTTTTTTCCCCGCCGCACCCACAGCCTGACAAGAAGGGGGGGAGGGGGGGCGAGTGGCGATCTACGGCACCTGGGCCGTCCGCTCTTCTCGCCGGCCTCCGGCCTCGGCTCGCGCGTGTTGGGCCGCGCCCCGCCTGCCGGCCGGGCTGCGGCCCCGACCAAGCCCGGAGCCCTTTGCGGCATCTGCCAAATCGGCACGGCCGAGCGAGGGGCCGAGGAAAGAGGCCGACGAGAGGAGGTCCGGACGGCGGTGGCTCCGGGACCCAAGGGCTCGGCCCCCGAATGGCAGGGCAGGAGGCCAAAGGAACGTACACTAGGAGGCGCGAGCGGTGACGATGCGGCTGGGCAAACGGCCAGCGATCACTCTCGGCAGCCGGGAGGGGCGGGGCGGCGGGGAGTGGTCCTCGGCGTCAGCAGTGCGAGGCGAGGCGCATGTCCGGGGGGGGCCGGGCCGGATGGGAGCTGCAGGGCACGCGTGCGATCGGGCCGCCTACATGGTCGAGGAGGGGGCGGGCGAAGGGCCAGGGTCAGAGGAGGTCATTGGGCCCGCCAGCCGGCGGCCGGACGCGAGTGCTGTAGGGGCGCGTCGCGCGACCGGGCCCGGCGAGGGGCCACTTCGCACGTCCACACATGGCGGCTCCCCGGCCAGCAGCGGAGGACATACCTAGCGTGCGTGCGGGCGTGCGTGCACCACAAGTTGCGCGGGTGCGCAGGGGGACGCCCAAGAGCGGCGAGGCGCGGCGAGGCGACGAGAGGGGAGCAGCTGCGGTGGTGGCGAGAGGCGAGACAGGGGGCGAGGTTCGGGGAGGGGGAGGAGGGGGACGA
>NW_009242973.1:2127556-2131229 GCF_000388065.1 Fonticula alba | reverse complement strand
GGAGGAGCCGGGAGAAGGGGCGGAGGAGGGGGGGGGGAGGGAAGGAGTGGGGCCAAAGTCTCTGGATCTCTCATGTCAGTCCTGCCAGGGATCTGCCCGCTATCCGATAGATCGGTCCGCGACTGGGGCAACGGGCACCGGCCGGCGCTCGGCAGTCCGGTGTGGCCGGGGCTGCGCGTGGAGGCGACGAGCAGGCCCGGACCGGCGGGCCTGCCCCCGGGCCACCATGGACAGAAGGCCGCCCATGCCTCGGCTGCTGGCTGTCCGGGTTTATTTCCGCCGCTCCTGCCAGGCTGCGGCTCGCGCGCGTGCGCGCGCAGAACGATCCAGCGCACGGGCGTCCTCGTCTCGCCGCCCCGCCCTCCCGGGCCCGAGACGAGGCAGCAGCTCTCCTCCTTGCGGCTGCCTTGCATGGCGAGCCCTTCGCGCGCGCCTGCGCGCGCGGCATCTCCATGCCGCTGGCACCAGGCCGGGAGCGGGGACGATGCCCCGGCCTGCGGCCAGGCCCCGGGGGTGGGTGTTTGTAACCGCGCACGCGACACCACCTGCCCGAGGTGCGGCCAGGCCCATGAGTGGCATCGGGTGGGTGCCCATCGTGCCGGGGGTGTGGATTTGGCCCACGCGTCGGCGCTCGAACGCGCCGCGGTCAAAATCCCATCACACCACGGGGGTGTTTTCTGCCGGATCGCTGTGACGTTCAAAACAAGGCCGCGCGAGTGCACCAAAAAAGGGGGGGGGGCTGCGAGCGCGCGCGCGCGCGCGCTCGTGCCGGCAACTGTTCGGCTGGCGCCCGAATGGCCGGCCCCGGGCCATGCTCTGCACCGATTATCGATCGGTTTTCCCACCGCGCGGGTCCTGCCTCGGCGACCTTTCCCTCGCTCGCTGGCTCGCTCGCCCCTGCGTCCCGCTTCGGCTCCCGTCCGGGCTCCGGGCCCCGACGCTGCCCCGGGCCCCCGAGGGGCAGGACGCCCCGCCGCCCGAGGAGACCTTCCCCGCCACCCCCAGGGGCTGGGGCAGGTGAGGGGAAGGGGGGGGGGGGGGGGCGGGGGCGCGCACTCGGCCGCCAGACCGCTCGACGCCGAGCGGCCACCACTTTGTGTACAGGGAGGTACACGCGCCTGTGCGGGGGCCGGCCCCGGCCCGGGGTGTTTTGTCGGCAATTTCGAAAGAAGGCGCTGCCGTATCGGCCGGGCCAGCAGGCAGACAGCCTGGCCGGCACTGACTGGCTCGGGGGGAAGACCCGAGGCCTCGGGTCGCCGGGGCTGGGCACGATCGATCGCGGCCCGGCCCTCGCGCCGGGTCCCACCCCCGCCCGCCGGCTGGCGGCGCTCCGCAGATTAATATCCCCCCGCCGGCCCCCCCCCCCTCCTCCCTGGACCTGGTGTGGGCGCCCTGTCCCCCGGGCGGGAAGCCCCGGCCTGGACCCTGAGCCTGGCTGGAACGGGCTCTACGTGCCTGCCGGCTCTCTCTCCCCCTCCCCCCTCCGCTCCATTCGCCCATGTGCCAGGGCCCCCTGCCTCGGGTGCGGCGCCGGCCTCTTTGGGCCCGGCGGGGTATCCGGGCACCGGATGGGCCACGCATCGCCCGGATGCACAGGAGTTGGAAGGCACCGCGTCTTGGGCATTAATTTGGTGCTGCTGGTGTTCGCGGGCTTGACCGCCCTCCCAGGCCTGGGCACGGCCCCGACCGAAAGGGCTCCCTTGCGCCGCCGGCTGGGGCCACTGGCGCGCGACACACAGACGCCACCGCCGGCACACGCCCTCGGCATCTGTCAGCAACACCCGGCCCGGCGGCAGGCTGTTCTGCAGTCGGGTAGGGCGCGAGCAGGGCGGAGCGTGACTTGCCCCGGCGACCCCCCGCCCCCCCGCCCCTTGCCCCTCTCGAGAGTGGCAAGGGCAGCCCCCAGCCGCCGGGTGGCCGCCGGAATTCATATTAACGCGTCCCTCGGCCCGAGGCATGCACAAGTAGCCGAGGCCCAGGGGTCGCGCCGCGAAGGCCCAGCAGCCGGCCCTACCCCACAGTCCGCTGTCTGGTCGGCTAGCCGCTCGGCCGGCTGATTGATGTATATACTCACACACAACACGCATGGATATATTTCTGTGCCCCATGCCTATATGCACACGCACACACACACACACACACACACACACACAATGGTCATATACCAATGCCGGGGAGCACCCGCGCGGTCTTTTCCGCCGGCCGCTGTTGCTGCCACTGACGCGGCAAGCCGTCGGTCGATGTAGCTTCCTCGCAGGAAC
Organism: Fonticula alba; assembly: GCF_000388065.1. Taxonomy (NCBI): domain Eukaryota; order Rotosphaerida; family Fonticulaceae; genus Fonticula; species Fonticula alba. The sequence continues at coordinate 2,128,968 of NW_009242973.1, read as the reverse complement.
AAAGATCTCGAGGCCGCGCCCTCGCCTGCCTTCCTCCCAAACCCTGTGCATCGCCACCGGCCGCCGTGCTCCAAGCCAGGGGGGGGGGGCGGTCAGGCGGACCGGAGCTGGGGGACATTCGGCCGAGGGACGCACACCGCGGAGCGAGGGAAACGTACGCGTCCGCTCACCCGGACGCCGGTTCTAGGCGCGCGCGACCGGAGGACGGGGGGCAGGCCGGTCCCGAGCACGGGTCCGCGCGGCGCCCCACATGCAACTTCCCTGCATAGGGCCGTTCGAGCCGAGATTAGCTGCCGGGTTTAAATTGGACCCCTGTTGAGGAGCCGCTGCTGGTCTCCCTCCCCGCCCGCCCCTCCCCCCCCCATACCCCCCGGGACACGGGGGGCGCCGGCCGAGCCGCGGACAAGTTGAGCGGCGAGGTGGATGGCGCGCGGAGCAGTGGGCAAGGCCCGGGGCCAGTGAGTGTCCCCGCGGAGACATGCTCCCGCGACCGGGCGGGGAGGGGGGGGGGGGGGGGGGGAGGGGCAGCACGCGCAGGTGCCGGCCCGCCCGAGGGGGGCGCGGATGCGCCCATCCAGGCCGCCGGTGCTATGGGCCCAGTCGCTGGCCGGCGCATGGGACATGGGTGCCGGCCCGAGCCCGGCGCCGAGGAGGGCCGGCACGCGGCGCGGGCCCCGCCGCCAGCAGGGGCCGGGGGTGTTGCCCCCCCCCGCCCCCCCCATGGCAATCGACCGGGGTGCATTGTCATCGACGTGGCGCGGCCGGCAGCGAGTGCGCGCTCGCTGGCGCTCGCGCCCGCACGCGGCAGGGGACTGCAAGCGGACACGGGCGCGCCCTTACCCCCGTGCAACTTCCCCCGGCAGGCGTCCTGTGTGAGGGGGCTCCAGGGCGCGCCAGGGCCGGCCGGCCAAATCACCACGCGAGAGCAGGCCCGGGGGCGTTATCGTGCCTGCCCTCGTGCGTGCCCTTGCCCTGGGCCCTGCTGCCGGTCCCGAGCGGCCCGTCGCCCCCGGGCGCCAGAGAGTCCCACTGGGTGCCTGTGCCGGCACGCGGGGTGAAGCATGCTGCCAGGAGCATCATGGTGTTTGTGCATGTTTGAGTGTGTCGTGGTGGTGGGGGTTGGGGGAGGGCAGGCGCGTGGGCCGTTCGGCCAAGGACGGCATCTATGGGCATGAGCAATGGTCCCACACACACACACACACACACACACACAAACGTACATATACATGCACACACATGCACACAGGAGTTGGTGGGGAGAAGTTAAAGACACCATGTCGGGTGGAGGGGGGGTATGGGGGATGAACCGCACCGCGCGGCGGCCCCTTGCTCGTGACAGGCACGCATGTGCACCTTCACACGGCATGGCTGGCCAGGTGCATACGCTCGTCCGCGAGACGGAGAAGGGACTG
>NW_009242973.1:2125547-2127396 GCF_000388065.1 Fonticula alba | reverse complement strand
CCCCGCCCCCCATCATCGACCCCCGCTCGGCTTTCCTCCGTTCCCTTTGCCTCGCGCCCCGCCCGATCTCCTTGCAGCTGGGTCGGCGAATCCGAAACGAGGCCGGGGGATGGCCGACCGAGGAGCAACATCAGTCCCATCTGCCGCCGGGCGGGCCTGGCACACAGGCAGACGCGAGGCGGCGCAGCGCGGCCCAGGTGCCGGCACCCCGCCGGCCCCTCCAACACCACGGTCATCGGATCCCAGGGGAGGGGGAAACCCGAGCCCCCCCCCCCCTCTCGAGGGCACCGGGTTTCCCGGTGGTTTGGCCCGAATGAAGCCCAGCCCAAAAGGATGACCCGGCAGGTTGCCTCGGAGGGCGAAGGGGCAGGGCGGGGGTAACCAATGCACATGCACGCACATGCATCCATTCTCCTGGGGGTGGGGGCCGCCGAGAGGGGGCTCCCGACCAGATTGTGCGGCTGGGCGGTTTTCCCCGCCCGGAGGGCCGGCGGCCTGCCAGCCGGGGAGGCGGGCGAAGTTAAATCCAATCGCACCTCGGCCTCGGATCCGCCCGGAGCCTCCCCTGCAGGCGGGCCCGGGCGCAGGGGGGGGGCGGCAGCCAGAGACCGAGGAAGAGACCGAGAGAGAGAGAGAGGGAGGGAGGGAGGGAGGGAGGCAGGAAGGGAGGACGGGCGCAAGGCAGGCATCCTAGGTCGAAGATACAACCCTAGCTAGGACGTCGGCCAACCGGAGCCCTGCCACCGAATAGACAAGGAGCCACGCCCTCCGGATTGAAAGGCACACCCGGGGGGCAGGAGGAGGGGGGGAGCGAGAATTGTGATCCGCGCATGCTGACTGGGCCATGTCCCCAAGGGAGCAATGTGTCTCGCTTCTCAACCATTCCCGGAAGCACCGGGCCCGGGGTATCGACGGGACCAAGCGTGCCCGGACGCGCGCCATACATTGCCCACAGCGTGGCCCTTCTCGGGGAAGGAGGGGGAGGCTGGCCGGGCCGGCCAGCCCACCCCATTGGCCCGAGGCTGAAATCCCTCTGGCCATCTCCGCCGGACCTGCCGAGCCGCGAGGGGGGTTTCACTGGCGGCGTCTGCTCCGGATGCGGGAAAGGTGCCGCTCGGCCCACAACACACCCACATAGCACCCTTGAGGCGCCCCCCCCCCCCCCCCACTGGGTGGTGAGCCAGCTGAAAAATGAGCCATTAGCCCTGCTGCCGGGCGGCGCGTTGTCCCCGGCCGCGCCGCTCCCACCCCCCTTCAAGTCCCACCTCCCGCCCAGTCCTGCCTGCACCCGTCCCCCGGCCCTGTCCGACGACACGTGCTCACCTCCCTCCCTCCCTTCCCCCCCCCCCCCCCCCGCCCCCCCCCCCCCCCCCACTCCCCTCCGCCCCGGTGGGACGGAGTGTGTCGGGCGCAATTAATCTCCCGCGGCACATGTCCTAGGCCCCTGGTCCTCGCGCGGGTCGCGACACCGAATGTCGTACACCAAACGCCGGCCATCGGCCCCGGCCGGACACTCGGCCGCTCTGGAGGTACATTCAATGCCCGAGCCAGGCCTCCCCCTAACCCCACCGGGCCCGTTGTCCCGCCTGGCTGGGAACCAAGTGCCCCCCTGGGGAGGACGCCTGCCAGCCGGGTCCCACCAACACGGCAGCCCGCCCGTCTGCATTGCGGCCCCCCTGCTCGCCGCGGCCCGTCCCCGCTCGCCCCCCCCCCTCCCCTCGCCGCTTTCGCGCCATGCATCCGACCATCCTCGCAGGACTTGCGACACCCGCCGCGACATGGACACAGCCGCCGGGAGCCCATGTGAAAGGGGCGCCATTGTGCTGGTTGATGCACCAGCACCACCACC
>NW_009242973.1:2122631-2125388 GCF_000388065.1 Fonticula alba | reverse complement strand
CCCCCCCCCCCCCCCTCCGGCCCTCCCGCCCCCAGACGCCGGCCCACCTCGGGGGAGGGTTGCCCGCCACGTCGTCCCCTCCCGACCCCCGGAGCCCAGGGCACCTGGTAGGTGTCCGTCGGGGCCCAAGCAAACACCTGCCCATTCTATTTTTGTCCCTCCCGAGGAATGCACCCGCAAGCTCCGGGCCCCCGGGCATCGGCCTGCCGGTGATCTGCCGGCTGGCTGGGCGCCCCCTCGCCGCCCCTTTGCCGGCCCCGCCCCCGGCCGCCGGAGGAATGTTCCCCGGCGCCCCGCTGGCCGGTCAGCGACACCCGTGTGTTTGGCCAGCGCGACACCTGGGCTTCGGCGATAAATTGCCCCAGAGGCAGGGGGAAACCCTCGATCAAAAGCCGCCACCCTCTTTTCCGGGTTCCCGCCCCCCCCCCCCCCCCACACACACACACACACGCACACGTGCAGACACATGCACACGCGCGGACACACGCACACACAGGCCGCTGGCCACCGACCATCCCAGGCCACCCAGGTGTGGGACATCATTCGCGTCATTCTCCCTCGGGCGCCGGGGGGTGGCGAAGCGTGGACCAACGGCCCCGGGGCCAGCATCCCAGGGGCCCCACCCGCCCGGCCGACATCCCCCTCAGCGGCCTCCTCCCACCGGGGGAGATGTCCACCTTCTACTTGCGGATGGCCGCCGGCCGGCCTGCCAATGACAAGCCGCGTCATTCGGCCCGGCCGCTCCTTCGAGGCCCCGGTCCAAACGCCCGGGCAGATGGCAGAGAAACTTGGCTCTGCCCATCGCGCCGAGTTAGCCTGCTCCGGGCGCACGGGCGGCGGGGGGGGCCGGGGGCTGTCTCCGCCACCTGTCTCTCCCCAGCACCAAATACGGGCACGGTCAGGCGACTGCCACCGCCGTGTCCCAGATGCCTCTCGTGCGCGGGGCGCTCCCGTTTCGGACATTCAACAGCCAGACGCCTGGGTGGCGCGCCCGGGGCTGGGGAACGGGCCGAAAAGCAAACACCACAATCAGAACATTGGCACTTCAGCCCCTCATCGGCCGCGGTGGGACATCCCCGGCACGGGCCAACCCCCCCCCCCCCCCCCCGCCCTGCCTTCAGATGACGCCCGGCGCACACCCATCCTTCGGATGGGCGCATGCCGCGGCCTGCCCTGGAGACGGGGCCGAGCCTCCGCCCCCCCCCACACACACACCCGCATGCTGGCGTGGGGAGCGTGAGCGCGTGCGCGAACCGACGCCCGTGTGTGTATGTGTGTGCGCGTGCGGCCGAAAGGAGCCCCCGCAATATCTGGCCCCGCACCTTCCCGGGTTTATTTTTCTCACGGGCTTACAGCCCCCGCCTGGCCCCGGGTCCGAGGAGAAAGCCATTCCGGCTCGGGCGGTCGCGCGGGGAAGGGGATGCTCTGCCGCGCGGGACAGGTCGGGCACCCGGCGGGTGGGGGACAAGACCCTCGCCCCCGCAGGGGGGAGGACCGGCTTATGGCAGGGCAAGGAAACCGGATCGGCAGGCGAGACCCGCCGATCTCGCCACCGAGCCCGGTGCCTGGGCACAGGACGCACCTGAAGGAGGGTACCTTCGAGACGCCGGGCGACGTGCCGCTCCTCCGCGCGGGCGAAATCGACGAACCGGAAGCACTCCGGCTGACTGGCTGACTGGCTGACTGGCTGGCTGGCTGACTGGCTGGCTGGCTGACTGGCTGGCTGGCTGACATGGACATACACACGGAAGGGGGCGAGCGGGGGCGAGAGGGCACACGTACCGGCACTGAATGTGGCGACAGCCGAGCGAGAGAGGTCTGCCTCCTCGGCCGGAGCCATCGGGGTGGAATACCCATCGGTCGAGGTGCACGTGCCCTCGTCATCGCCAAGACACAGGGCCCTCTCATCCGGCGATGTCTGAAAGAGCAAGATGTTGAGGTCGGCATCCAAATCCGAGACACCCTCGCCGAAGTTCAGGGCATTCGAGCTGACCAGCCCGAGTCGCGCTTGGGTACCAAGCTGCTGCGCCACATAGGCGCCATTGGACCGGGAGCACATGGTGGGCGCGCCTCGGCCGGCAGGGGGGGACACAACTTGCGGGGTGATGGGCAGGAGACGGCTGCTTTCCAAGACAGCCTGCGTGGCCTCGAGCGGAGGCGCCAGTGCTTGAGTGTGGGTTTGTGCGTCCTGGTGCGCGATTTGGGGCGTGCTCGTGTGTGTGTGTGTGTGTGTCTGCGCGTGTGAACAGGCGCACAAGTGGCCTGCAATTCCTTCAGGCGTGCAGCTAGACGTGCTATGAGGCGGGTGCACAGAAGAGGGGGGAGGTGCTTGGCGACTCGGGGAGGGCGACCCAGCGGGGCGAGGAGTGCGGCAAGTAGCAGGGGAAAGGATCAGGCAGGGCGAGGGCCAGTGCAGTGAGGGGAGGGGAGGGACTGGCCACTGGAAGGCACATTCAGGTAGGGTGCCGAAAGGAAGGGGGGAAAAGGCACCCGCTCGACCCGCGCTACCCCCGGCTGCCTGCGCCCGGGCCTTCGTAGCCCGCCTCGCCACGGGTGCCGACTCATCGGCGGCGCGGAAGGGAGATGTGTCCGGGGGCGCCCATCTTCTTCCTGTCACAAGGTAGACCCATGCGGGGATGCACTCCCACGAGAGGCACCTGGCCTTCAAGCGAAGGTGCGGCTGGCTCCCGGAAGCCGGCATCCTGGCCCTGTGCAATGCCGACTCATTTTTACCCCTCTTCACCCCCCCCCCCCCCC
>NW_009242973.1:2113528-2122106 GCF_000388065.1 Fonticula alba | reverse complement strand
CCCCCCCCCCCCGGAGCCGTCGCCGCCATCGGCACTTTGCGTCGGGCCGGCAGGAGCCGCGCGGTCCTTAACTTCCGAATGTCCCGCCGCCGATAGCACGGTGATGGGAGCTGGATTGGCCCCCGCTCGCGCCCCCTCCGGCCGCACCTGTAATCGGGCGGCTTTCCACGGTGATCGACGGAATTCATGAGCACGCCAGCGAAAGCCCAGCCCGTGTGCCCGTGCCCCTCCATGCTCGGGCCCATGCCCCAGGATGTGTATGTTCATGTACCGGTGCATTTGCGGCGGTGAGGCCGGGCAGGGGAGGGGGGGGGGACCTGCCAAAGTTGAAGGGTGCTCCGGCCGGGGCTCGAGACACCGGGGCGCGCAAGGCCCAGCCGGTCGAGCGGCCCCGAACAGGGCCGAGAGGCGTGCAGGGGGAGGGGCGCGGGGGCCTTTAGTTGGCGGGCCGGCCTGGGGAGGACCGCCCGGCCGCACACCCGGCCATACCAAACAAATCAACGGGGAGTATCATCGCCCTAACAGCGGGGTGATACCCGGTCGAGCGAGGCCTGGGGGCAGGCCCGGCATCCTATCGTAGATAGGGGATTGTCGCCGGTGCGCGGGCACTCCTCCCACAGCAAAAGACCGCCCTCACGGCCGCGGCCCACCCGAGACACCATGGGCCGGTGGGTCCAGGCGGCCGTTGCCCGGGAGCACCCCGACACGCGGCGGCCCGGGGCCGAGCTCCACCGGCATCGGGCCTCCTTAACACGGTGCCCGCCCTAGGCCCCGTCCCGCCCTGCCGCGGCGCAGGCAGAGCCCTACATCGGCGCGGGCACGATCGGCGCAAGTGGCCCCAGGCCCGGTCCACATGCCCACGAGCACGCCCACGATCGGGCTTGCCGGCCGGGGACCAAACGGCCCTGGAGGCACCGGCGGCGGGGCCAGCCCCGGCGCCAGGCTGGGCACGGCGCTCGGCCGCCGGTGCCTGCGTGCATGCGTGCACGCGCGTCGGCACCGGCCAACCGGGATCGCGGGCTTTTTATGCGGCCCCAGCCAGCCATGCGGTCGCCTCGAGCCGATGCCCATAAACCTCTCCTCCCCTCTCGCGCATTCCCCCCTGTCGCCCGGTATCCCGTCCCCTTGTCGCGCATGCATCCCGAGCTGCCCACTCGCGCGGTCGCCCCCCTTGCTGCGTAGCCTCGTGCCTGTCTTGCGCCCTCCCGCCCGCAAAGCCCGCGATCCCGCCGGCCGGCACCCGCGCACGCACGCACACCCACACACACCCACACACGCACGCGCTCGTACACACACACGCGCACGCACGGAGCCACACAGGCACCATCATACCCCTCCGCCCGGCCCGCCCTCCCCCTCTTCCCCTGGCTTTGCCCGCCCGCTCAGGCGTCGCAGCACGCAGGCATGTCGCCTCGGACACGCTCCGACGATCACCTCGGCCAGCCGCTGCTGGGTGATCACCACGATCGGTCGGACTACGCCAGCGGCGACCAGTCGCAGCCGCTGAGCCCGGCACCCGGCCACCTGCCAGGCCCCTCGGCGGTCATGGTCCGAGTCGACACGCTGGGTCTGCCGGCCGACGACTCGGCCGACAGCACGGACGATCTGCCCATCTCCGGCCGCAGCTCCATGGGCTCCCTGGCCTCGGTGGACATGGAAGCCGGCGGTGCGGCCCCGATGGGCGGCGACCCTGCCGGGTCCGATGCCAATTCCCTGCTCGACGCGGAGAAGGCCCTGGCCCGTGGGGCCCTGGCCGGCGGCGGCGGCGGAGCCGACACCGGCGATGGTGATGACGATTCGCTGGGCCTCCTGCCGGGGGCCGGGGCTCATGGAGGCCCCGGCGCCGGGCCCGGCAGCCGGTGCTCCACTCGCTCGAAGGTGGCCATCGCCGCGGCGACCCTGGTCTTGGTGCTGGCCCTCGCGGCCGGGGCGGCCCTCATCGGCGCCAGCAACAGCTTCCAGCCCTCGGGCAAGGCCGGCCAGCGGCCGGCCACCGGCCACACCAGGCCGCCGCCCCGGCGGCCGGGCTACTCCGGCACCGGGCCCCCGCGGCGGCCGGCGGCCAACTGCCCCCGAATGCGGCCGTCCTTCATCGTGGTCGGGGCCCAGAAGGCCGGCACCACCAGCCTCTATGCCTACCTGCGCACGCATCCGCAAATCATCGGCCTGCCGAACCCCCACGGAGCCGCCGGCCCCGGCGGCGACCACCTGCCGGCCATCACCCCGGAGGATGGCCAGGTGGAAACCATCACCATGCATCAGCAGGAGCCCGGCGGCCGGCCGCACATCCGCCCGGCCGTCGAGCCGCACTTCAGCCTGGATCTGGACGCCAGCCCGGACCCGGGCCAGGGCGGCCTGCCTGCGTCGCCGCTCGAGGCCGGCACCGTGGACGACGAGGACGACGGCCCGGACGGCATGGGCGAGCTGGTGGACCCGGTCCCGGACCCGGAGCCGGAGCCGCATTTCTATGTCTTGCGCCTGCCCTTCGGCCTGACGGCCGTCATCCCGAAGCCCTCGCGCCCGACCTTCCCCTTCTTCGGGGGTGGCCCCGGGTCGCGGCGCGCCCCCGGCAGCGGCAGCCCGGCTCTGGCCGAAGCAGCCGGCCCCGGCACCGATGAGCCCCATGCCGGCGACCGCCCGGCCGCCGGCCGCCTGCCCACCTGGCAAACCTCCGACCCCATGTACCAGGCCGCCACCGAGGCCGAGGCCACCGGCGAGTCGGCCCTCACCCCGGGCAGCGCCCTGCGCACCAAGGAGCTGCGCTTCTTCGACTCGGCCCGGCACTGGCCGCGCCTCGGCGGCCTGGGGCACCGGCTGCACCAGGGCCTCCGGCCGCCCTCCGGCGAGTCGGCCATCAACCCGGCCACCGGGCAGTTCATCACCGAGGAGGTGGGCCGCGCCATCATGTGGGACGGCTCGCCGGCCAAGCCGGCGGACATCCACCAAATGACCCCGGCCCAGCTGCAGGAAGTCCGCCAGCGCTATGAGAAGTTCTTCCCCTGCCAGCCGGATGAGGCCACCCTGCTGCACGATGCCCAGCATGGCCGCGAGAAGACCGTCGGCTATGTCACCGGCGAGGCCACCCCCGGGTACATGTACCGCCCGGAGGTCCCGGCGCGCATTCGCGCCGTCTTGCCCGATGTCAAGGTGCGTCGGGCTTCGCCATGCCAGCCGCCACGCGCGCCGCCCGCCCCGCTCCTGCCCAGCCCTCGGCCTGACCGCTGCTTTTGCCTCCTACCCCCGCCTGCCCCCCCCCCCCCCCCCGGTCCCGGACCTTGTCTCGGCCCCGGGCGTGCGCCTGCCCTTGGCCATGCCCCGACGCCCGGTGCATCACATGCCGCGGGGTTCCCTGCCGCCGGGCCTCCTGCACACGGGGGGAGGGGCTCCAGCTTATCGCCCTGGTCCGCGACCCGGCCGAGCGTGCCTACTCCCACTACCACCACGCCCAGAAGAACCACATGTACCAATTGGCCCGGCGCAGCCGCAAGAACAGCCAGGAGAAGCCCCCGAAGCGGCGCTTCCGCCGGGATGAGGCCCTCGCCGTGATCGACCTGCCGGCCATGTCGGATGCCGACCGCCAAGGCTTGCCCATCGCCGAGGTCCGGGCTGCTCCGCCGGTGCGTGTGTATGCCCATCTGCTGCTGTGCTTTGCCCTTGCGACGTGCAGAGCCCCCGCGCCGCCGGTGCAGAGGGGTGGCCGGGGGTGGGCCGCCCGGCCCGGCCCGGCCCGGCCCGGCCCGGCTCGAGAGGGCCCTGCCGGGGACCTTGACTCGCGTGCTTGCTGCTGGCCGACCTGTTGCTCACACACGAAGATGGCCTTGCATGGGGGGAAAAAACCCACTGACAGAAGATTCTCACGCGCCCGGGCGATGCTTCGCGGTCGGTGCACCGGCAGGCCGCCACGCGCCAGGGCGACCGCCGCCCCTTGGCCCCGGTGTTCCCCGCCTTCGAGACCCTCCTGGCCCGCGAGCATGCGGTCATCGTCAAGTGCCAGAATTCCGTGGCCGAGGAGCTCTACGGCCAGGACATGGCCAGCACCATGGGCGGTCGCGCCTACCTCGAGGCCTATGACCGGATCTATGCCTGCCACCAGACGGCCATCCTCGCCGGTACGTGGCCGTCACAGGTGGGCATTCATCCCCGCCACCATGCGCGGTGGAGGAAGGGGCGGGGGAGGCGTGCCCTGCGCGGCATCTGCCCAGCGCAGGCCGGGCAACGGCGCCAAGGGGAGGGCATGCCTGACCCGGCTGCTCGCCACCATGTGTGGGGGAGTTCCCGCTCGGTGGCAGGAGGGGGGAGGGGAAAGTGCCAGTGGCGGCCCTCGCCCTCCCAGGCATGGGGCAGCCGCTGTTCCGACTGCTGGCTGGTGCTAACCTCACTTGCCTGTGCCCACTGCCGCGCCCGTTGCCGCGCGTGCCGACAATCACCACCTCTATCCACGCGCTCTCTCACCATGCGGGGCCTGTCCATGCGCGTGCGCTTACTCCTCCCCACAGAGGCGGCCGGTACGTGGGCCGCACGCCCAAGCACACATGCATCTTGCTGCCGGCATGGCTGCGCGATCCTCGGGTCATGATGGCCCCCGCTCGCCGCCATCCGCCGCCCCCCCCCCCCGCCCCCCTCTCCGGGTTACTGACAGACAGAGACATATGTGACACACGCGCGCGCGCGCGCACTCGCGGACTTCCAGATCTCCAAGTGTCCCCCTGGGCCCTGCAGCTGATCCTCCGGTCGATCTACATCGCGCAGATCCAGTGCGTGTGGTCCCACGGGATGGGGCCCTCCGGGGCGCTCCTTCCCGCGCGCCCCCTCGTCCCCGCCCCCTGCCTCGCTCCCTCTTTCTCTCTCTCTCGTCCCCTCGCCCTCTCGGCTTTCCGCTGACACACGTACCCATGCTTGACGGCGGGCGGGGGCAAAAAAAAAAAACCCAGCAACATGCGCAAGGAGTTCCCGGCCGAGCAGATCCTCGTCGTTCGCAGTGAAGAGCTCTTCGACAATGTCGACACCGCCCTCGACAGCATTACCGACTTCATTGGGCTCGAGCGCCGGAGCTCCTTCCCCTCGACCGGGGGCCAGCTGCCCGACGGCCCGGCCGGGGGTGACGATCACACCACGCCCGAGGACCAGGCGGATGCTCCTGCGGGTGCGGAGGACATCGCCATCTCGCGGGGACCCCGGTCGGCCATCGTCGCCCAGGCCCCGCAGACCGGCAAGTGGGACGACTGGATCTTCCGCCGGAAGCTCAACTTTGTCGAGGGCAATCGCGTGGTGGCCAGCCACTCGGAGGAGCCTACCAACCGCAAGGCCATGAATCCCGACACCCTGGCCTGGCTGGACCGCCTGTTCGAGCCTTTCGAGTCTCTGCTGGAGGACTACATCGCCGGACAGCAGCACTGAAGCGCGCGTCCGCGTGAAAAGAGGCTGCCCCGGCCTCCGGCCGCGAGAGGATGGGCACGGGCCAAGTGCAGGGCGCGCCCCCGGGCATGGCGCCGGGGGGAAGGGGGGGGAGCCGACCTGCAGGATGGGTCCCGGGCAGAGGCCGATCTTTCGCCCTGCTCTGGTCGCAATCCCGCATCAGCGGATCTATGCTTCTCCCCCGCTTTTTTTTTCCGGGCGAGAGGGGGTCCCAAGGGGAGGACAGGACGGCATGAACTTGCGGCTGCAGGCTGGCTGGCTGTGCGGGGCGATGTGCAGCCGCGCACGGCGCGCCACGCACACATGCGCACATGCGACGGTGTGCCAAGCGCCGCCAACTGTCCCATAGACCCCGGCGTCGCCGCATCCCCTTGTGCGTGTGCGCATGTGAGGCGCGCATGCCATCTTCATGGAGGAGGTCTTCTCCGCGGGAAGTACATGCCGCGGAGCCGTGCCTCCTCGGCGTGGGCCTCCTGTCGGCGCGAGGCAAAGCGGCTGGGCCAGACGCTCGCGCACCGGCAAGGTGTTTCGAAATCACCGACACGCGTGGCTGCCACACACAGCCATGCACACAAGCAGCATCGGGTGCTTTTCCGCCCGATCAAAGAAAGTCCCCCGCGTTGAGGAGAAAACTGCAAAGGGCAGAGATGAAAGGCCAACTGGAATGCTAACGAGCGCGCCAGGGGGGCTTCCACATGGGAGATACGCCCAAAAACGAGATAGAGTCCCGCGTGGATATGCCCAGCGCCCCAGGGAGGGGTGAGGTGTGCCGGCGCCCCCGGGGTGTGTGCCGCCGTCCCCTCGCCCCTCCCCTTCCCCCCGTCACTGCATGCCTCCCTGAGCCTGCTTCCCTCGCCACATGCCCTGGGGAGTGCCTGCTCGCCGGTGTCCCGGTGGCCAAGAAGATGCAACGGAACGGGTGCCAGCGGGGGAAAAGGGGGCCAGAAAGACGAGAAGAGAAACCCCCAAACAAAAGACGCGCGGCCAAGGGGGGGCAGGAAGGAAGAGGAGAGACCCACAACGGCGGAGGTGTCTACGGGGGGAGAGATGTGTGCGTGCCCTCGTGCAGCTCCCCCTCCCAGCCGGGGGCATGGGCGCTCCTGCCACAATGGCCTGCCACCAAAGTTCGTCCTCGCAACACCCCCCGTCACATTCTGTACAATATAAAAACCATCCCCTGAGGGGGAGGACGGCTTCGAAGAGAATGGCCTCATGCACGGCGCAGGAAGGGGAATGCGGATGGGGGGAGGTGGCCACACACACACACACACACACACACACACACACACACACAAGGCGGGGATGGTGGTGTGGAAAGCAGGAAAGGCCCAAGGAAGAGGGGCATAGGGTGGGGAAGGAGGAATGGGAGAAGGACCGGCCGGAATTGGCCGGCCTACGGGGGAGGAGGAGGGCAGGAGACAACGAGGCGAGGAGTATATGTGCATTTATTCAGAGGGAGAGAGGGAGGGAGAAAGGAAACAAGGACAGGGAGAAGGAGGACAAGATGGTGTGCCGCGTGGTATAGCGTCCAAGGGAGGGGGGGGAGGGGGGGAGGGGAGGAAGTTGCCTCAATACATGTGCAGGGCAACCTCACTGCGCGGGCGCTTCAGCTTATCCATGTTCTTGGTGATGACGTCGTACATGATGAGGTAGTTGTTGAGCAGGTCCAGCAGGCTCATGCGGGCGCGCATCATCTGCTTCTCATCGTGCTCGATCAGGGCCTGCATGAGGTCCGGGTTGTCGGGGTTGTTGGTGATCTGCCCAGGGACATCGGGAAAAGGAGCACCAGAGGGGGGGGGGACACCAAGGAGGAGGGGGAGCGAGAGTCAGCCAAGGAACGCAGGCAGGAGGGAGGGGAGACAATGCCACGGAAGGGCACCGGATGGCAGGGCACACAATGCGGAGGCGTCGTACCGCCGACACAAGGTTCGCCCGGGACAGATAGAAGTCCAGGATCTCCGAGCGGATGCCGAGGAAGGCATTCTCCGTTTGCGACAGCTGACCGATGATCTCCTCCTGCGACGCGGCAAGAGCATTTGTGTGCGTACGTGCGTGCGCGCGCGCGTGTGTGTGTGTGTGTGTGTGTGTGTGTGTGTGGAACATATGTCAGCAAGGAGGCGAGCACAGTCGTTGCCTGCTGTACGGAGGAGGGGGGGGGAGGAAAGCAAAGAGAGGGAGGTGGGGAAAAAGGAAGCAAGACAGGGACCATGCGCACCTGGACTTCGACACCGAAGTTGTTGCCATCCTCAATGCGCGGGACATTCAACTGGACCCAGATCTTGATGGCATCGCAGATGTCCAGCTGCTCGTTGATCTCCAGCTTGATGGACTCCAGCAGCTCGCGCACCGTGACGGCCATCGGGTGCGGGCTGACCGGGGCGCCGGTGTCCTGCTGCGGGGCGCTGTCCTCGGCACCGGCAGCCGCTGCCGGCGCGGAGGTGGTCGTCTGCGAGGCGCCATCCTCCAGCCGCGGCAGGTTCGGCAGAACCAGCCCCTGCGGGAACGGCAGATTCGGGGTCGGCCGCGGGGCATTGAAATGGCGCGCGTCCCCATTGCAAGAGGACTCCACATTCCGGACAATGGCCAGCAGGTCGAGCTGATCCCCGGCGGCCAGCTGCCCGACGGCCGTGGCCGACGCCCGGCCGAGAGCCGACGCCATGGCCGTCGAGGACACTTGCGACACGAAGCTCAGCCGGGCGGTCTTGCGTGAAACCCCCAGCATGGTGGCCCGGGCATTGGCATGGGCCTTCATCATGGACCGGGCGTGCGAGTCGGCCGCCTCCTGGGCCGCGCTGATGTCGCACGGGTCGGTGGCGGCAGAGGCCGCGGCCGCCGCCGCCGCCGGGACCAGCCCGCCCAGCAGGTCATTGTACCGCTGGATCAGGGCCTCCAGCTGGAGGATCTTCCGCGGCACGCGGTCATACACGGCGCGCCACGCGTCGTCGCGCTTGCGCTGCTTGATCTGCTCGATGCGCGCGATCACCGCGTCCGGAGTGGATGCCGGCACCGCGGGGTTGGACTCGGCCCCGGAGCCCCGACGCGCCTTCTTCGGCAGATGCGTCGCCGAGGAGGAGGCGCTCGCCTCGGAGGTACGCTTCGAGGAGTGGTGATGAGCCATGGTGGTTGTGCGTGGCGGATCGGCGGAGGGGGACGGGGGGGGGGG
>NW_009242973.1:2105692-2113326 GCF_000388065.1 Fonticula alba | reverse complement strand
CCCCCCCCCCCCCCCCCCCCCCCCCGAGCAGATGGCGATCCCTCCGGGAGGGGAGACGTTAGATCAAATCGCGAGTCAAGAGCGACCGGCCGAGAAGCGCCTAGAAGGGCTTCCCCGACGTGTGGAGCACGCCAAGCGGCCAAGTGGCGCTCTGTCCCCGGGCCGGTGGATGCGTTGGCATATAGACCGCCGGTCGCGGGGGAACACCGGCGCCAGCGTGGCCCCGGCGTCAGCGGCGGCATGGCCGGGGCCACGCCGACTCCCGGCCACCGCAGGGAAGCGCCTCGCTCCCCCGGATCTCTCTCTGTCCCCCTCCTCTGTGTCTCGTGCTGCCCCGATCAATGTCCCTGCAATGTCCTCATGGAACTGGTCTATTCAGCGAATCGAGACCCTGATCCGGCCGCATGCTCACTTCGAAGAGGGGGGGAGGATCGCCGGCGCCTGGATGCGGGCAAAGCGCCCCCCTCCTTCCGCCTCAACTCTTTTCCCTACCGCCGGAAGAGCAAATCCAGCCGGTTGATGCGCGCCTGGCGCACTTGGGCACGGCGATCTGCGGCCGACGTACCGCCGGGGCCGGCCAGCGCGGCCCAGTCGCCACTCGCCGCCAGTACCCCGAATCCCAGCTCGGTGTCGCTGTCGCTGTCCTCATTCAGGAGCATCTGCTCACCGTCCGGGTGCCCGGATGCCCCGGAGCCGTTGGCCGTCAGGGCAGCCATCGACATGTCGGCACCACGGCGCAAGGCACGCCAGTCCTCCACCGGGACAGGGTAGTCGGCCGCCATATGGAAAGATCCCTCCCCCTCCGAGTCGGAGCCGGGCCCGTCGGCACGCGAGCCAAACTCCTCGTCAAACTCATCGGTCATGCCCCCATCGGACCAAGCCCCGGTGGTGGACCCGGCCCCGGCGTAGAGCCCAGTCCCGACAGAGGTCGATTGCAGGAAGGCAGGCGCGCCTGCGGCCCCGAAGAGATCCATCCCATCATCATCATCATCATCGTCCCCGTCACCATTGACATGCGCCTCGAACCTGGCAGCCCGGGCATGCGGTGGTGCTGCGGCTGCCACCTCCTCCTCCGCCGCCGTCGCCGCCGCCGCCGCCGAGGAGGCTCGTTGCTGGCTTGTCGCCGCCAGAGAGGGCGCCCCGCGCGCGTGGTCCTCCAGCGCCGCCCCCGCCAGACCAACCTTCAGCGTTTGCAGGCGGATGATGCGCGACTCGATGGTGGCCCGAGTGACGAAGCGCACAACATGCACGTGTCGTGTCTGCCCCATCCGGTAGATTCGATCGATCGCCTGCGCCTCGACCGCCGGATTCCACCTGCCAATCCGGCCGGCGAGGTGAAAACAGAAAAGGCCGGAGGTGAGTCATCGGATGTCTGTGGTGGAGATGGACGGGGGAGGGGGAGGGAGAGAGAAAGAGAGAGAGAGAGAGGGAGGGAGGGAGGGAGGAAGGGGGGCGGGCATGAAAAGGGCAGATCTGAAAGGCCCCAACAGGAAGGGGACCATAGCACTCCACTCCCTTTCCTTTCTCTCTCGTTCCCACTCTGAGACACACACACACACTGACAGACATGCACCCATATACACAACCGCCCAGGACCACACGCACCATGCATCCATCAGGTAGCAGTACTCGGCCATGGTCAGGTTGAGACCAACGCCACCAACGCGCACGGTGGCCAGGAGCACTCGCGGCGCGGTCGGATCGTCCAGGGAGCACTTGCTGAAGCGACCGAGGATGGTGTCGCGCTCGCGCATCGACAAGGACCCGTCAAGTCGGACAAACTGCCCCAGCGTGTCAGTGGACCACACATCCGCCGGAGGGGGTGGAGGAAGAGAGAGAGAGAGAGAGAGAAAGGAAAGCCTCCGGAAACACATCGCAAATCGGGCCTGACATACCGGTATCCCCCAAGCCCGGAGGAAGGCCGCAATCAAATCCAGGAACCGGAGAAAGTGGCTGAAGATGACCACCTTCGGCCGGCGGCCGATCAGATGCGACGCCGCGGCCTCCGTCGCCCCGGGGTCGCCGAGCTCCCGACGCCGACGCTCGAAGAGGTCCGCCAGCGGCCCATTTTCCAGCTCCAGCATCAGGGCATCTAGCTTGGAACTGCTGACCCATTGGCGCTCGGGGCCGAAGAATTCCGGCACCGCAGGCAGGACCCCGGGTGGCAGGGAACCGGGCAGAACCGGCCGCGCGGATTGCCGCAAGACGGCCTGGCTGCGGGACGCCGCCCGAAAGGCCGCCCTTTGGGCCGCCAAGGTCTCCGGATCGCCCTTCTCCAACAGGCCGCCAGCCAAATCGGAATCGACCCCGGCCAGACCCTCACGAGATGCTGGTGCCACCTCGGACATGCGCCAAGGCCCGGCCCGACACACCGGGCAGGGGGATCGCCGGGACCGCGCGCGGAAGGGACTCTGCAAGATCCAGCGCCCGAGAGCCGATGTGTCCCGGATTTCCGGCAGGTCGGTCCGCGCCAGGGAGTACATGTGTAGCAGGCACTCAATGCAAATGATGTGAAAGCAAGGGAGGATCATCGGGTGGGCCTGGGTCATGGAGAAGGGCGCTTTGGGGGGGGGGGGGGCGGGAGCTGCCGGGGCGGGGGGGGGGGGGGGGGGGGGAGTCATTTTGCCGCATTGTCAGCAACAACGCACATGGCAGACAGCAAAATCAAGGGCCAGCCGGCAGAGCGCCAAAGCGAGGAAGAACATGGAACCCAGGACGCACAGAGACAGATCGGACAATCCTGAGCATGTTGCCCCGACGTCGCAGGGGGGCTCCCCGCGTCGGGCATCGGCCCATCGGCGACCGAGCCGCCGGCGATCGGCTCGCTGGGGGCCGACGCGCCATGGGCCGGCTCGCTGGGGGCCGACGCGCCATGGGCCGGCTCGCTGCAGGCCGGGCGAGGCTCATGCCGGCACTGGAGCTGGGTGGAAAGGTGGCCCAGGTTGGCCCGGTCAGCTTGGGTGGCCAGATCCGAGTGAGCCAGGTCCGAGAGAACCTCTCGAGCAAATGACAGCCCCGAAGCGGAGGCTCCCTTCATGAACCGGTTGACCAGCTGTGGGCCGAGGAAGAAGGGGGGAGAGCGACAGAGAGAGAGAGAGAGGTCAATGACTTGCGAGTAGAAGAAGGGACATCCCGGGCGTGATTGGAAGGAGGGGGGCAGCCCCGGGAGGAGGGGAAGGAGCGAGGGAGGCATGAGGAGGATGAAGAAGGAGCGCACGCTCTCCAGATCGGAAAAGTAATCCTGCACGCCGTTGGGCTGGTCGTTTGCCTCATCGTCACCGAAACCGGTCCCGGTGCTCGAGTCGTCAGGGAACTCCGGCCCGGAGAAGGACCTCACGAGGTATGGGTGATTGCAGCACTGCCGCAATCGGAGAAGCATCTGCAGGATCGACGCATAGTTGTGCAGCACACGCTGGCTGATGTGCGAAGGAGAGAGACATAGAGAGTGCGTGTGCGTGTGAGTCAATAAGAGATGCAGACAAAAGCCTGACGCGAGCCCTCTTGAGGACGTACCTCTGGAGGAACATGTCGAAGATTTGCCGAGATCGCGTGCGGATGATGTTGTACAGCTGGCGCTCATGCGCATAGAAGCGGACGCTGATGACGCGCATCGTGCGCCCGGGGAGTGATAGGATGGGCGTCCCGTCGGGATCTTCGACGCACCAGCGAGCAAGGGTAGGAGCCGCGGTTAGGAAGTGCGGCCCATTGACAGCGAGCTGGAAGGAGGCGGGTGGGGATTTCCCGATATGTCGACGTACTGGAGGAGGTTTTAGTTCGACGGAGAAGCAGATCCCGAATGACCGGTCGCAGCATGGCCAGGGCTTCGGAGAAATTCTCACTGAAGAAGAGCAAACAACAGAAGACACGTCAGCGGACGCAAGCGAGGGTGAGATGCATGCAAAGAGGGGGGGAGAGAGAGAGATAGATAGATAGATAGATAGATAGATCGATGCGGCTAGCGCGGCTGAACGCATCGTGGCCGGGCGCACCGGTCAAACGGCTGGTCAATGCGTCGGCGCCAGAGGGCCACATTACACCAGGGCTGCAAACGAAGACAGTCGATCAGGGCATGCAGCTCGCGCGGATGGTTGTGGAAGGGCGTCCCGGTCAGGGCCCACCGACGGGTGGACCGAAGCAAGCGGCACCCGGCAAAGGTGCGCGAAGTGCGATTGCGCAGCTCATGGGCCTCATCGAAGATAACCCGATGCCACTCGCGCCGGAAGAGCCCCGGGAAGGCACTGGTCGCCAGGCTGACGTTGGCCTGGGTCCCGGCGACCGCCGGGTCGTCGGACTCCATCAGCAGGGTCCGCAACCGGGCATACTCCGAGGCCACAATGCCGTAAGTAGTCAGGATGACATCATACGGCAGGGGGGTATCCTGCTCGTGGGAGAGGACATTTTCGCGCGATGGCCCGCTGCCAGCCAGCGCAGGGAGCCCCATTCCACCGAGCAGAGGCCGAGACAGGTCAACACCGGCAGCCATGAAACAGGGACAAGGCCCAGAGGAGCAAGGGGGACAAGGGGGAGTGCGGGGGGTGGAGGGGGGGGGGGGGGGCAAAGAGGACAAAGGGAGCAAGGGGGAGGGGGCAGTTCCTCGCGCACTAGTACACGGCATAGCGCAGGCCGCCACCGCTGAAGCCGTTGGTCCGGCGGATCTCCTCGACCCAAGTGGTGGAGATCAGCGCCAGCGGCGCCACAATGAGGGTCGGCTGGCGGAGCTGCGGAGAGCCAACCCCCGGGCCCGCTGGGTTGCTGGACTCCGACATGTCGACCAGGTCCCAGTGCAAGAGGGCCAGCATTTGGGCGGTCTTGCCGAGGCCCATGTCATCGGCCAGGACGCCCCCTCGGGCACTCTCGGTGACCAGGTCAAAGCGGTCGACATTCCGGGTGCGCGGGCGCTTCCGGTTGACCGGTGCACTCGGCAGCGAGGGATGCCGGTATCGGACCTTGGCGTCGAGAGTGTGCAGGAAGATGACCCCATCTGCGGGGAGGGCCCCGGAACGATGGCAAGTGCGAAGGAAGTGCGAGCACAGTGTGAGTGACAAGAGGGGAAGAGCGAGGAAGGGTCGGTCTGCTCGGGGGTCTGTGCGCGTATGTGGCCGACACCTACCGGGGGGACTCTCCAGATGGTAACCCACCCAACTGGGATCCAGCGACTCGGGGTACACCCCAGGAGGGAGATTCTGAGCATCGAGCAGCGCCGCGCGCTCGCGCTGGCGCATCCACGCCACGCCCTGGAGCTGATGCGGCAGCAGATCCAAATGCATGGTGTCGGGCTGCTGCTCGTGGGCATTAGCAAAGTTCGGCAACGCCAGCCCAGCTGACAGTTCGGCCACGAAGGAGTTCGGATCGGCCAACCCGGGGCCTGAGGCTGGGATCGGCTCTGAGCCCGAATCCGGGGCTGAGCTCGAGCCCAGTGAGGGCGTTAATGAAGAAGAGGAAGAAGAGGAAGAAGAGGAAGATGATGCTGCTGCTGCTGATGATGATGATGATGCTGATGCTGCTGATGCTGCTGATGCTGATGATGACGGTGGCGGCGATGGCGACGACAATGTCCCCTGATCGGGTGCTTGCGACAGGAGAGGATCATTCCCGAACAGGGCATCCAGTGACAGGCCAAAGGCCGACATGACATCCAGCACGGGAGCCAAGCCCGGGGCCGGCTGCGGTGAAGGCCCCACAGCGAGGTCATGCTGCGTAGGATGCTCCGGCGCGGCCGGCAGGTCGGCCTGTGTGGCGTTCGAAAAGAGGAGATCCTCCGCAGCCAGCTGCCGGAGAACGTCCGCCGGTGGAGGAGCCACCGGGCGAGGGGCCACCGCCTTGAAGAGCGCATGATAGGCCACAGCATCCAGGGCACGATCATTGTCCGCCAGGGTGGAAGTCTGCAAGTTTGTGTGTTGGATCGACGTCGAGCCATAGGCTGGCGCATGCGGGGGCCCGCGTGGACGACGCGCACGTGGTTAGCGCGCATGGCAAACAAGCTCGGGCTTGGCCTCAAAAAGGGAGAAGACGCCGCGCACCTGCCTGGTTCAAGTGGACCTCGATCAGCAGCTGGACATCGGTGCCGGTGGACAAGAGCGACCGCGCACGGTCGAGCGGGCAATCGCCAATGTCAACACAGCTGGCCTCGGCGGAGATCAGCCCCCGCCAGAGAAGCTAGCATAGCCCGCAGGTGAGGTCAGTCAAGCGGTGCCGATGGCGACGGACGGCCAGAAAAAATGGCAAACGGGCGCACGCACTCGGCTGAGGAAGGGACAGTGCTCCATGGCCAGGCGGCCAATTTCGACATTACCACGCGGCACTCCCGGGGGGAGGATCCGCTCAAAGTAGACGATTTCAGACTGGCGCTTATCGGCTTGGTGGGAGGAGGTGAGATGGTGAGTTGGGTAGGGGAGCCATGGGGGGGGGGGGGGAGGGGAGGAGGAAAAGAGAGAGAGAGAGAGAGAGAGAGAGAGAAGAAGTGGATGGATGCCTGGGCATGCTCAGAGACAGGGCCAACCGACTGATGGAGGCTGGTTGACCGACGGCGTGCACACAGGAGGGGAAGGAGGGAAGGGAGGGGGGGACACACCGCCGGCCGTGGGAAAGGGGGATTTGCGCGAGCGACGGCCGCGAGAGCCAGCCACGCTGGAAACGCCGCCAGTTGAGCGTGAGCTCGGCCGTGATGCTGACCCGGGGGCAGTCCTCCCGGCGCTCAGTCCGGACTGGTTGGAGTAAAGCCGCACCCGGCTGCCGATGCCCATTGGCCCGAAGGCTGGGGAGCTGCGAGACGCCGGGCCGGTGTGCTCGGGCCCAGAGACCAGCCGCGTGCCGATCACAAAGCCCCGGACCAGGAAGCTCCCGAGCAGGACGCTATCCGGCAGAGTGCCCTGATCGGCCAGTCGTCGATAAACCCCATCGAGCGGGTCGCCAGCTGGCGCCCTTTCAGGAACGGCGGGGGTCGCCGACGCCGGGGCCGAGTCATCGGCACCCGCCGCCCGAGTCCACCGAGTGATTAGGGTATTCTGGCTGGCCGGAGGCCCCGGAGGGAGGGGGAGTTCCTCCAGAGCCTCCACATGCCCTGGAGGCAGGGGGAAACGCCCGGGAACGGCGGCCATCACTGGCGCAAGTGGGAGGTACCGGGGCACCGACTGCAGGAGCGGAACGCCGGGGGGAATGCCCGAGGCCGCCGGCAGGGGGGGGAGGCCTCCCGATGCGACCGACGGGAAGGGGGAACTTTCCGGCATGGCACCTGGCCCCGGGGGCAGGGCCATGCCGTCCTCCGACGATGTGGCCGAAGCCAGCGGATTGCTGGCCGCAAAGATGGACGTATAATAGGGTGCCGGGGGTGGCGCAGCCGCCGCCGGGGCTGAACCAGAGACGCCCTCCCCCCCGGGGGGCGGCGGACCAGTCGGGGGAGTGGTCATGCGCCGGGCACCTGGGGCAGGGGAAGGAGGAGCGGGAAGGTGCCGGCAAGAGAGGGAGAGGGAAAGAGAAAGAGAAAGAGAGGGAGGGAGGGAGGGAGGGAGGGAGGGAGAGAAAGTGGGACGATGCACCTCACGCAAACCGGAAACCAAAGATACTGGCACGAAAAAAAAGCCTCCAATCTCGCTTCGCGTGTGACCACGCCGTGCCCCCCCCCCCCCCCCCCCCCC
>NW_009242973.1:2105110-2105657 GCF_000388065.1 Fonticula alba | reverse complement strand
CCCCCCCCCACCCTTCGCGGCTGGCTAGATCGGGGGACGAGCGCGCGCTCGTCTTTCGTGGCCGCCACGCATCCAAGGTAGAACGCGCTAAGCTCGGCCTGTGGCCCCCGGGGGCGAGGATAACGCCCGCTCGCCGATCGCCGGGACATCACGTGCCAGAGGGCGCCACCTGGCAGCCACGGCTCAACTCCGTTCCGACTCGGGTCCAAGAGAGGGGAGAAGGCCCCTCGTGGCGATGTCTGGCCAGGAGGCATTGGCCCGACAGATGCCCACCCACAGTGCTCGCGGCTCGGGGGGGACACATTTGGGACTATATTATTTGCGTCTTTTTCGGTAGGAGCTTTGCCCGCGACCCCGGGAGTCTGAATCTGTCGGTGCCGGGATCGCGCCGGCTCCCACCCTCCACCCAGGTTGGGGCCCCTCACCCTTGGGCCGGTCCCCGGCCTCCTCAGCACTCCCGCGGAAAGGGAGCCGTGTCGAGTTGGTTCTCCGGTCTTCGCGCCCGTTTCGAGGTGCCAGTGTCAGCGTGGCCCCCCCCCCCCCCCCC
>NW_009242973.1:2102432-2103245 GCF_000388065.1 Fonticula alba | reverse complement strand
GTGGGTCCCCCCCCCCCCTTTTTCAGCGGGGGAGCCGCTGCCCCGGCGCCCCGGGCGCCGTTTTCCCCCCCCCCTCGACACACAGACAAACGGCGAACACCTCT
Organism: Fonticula alba; assembly: GCF_000388065.1. Lineage (NCBI taxonomy): Eukaryota > Rotosphaerida > Fonticulaceae > Fonticula > Fonticula alba. The sequence goes on along the minus strand of NW_009242973.1, from coordinate 2,103,141 downwards.
CCCCTCCTGGTGCCTTCTCTGTTCTCTCCCCTCCCTCCCTCCCCCTTCCCCTCTCCCCCTGCCACCATGCCCCCCAAGCGTAAGAACGTCGGTAAGTCCAAGAAGGCCTCCGGTGCGGCGGCTGCCGCCCCGGTCGCTGCCCCGGTCGTCGCCCCGGAGCCTGTTGTCCCGGAGGTCCCGGCCACCCCGGTCATCTCCACCACCCCGGTTGGCCTGGCCCTGGGTAACGACTTCGTCACCATTGCCCTGCACCGGAACAACGGCGCCGAGGTCATCGTCAACGAGGACGGCGAGCGCGCCACCCCCGCCTGGGTGGCCTACACCACGCGCTATGTCGAGGAGACCGAGGAGGACACCCCGGCCGACGAGGAGCCCGCCAAGCCCGAGACCGAGGTCATCCTCGGCACCACGGCCCAGCGCCAGTTCCTGCGCAACATGCAGCACACCATCCCGGAGGTCATGCGCCTCCTGGCCTTCATGGACGACCCGGAGGGCGCTCAGAAGGCCAAGTCCCTGCAGAAGTGGCCCTTCTCCATCACCGAGCGCGCCCCGACCGCTGATGACCCGTCGCGCATCGCCGTCGAGCTGAACCTGGAGCACCTCGAGGAGACCCAGCTGGTCACCCCGACCGAGTTGCTGGCCGCCCTGATCGGCGGTCTCAAGGGCACTGCCGAGGGTACACACGCCCGCATCCTCTCCAGCCGCCCCC
>NW_009242973.1:2097353-2102367 GCF_000388065.1 Fonticula alba | reverse complement strand
CCCCCCCCCCCCCCCTGCCCGGCCTGCCAGGCATCCTGAGCTCCATCGTTCGCGAGGCGGTCCTGTCTGTCCCCACCAACCTGACCGAGGTCCAGCTGGCCGCCATTCGCTCGGCCGCCGACAAGTGTGGCCTCAAGCTCAGCGCCCTGATTAGCGAGCCCGCCGCCGCGGCTCTGGCCCTCCTGGACGAGGAGCCCCTGGTGTCCGCCGAGCCGGAGAACATCCTGGTCTTCGACTTCGGCGGCTCGTCCGTCAGCACCACTGTCCTGCGCCGCTATGTTGGCGAGACCTTCGAGGTGCGTCTGCTTGCATTGCATGGCCGGGTGTGGGCCCCCGGCGTCTTTCCCTCGCCACCCCCCTCGCTCCGCGACATGGACTAAGCCTCTCCCCCCCCCCCTCCCCTCCTCTCGGATACCACCGTGCACATACACGCACACGCACACGCACACGCGCGCGTACGAATGCAGATTGTCGCTTCCAAGGTCGACACCGCCACCGGCGCCCGCGCTCTGGACGACCTCCTGGCCAACCACCTCCTGCGCGACATCTCCCGCAAGCTGGCCGACATCAGCGACAACCGCCGCGCCATGATCAAGCTGCGCATGGAGTGCGAGCGCATCAAGCGCACCCTCTCCCAGTCGACCACCGCCCCGGTCTTCGTGGAGTCTCTCCATGACGGCATGGACTTCGCCGGCTCCAACATGTCCCGCTCTCACTTCGAGGTCCTGATCAGTGCGTCAACCCACCACCCTCCGGTCGAAGTGTGCAGCAAGGGCAACCACCGGGGAGGAAGGGGGGGGGGGGGGAGTGTCACACATGCGTGTGTGTCCCCTTTTGTGTGTATGTCTCCCTGCGCCGGCCAAACTAACCTCTCTTCCACGTGCGCGTCCTCGTTTCATCATCATCACCCCCCCACCCACCGCGTAGCCCCCATGATCCAGTCCCTCCTCAACTCGGTGGACAGCTTCCTCACCGTGAGCAACATCCCCCTGAAGTCCATCCAGCGTGTGATCCTCACCGGTGGTGGCTCGGCCATCCCCCTGGTCCAGCGCAAGTTCTCCGAGCTCTTCGGCGAGGGCGTCCCCGTCATTCGCGAGCAGAACAACCCCCAGGAGACCGTGGCCCGTGGTGCTGCCCTCCATGCCTTCCACCTGTTTGACCAGCTGAAGCCGGCCGCCGACGAGCCGCTCCCCGAGCTGCCCACCGTCTGCGCTGACAACGAGCTGCGCGCCCTGACCAAGGCTGTCGGCCTGGCTGGCGCCGATGGCAAGTTCGTCCCGCTCCTGCCGGCCGGCACTGCCGTCCCTGTGGCCATCTCTGTCACCTGCGAGGTGGCCGGCGACGACAAGGCCAGCATCCTGTCGATTGTTGGTGCGTACTTTGGTGGGGGTGGGGGTACCTGTGTGTTGGCCGACCCCCTGGGGGGGGGGGTATTTTTTTGCTCTCCGTCACATGCTCTCCCCATGCGATAGCCTGTTGGTCATCCCTCCCCGCGCCTGTGCTGACTCCCTGTCTCTCTCCCTCCCCCCTTCTCGCATCTGCACAGCCGGCGACTCCGAGACCGCCGCCGAGAACACCTCCGCTCTCGACATCATGATCCCCGCCTCGGCTGGCCCGGAGGTCAACCTTCTCCTGTCGGTTGACCGCGCCGGCTCGGTCAGCGCCCGCATCACCTCCAACGATGGCTCGGAAGTGGTCAGCGTGTCCGCCTAAAGAGAGAGAGTCGAGCAGAGCGGGGGCTGAGAGCGCTCCAGCAGCCAGGTGAGGAAGGAGGGCGGGCTGCGCCCCCTCCTCTCTGTCCCCCGGCGAGCATGTGCCTCTTCCTCCCCTTCGCCGCCGCCCCCTTCCTCCTCAGTGCGCACAGATATGCTTTCACATTTGTAATATATTTCGTTGTCCAGACAGAGAGAGAGAGCAGGGCGAATATCGGGTCGCACCTGGAGAGGAGGGGGGGAGGGGGGGGGGGGCGACAACGCGGCAGGAGAGCCACAGGGAGGGGAGGGCTCAGAGATGTGCCTTGGTGGACTTGGCTCCCAAAAGAAGGGGGCACAGATGAAGAAACCCGAGGGCCAGAGGACCGGCAACAAAAGGGGCAGGGCACGGGGTCCGATTCAGGGATGTATGTTTGCTTCCGAGAAGTGGGGAGAGGGAGCCAGGAGCTCACCAGGGCTGCATGCATGGACAGCCACCCGCCGCCAGTGGGGAGGCTGAGCCTCCTCGCCCTCGGCACTCCCGCTGGGAGGAGGGGGGGGGAGGCGCTGGCGTACGAGCCGTCCTCCCGGTAGAGAGCAGAAAAGGAGGTTGCCCATACACCAGGCATGCACAGAGGGCAAAAATTCCCACAACCCACACGCACATACACATGCCGCTCCCCACCAGCCCCCGACGGAGCAACAAAGAGGACAAACAAAGGGGAAGAAGAATATATGTACGACCGTTGCATGTATGCATACAAACATACACGCAGACAGACACAAGGGAGGGGGGGGGGGAGAGGGGAGATCGCTTAGAGCTCCTCAGCGACGCCGACCTTCTCCTCGAGGAAGTCGGTGATACGAGAATAGAGATCGGGCTGGGTGCGGGCACCGGTGTTGACGCGATGGTCACTGTCGGTGTAGTAGTGCTGCTCGAAACGGACCGACGCCTGGGTCAGGTTGTTGGAGAAGACGACGGCCTGCTGGAAGTGGACATTGTCATCATCAGTGCCATGGATGAGGAAGTAGTCGACGTTCTTGAACGAGTCGAACTTGGTCAGGGCCGAGGACTTGTACTTCTCGCCGTTCAGCTGCGGGGTGGACATGAAGCGCTCGGTGTAGATGGTGTCTGGGAGGGAGAGGGGCCGAGAAAAGGTTGGGTGTCAGGCTGTGCGTGCGTGTGCGTGCGTGTGCATGTGTGTGTGTGTGTGTGCAAGGAGGCGAAAGATAGGGGGAGAGAGGGAGGGAAGAAAACAGAAGGACAACACCAAGAAGACACAACAGGCACAAATGAAAAGCCAAGGGGAAACGCACCATAGAAGCGCCAGTCGGTGACCGGGGCCACGGCAACACCCTTGCGGATGATGGAGCCGGCATCACGCTCCAGGATCTTGGAGGTCATGTAACCGCCATAGGACCAGCCCCAAACAAAGACACGCTTCGGGTCAACGTAGCGGGCCTTGGAGAAGTGCTCGGCAACGGCAATCTGGTCGGCCACCTCATAGTCACCGAGGTTCAGGTAGACGGAGTTCTTGAAGACATTGCCACGGCCACGAGTGCCGCGAGCGTCAGCCCGGACAATGATGTACCCCAGCGAGGACACCAGGTAGGTGTGCCAGTCGTTGGCCGGGAACTCCCGGGTGACCATCTGCGAGTCGGGGCCACCATACACATGCAGCAGCATCGGGTGCTTCTTGGAGCTGTTGAAGTCGAAGCCGGCCGGCGCGGTGAGGGACACATCCAGATCGTAGTCCCCGATGCGCAGCTTGGTGTAGTGCACCTGCGGCATGGCATACGTGGACAGGAGCTCCGCCAGGGCGCGGTTCTCCTGGACCACATGGCGGAAGGCCGGGTCGGCGGTCGAGTAGATATGCTGGGTGGGAACCGACGGGCCGCGGTAGTTCAGCAGGTAGAACTTGGCATCCGGGCTGAAGGAGGCCGTGTACCAGCCGGGCTGCTCGGCGGTGATGTGGCGCTTGGGAATGGAGGCGTCCAGGTTGACGGAGTAGAGGTTGCGCTCGATGGCCCCGTTCTCCGTGCTGAAGTAGAAGATGGTGCCGGTCTCCGGGTCGAAGGCCGCATAGGCGGTGACCTCCCACTCGCCGGAGGTCAGGTGGCGCACGGGCTTCGGGCTGTCGAAGGAGAAGAGGGCCAGATGGTTGTACCCATTGACCTCGATGATGTCGACGTAGCGCTCGGCCGCGGCATCGGTGGCCGGGACCGTGAGGATGGAGAAGTAGTCGACCCAACCCTTGGCCCGGGCCTGGGAGGAGATCTGCTGCGCGGTCGGGCGCTCGTGCGACACGGTGTACAGGTCGGCCTGGGTCTGGATGCGGTCGGTCACACGGACAACCATGCGAGCCGGGTTGGACCAGGCCACATCGACGATGATGAACTCGTCATCACGCTCGAAGTCCACATTGGCAATGGTGCCGGAGTCGACGTCCATGATGCTCATCTGGACGATCGGGTTCGGGTAGCCGACCTTCGGGTACTTGACCGGCGTGTGGGACGGGTAGTCGGTGTTGCCGTAGCGAGTCAGGTGGAAGGTCGGCACGTCGGTCTCATCGGAGCGCATGAAGGCGAACTGGGTCCCGTCGGTATTCCACCAGATGGAGTGCGCATGGCCGAAGACCTGCTCCTCGTACACCCAGCTGGGCACACCGTTGAGGATGTTGAGGCTGCCATCGTGAGTCACGCGATCGGTGTCGCTCAGGTTCCCGGACACATCCTTCAGCAGGAAGATGTCGTTGCCCTTGACGAAAACCAGGCGGTGCCCGGTCGGGGCCCAGGAGACGTGCTGCAGGCGCTCGGCATCCAGCTTACGCGTGGTGCCATCGACCATGGAGTGCACGAAGTAGAAGGCGGTGAAGGAGTGGCGCCAGACGCCGACACGCTCGGTGGCCAGCAGGACGAACTGCTCGTCCGGGGAGATCCAGTAGTTGAAGAAGCTCAGGGGCTCGTTGGTGTCGGGCTGGGTGCATGATGCGCAAGGGCGCGGGGGTCAGTGGAGGGGAAGGAGAGTGGGAGGAGGGGGGGGGGGGGGGGAAACACATGGGGAGAGCGAGAGCGAGAGACGGCAAGAAAGCCGGAGGAAGACGCACGTTGATGACGGAGGCGGCCTCGAGGAAAACCTCGGGCTCGACAGTCGGGAAGCGGGTCAGCATGATGTTGCCGGAGGCGTCACGGTGAGTGGACACACTGCCGGACACCCAGCGGACCGAGGTGGTCACCGGCTGGAAGGTGGAGTTGAAGATGTCATTGAAGCCGAACTCGGTGCCGTAGGAGGAGGACTCTGGGGACGGGCGGGGAGGGGGGGG
>NW_009242973.1:2095191-2096842 GCF_000388065.1 Fonticula alba | reverse complement strand
GGGGAAGCCAGCCTCAGTATCCGTGTGCTGGATCAGGCCGGCCTGGTCGTCGTCGACGCCGCCGTAGGTGGACGCCATGACGAGGGGGAGCGGTGCGCGGCGGGCTCGGGAGGGGGGAGGCGGCGGGGCAACGGAGGCGGGGAGGGGGAGAGGGGGAAAGGGGGCGGTGGTGCGGCGGTAGTAGGGGGAGGAAGGACGAGATCAGTGATCGCGACCGTTTCTCAAACCCGGGGCTCACTCGGTTATGAAACCCGGACGAGGAGGGCGCGACCGGCTGGCGGGCCGCCTCTTCGGGGGGCTGACGCAAACACACGCACGCGCACACGCACGCGCGCACGCCGCCCTCCCACAGACAGGCCGAGGGCCCGCGAGAGGCCCCACCCCCCAAGCATCGCCCCCGCCGCACGCACCGGGACCCACTCAATGGAAGAGCGTCGCACGTTCCCCATCCGCAGCCTGGGCTTGAGGACGGGGGGGGGGGGGGTGGCCTCGGGCCCCTCCTCGGCAGGTCCCCTGGGGCCGGGACCGGGCCGCGGCGGCCTGTTTGTCCTGGCCCTCGCCCCAGAGTGGTTCGGACCCTCGAGAGCGGCCAAGGTGTTGTCTCCCCGGTTCCAGGCCCGCGCGGGCCCGAAACACAGGACGACGCCAGAGCCGGGCCGACCTCCGGCTTTTCCTCGTGCCACTGCCGTTCCCCCCCCCCTCCCCCCCCCGTGCCGGCCCACCCGGGCGAGGGGCAGCCAACGGCAAAATAGCGTCCGACCAGCAGGACGCCACCCCCACACGGGGCAGGGGCGGGGGGGGGGGGGGGGGCACGGAAATCCGCGTGCGTGAAAAAGAAGAAGCCAGAACAACCCCCAACAAAAAAAAAAAACCACAAAAACGGCCCACCGCGCGCGTGAGAAAGGCCCAGTCTCTCGGCCCGCACCAGTTCTGTCCGCCGCGCAAGTGCAGGCCCATCCCGCCTCCCGGCTACGGGGACGGCAAAAGAGAGGCGTCGAGGCCCCCCCCCGCCCTCCGCGCCCCCTGGGGAGGGACGGGGCTGCCCGCGGATGCGGCGCCGGCACGCCCCCCCCCCCCAGCGCAGCACACTCGACGCCCGTGGGCGCGCGTGCCCGGTGCCTCGGGCAGGGAGGTAGGACCTCCCCCCCCCCCCGGCTGTATGCCGCCGATATACCGCCGCCTTGTCAGCTCGGCCCGCCGCCGCCCGGACCTGGGCCGCCCCAGCGTGTCGTCACGTCCGGGTCGAATCGCGGATCTAATCTCCAGTCATTGGAAGGCCCAGCCGCGGGGCTTGGAGCCGGGGATCGCCACGCGTGCGCACGCACATATATGTGCCCCAACACGCGCCCTTGCGCCGGAGAGGCGGCAGGGCTTTCACGCCTCGCGGCCGGGTCCACCTCTCCTGTTGTTGTTTTTTCCCCCAGGCTCCCGCCCCCGAGGCGCCGCCTCTCATCTCCCGGCCGAACGAACACAGGCATGCATCCCACGCAGACGACACATGGGCCGGCCGGGCCGCAATAATTCCCCCGAGGCCACGCTCGGCCAAGAGCGAGGGATGCCACCGGCACGGGCGGGGCATGCGCTCTCGCGACACTCGGGCGCCCGCCCCCGCCGGCGGTATTATTCTCCCCTATTCGCGAGTCAGCGGCCC
>NW_009242973.1:2087976-2095133 GCF_000388065.1 Fonticula alba | reverse complement strand
GGGGGGGGGGGGGGTGGAGGCCATCGCACCTGCGCCAGAGCGGGCGCCACACGCCGACGCCGGCGCTCCACGGTGATATTGGCGCTGGCGGGCGCGAACACGGGTGCAACATGTGCAGGCCCCCGCCGGCGCCGGCTCCGCACCTTTCCCCCTTCATGCAACGCAGCCACCGAGGGGGCGACCGGGCCGGCCGAAGCGGGACATGAGGGCAGGGGGCTGCAGGGAAATGTGTGTGCGAGAGGGCGCCAGTCGGAATGTGTGCCCGACAAAGCATAGACCTGGTCTGGCCCGGGGCGCCGAGGGCAAGAGGGCGCACGCGCACGCGCCTTTGAGCAAGTGCCCAGGTATGCTTGTACGAATTTGTGCCGGGTAGAGTGGGATTGCGGCTGTTTGTGTACGTGCGCACACAAAGGCCCCGGCCCCGGTCCACTGAGCTCGCCCCCCCCCCTTCACATTTTCCTTGCACCCACGCGAGTAGCCCCCCACGCCCGGCATGGAGTCGTCCATTCGCTCCGTTGAGCGGCATTTCACCCGGGTCGAGGCCAGCCTCGAGCACATCCAAGACTGCCTCGACCGCGAGTTCATCCAGTCGTGCGTCCCGCCCGCCCGCCCGCGCCGTCGACCATGCCGAGGATGACATCTCGATGGGGCTTTCTCCCCCTGCCCCTTTTTGCCTCCTCTCGCATCCTCCCCCTCGCGCCCCTTCCCCCCTCTTCGAGGCCGTAACACCCGCGCCCTATGCTCCCCCCCCCCCTCCACCATAGCTTCGACGTCCAGCATGGGGAAGACACAAACCCGATCAAGCTCCATGCGCGCGTGGAGCAGCTCCTCAGCGGCCTGTCCGAGATGAAGAGCGACCTCGCCGCCCTGCGGGAGACCCACCAGGTGCGCACCCCTCTCGCCCGGCAAGCAGCCCCTCCCCCGGCCTCCGCCAACCCCATCTCCGAGCACTGACCAGTGGTGTATGCACAGCAATTCCGCGATGACTTCATGCCACAAATGGAGCGGAATCTGCGGCTAATGCAGACCCTGTCGCAGGCGACCGGGCTTCCGCAGCCGGACGGTGTCACCCACGCCGTGGCCACCCTGTCTGCTGTGCTAGATGCGTCGGATACGCCGCCCGCGCCTGTGGTCCCAGCGCCTGCAGCCGCTCCGGCCGACGACCCGACGCCCCCGCACCGGTGAGGCGGTGCTTCTCCGAGGGAGGGGCGTGAGCCCGCCTGCCTCTCTCTCCCTCCGGCCCTCTTGGGCCCTCCTGACAATAGACACCCCATCCATGGAAGATCGTGTGCCCTCCCAGCATAAATACCCGCACCCCGCCTGGCACTGACGAGCCAGGTCTTTGCCTGCGATGTCCCTGGGGGCGAGGAGGTGGGGAGATCGACTGCGGACGCCACCCGGAAGCGGCGAACCTCATGCTGGCGCCCGGACTGAGCACAAGGCGAGAGAGACAGAGAGGGGGGGGGGGTACGTGCGCTATCGGCGCCGTGTGCGGTGAATGGGCTCTTCTCCCTCCAAGTGGCCGGAGGCCGCGATCTACGGCGCCGGGCACGGAAGTGGACCAGACGCCCTCGAGCAAGCAACGCTCGAGAACCGCTGGCGCATCCAGAGGGCGAATGCGTTGGTATCTCCAACGAGTGCGTGTGCGGTGGCATTTGGAGCCTGCCAATGCGAATCGTGGGCACCCTCGCCGCTCCGCTCGGGAGACGCGCGCCGGAAGTGCAGAACCGAGAATCAGACCCTCGGTCCAGCCTCGCGCAGTTCCGCTCTCTCCAGCACACACGCAACGCACACACACGCACAGCGAGCGGCGACACAATCCGAGGACACGGGGGGAGAAACAAATCCAGCGCGGGAGGGACAGGGGGATAGCGAGAAAAGTGCCCCGCAAAGCGGAGCACAGAATGCGCCAGGTCCGCAGGGGGGCGGGGGAGGGATCGGAGGAGGAAAGGACAACAGGCGCCTCGCGCGTGCGCGCCCGAACAAACGCGCTCGCGCCGCATGTGGACGTGGCTTCTCCCCCCCCCCCTGTGCTGCCGCTGCTGCTGCTGCTCCCTTTCCCCGCTCGTCCTGCCGCGCCCGGCGCGGGGAGGCGCGGAGCGCCGGGAAGGAAGAAAGAGCGGGAGAGAGAGAGAGGGGACGGCACGGCGAGCACACGGCAGGGCGGGGCGTGCGCGTACACACGCACACACACACACACACGCGCGCGCGCGTGCCTCGAACACCCACACCAACCCCTCGGCGCGCCCTTCCCCTCTCGCCCCCCTCCCCCGTACAACATATCCCCCCCCCCGCGCGGCCAGAAGGCAGGGCAAAAAACCGGACAAAGGCATCACAGACACACAGGTAGTATTGTGTATGTGCGCGTGTGTGTCACCCGGCCACCCATACCGCACCGGGGGCGGCGGCGGCGGCAGGAGAGGACGGACAGGGGGGAAAGGGGACAAGTCCCTTAGACGACGGTGCCGGAGGCAGCGGCGACACGGGGCCACAGGTCGGAGGACTCCTTGGCGACGGGGCCAGTGATGGCGGAACCCTTGAGCTCACCCTTGGGGTTGACAATGACACCGGCGTTATCCTCGAAGTAGAGGAAGGTGCCATCGCGACGGCGCCAGGCCTTGCGCTGACGGACGATGACGGCGGGGTGGACGCGCTTGCGCAGATCGGGCTTACCCTTCTTGACGGTGGCGATGATCATGTCGCCGGGGGAGGCAGAGGGCAGGCGGTTCAGGCGGCCCTGGTTGCGGACGGCGGCGATCATGTAAAGGTTCTTGGCACCGGAGTTGTCAGCGCAGTTGATGACAGCGCCGACGGGCAGACCAAGGGACATCTTGAACTTGTTGCCCGCAATAACGGTACCTGCGCGCGCGCGCGTGCAGAGGGGGGGAGAGAGAGGGGGGAAGCGGGGCGGACACGAGGAGCGTGAGTCGCGAGAAGTCAAGAAGCGAGAGGAGGAAGCGAGAGCGAGGGGGAGAGAGAAGGAGAAGCCGGCCGATCCGCGCGCGTTATGCCAGAAATTGCCGCCGGAGGTGATGCATGTCCCGAGAGAGGAAGAGAGAGGAAGACACCCCCGCACGGGGAGAGAAACCCAGAGAGAAGCCCACACCGAGAAGAGAGAGAGAGAGAGAGAGAGCGCGCGCGCTGCACCAGCGATGGCCACACATGTGACGCGGCTCGCCCCCAATGGAGAGGGACGCGCACGGGCGCACGCTGGCGCGGCAAGCACTGCCCCGCCTAGAAGTCTGCAGCATGTACACACACATCAACAGACGCCTCTCCTGCCCCCCCTCTCCTGCCCCTCTCTCGCCCCTCTGCCGAGCGCAGGCAGGCACACGCGCGCTGCAACACCACGGCGAGAAGGAGAAGACGAGGAGGACAAACCCACCTTCGCCGAGCGCGACCCCCGCCACCCATCACCGGCGACCCCCGCTACACACCGTCACACAAGGAGGGGAACGACATGCAAAGGGAACCGGAGAAGGAGCGGAGAACCGCGACATGGCGCGGGCAGAATGTACGCCACAGCGAAGGGAGAGCACCGACCGACGCCACACAAGCAGCCCACAACACCGACAACACGGGGACACCAAGAACGCCGGCGCGGGCCAGCACACCCCGAGAGTCGCAACACACACGCACGCACAGAGGTCCCCAACAGGGAGAGGCGCAACAGGCCCCCCCTGCCAAAGTCCATGCATGCGGTGGCGATCCATCGGAGGGCCAGCCCGGCACACGGCGAGAGGGCCACATGCTGGTGAGTGCGGCGGGGCATGCCGTGCGCGCGTGCGAGCGACGCCCAGCCGCGCGGAGAGAAGGGGGATAGAAGCGCACACACACACACACACGCGCGCGCGCGAGGACCGAGCAACACACGGGCGGAGGGGAGAGGGCAGGCCAGCGACCAAGCAGCAGGCAATAGCGGCGCACACGAGGATAGAGCGGCTCCCTGCCAACACTCAGAGGGAGGGGGCCGATCTCGCGGTGTATGTGCGTGCGTGCGTGCGTGCGTGCGTATGTGCGACGAATGCTCGCACATACGCACAGGCGCATCCCAAGAGGGGCAGGCAGGCGGCGCCACGTCGGATGCATGATGCATCCGATGCAGCAGCAAACACGGAGACCACCAGGGTGGCCCGCGACGCCAGAACAAGAACGTGCCCGTCCTCTGGGGAAACCACACACGCGCGCAGGCACACACACACACCGAGAGAGCGGAAAGCCCGCCCCCAGGAATTGGAAACAGAGGGGCTGGTATCCGTGGCGTACTATCTACTATGGGGAGGGGGAGGGCGGCATGGAAGGAGCCAGCGCACGCGCGAACGGGGGAGGAGTAATACGGGACTCCTCCCACACACAGGCGGACCTCGAGCACGCGCACACGAAGTGCGTCGGCAGGGAGAAGGGGGAAACGGGCAGGCAGGGGTCTCTCTCAACCGGGGGGGGGAACACGGCTCCGAGTGCGTGCGGGGCGCACATAGTCCGAAAGGCGGCCGCCGGGCAGGGGGGAGGAAAGGGCGGATCGCGAAACGGGCGCGCAGCGTTTCCCCTCTCAACCACGGGGGGGAAGGAACAGCGTCACGGGCCAGACACCATGCTAGGGTGCTGGGCAGGCACATCCAGGCGGCAGAGGGAACACGGGCGGCGGGGAACTGGCAACGGCGGCGGAGGGGGGGAGGCGGAGGGGGAAGGGGAGGGGGGGGCGAGCAGGCGAAGAAGGGGAAGGGGGGAGGGAAGAGGCTACGGGTCTGCGCCAGCAGGCAATCGGTACATACCACGCTTGGCAGACATGTTGACTCTTCACTCGAAAATGATTCAGACGAAACCAGAAAGAGCAAAGTAGAGAGACCGCCCGGTCTCCACCGAGGTTCCCGGCGCGGGCCCTCAAAAAGAGGGGCCTCCCGGGAGAGGGGCGCCAGGGGTGGACGCCGGGGCCGGGCGCCGGGACGCCTCGGCCCCCCACCCCCCCACCCAGGGGTCCGCCGCCGGACACCCACACACACACACGCACACACGCACACACACACGCACACACGCACCCGGAAACACGCCGGCCCCCCCCCTCCCCAGTCACACCCAGGTGCACACAAACGCCAGGCACAGAGTTCCTCATAGCCATGGGCGCCAACCCGGAGGGGGCCGCACACGCGGGCTCGGCGGCCGGACAGCGCCAACGAGGACAGGTACCCCCCCCCCCCGCCCCTCGGTCCTGCCACCCGACGGCCCTGGCCGTTCAGGGGGGAACACCACACACACCCTCCCACCCGCGGCCCCGGGCGATGGGTGGCGCCTCCGCGGTCGGAGGACAGCGCGTGGAGGTACTCTTCCCCCTTCCCCCCCCCCCCCTTCGTCAATGCGGCCCCGCGCTCGCCCCCTGAAGACCGGGAAGCGAACCCCGCATCGTACTCCGGGTATTTCTCCCCTCCCCCCTGCCTCGCAAAGTAGTGGCAGCGGCGATGGCGCCCGCCGCGGCGCGCCGCACAGCGTTCCGCCAGCCCATCCCCCAAGCCACTCACATTACACCCCTCGCCCAGGCCCCCACACGGTCCCCGGGCACATCGCCTGCTTGCACGCATACCCCGGGTCGCGGTCCGGCGCCCCCTCGTCGCCCGCCCGAGTTTGGAGGTGGCCTCCACGGTTTGCAGACCTCCCGCGCCCCCCCCCCCCCCCCCCCCCCCCCCGGCCCCCCCCCCCCCCCCCCCCCCCCCCCCCCCCCCCCCCCCCCCCCCCCCCCCCCCCCTCCCCCCCCCCCCCCCCCCCCCCCCCCCCCTCTGTGGCTGCGGTCCCGGACAGTCGGCGACTGATTGCCCGTTGCACACACACGCGGCGGCGCCCGCCGGGATACCCTCCGCACAGAAGCTGCAAATCCCCGGGTCCCATCAAATTGCCCAATAATATTCATCGAATATTCGAAAAGCTCGGCAAACCCTAGACCTCGCCGATGAGCAGGGGTGTGATCAATCCGGTGAAGAATGGGTGAACTGCAATGGGAGAACACAGAAAGACCCGAGCTCCCCGCCCGCCAGGACTGGCCACACTGGCCCTTGGTACCGCCGACGCTAGCAACAGGCCCCCCCCCCCCGCCAGGCGGAAGGTGCCAGGCCCGGCAAGACCGATTCCCCCCCCCTATTGGTGTCCTCTGTGGGGGCACCGCCCGAAGATCCCGATCGCCGACGGATTGGCTCCTCGTCAATCCCGCCCCCTTTGCAGGCCTCGCACCGGCCGGAGGCCGCAGATCGTCCCAAGTAGACCCGCCCCCAGCCCCCCCCCCCCGCCTGCTGGGGCGCCTCTACCAATAATACCACACCCCGGCCCTGCTCTACCGATCGTCCCCCTCCGCCTCTTTGCACCCCTCCCTCCCTCCCCCCCGCCCCTCGCCCCACATCACACAATGGACCCCAACCGCGTGCTCGGACTCGTGCAGCAGTTTCTCTTCGAGCGCGGCCTCCACCAGACCCTGGCCGCCTTCGAGGAGGAAACCGGCGGCCTGCTGGACGCCTACGACCAGGACATGGCCCGCACGCAGCCCGGCGGCCAGCTGGTCGAGATGCTGAACACCGCCTTGCAGGCCCGCGTGGAGGCCGGTCTGGCGGAGATGGCCATCGCTCGGTCGCTCTCTCCGGCGGACGCGGCCTTCCTGGCTCCGCACCCGGCCGGCGTGCCGGGCATCAGCCTCCTCCGGAACCTGGCCGGCCTCCACGGAAACAACATCCTCTGCGTGGCGGTGCAGCCCCCGGTCCCGGATGGCAGCCAGACCCCCGACCAGCCGCGCTACCTGGCCACCGGCGGCGCCGACCAGCAGGTCATCCTGACCAACCTGGCCACCGGCCTGCCGGAGAAGTACCTCCACCACCACCGTGCCGGGGTCCTGTCAGTGGTGTTCAACCCCCGCCGGCCGGATTTGCTCATCTCCACCTCCATGGATGCCACGCACCATCTGATTGACGCCTCTGCGGACATGTTCTCCGCCGTGGCCCAGTCCTGGGCCGACCACAAGAAGTTCCTCGTCCGCGCGGCCTGTTCGTGCCTCCCCCCCTTCCTGATGCCCCGCTTTCCCGCTCTTTTCCCTCCCCTCCCATGTTGACTGCGCCGCATCCTGCGCGCAGCCTAACTGCATGCCTCGCACTCACTGACCCCCCCCCCCTCTCTCTCTCTCTCTC
>NW_009242973.1:2078977-2087162 GCF_000388065.1 Fonticula alba | reverse complement strand
CCCCCCCCCCCCCCCCTCCCTCCCCCCCCCCACCAAAACGCACGGCCAACAGTCAAGTTCAGCCCCTGCGGCGGATACCTCGGTGTCCTGACCGACCGCAGTCGGCTGATCATCTTCCGCGCGCACTCGGCCGAGCAGGTGGCCAACATCTATGGCATCGACACCGACCCCCTGGGCATGCCATCCTACGTGTGGCACCCCTCCGGCAAGGTGCTTTTCGCCGTGACCAACGACCGGAACATCGCCTGTGTCATCCTGGCCACCCAGTCCATCTGCCAGATCGCCCGTCACCACCGGAACGTCGTGCGCGGCCTCGCCTTTGACGCGACCACCGAGCGCCTGTACGCCTGCTCGTATGACAACTCCGTCAGCGAGTGGGGAGTCACCTTCACGTCCAATGCCGCCTCGCCAACGGTGCACCTGTCTTGAGCCAGCCAGCGGACCAGCAAGAAAGGCCACTTTCTTTCCTTCCGCACCCTCCCGGCCTCGTGTCCCATCCTGCGCGCGCGTGGCACAGATGTGCCCTGCCGGCAATCCCCTCCACCCAAAAATAGACTCCTGCCCATTGTTTCTGCACCCCCCTCCCCCCTCCCCCCCCTTCCTCTTTCCTGCCCACCTCTCCATGGGCCACGGACACGGGATGCCCACCGCATGGGTGAATATGTATACAAGGACAGGGCGCGCACACACGCATGCGCCGAGGGCGGAACTGCTTAGTCGAAGAAACTGAGGATCCGACTGAAGGGCCGGGCGTCGCCCTGGTCGGCGGCGGCGGCCGCATTGGCTGCCCGGGCCGCGGCACTCCGCCGATCGGCCGACAGCTGCCGAAGCCACGACCCCTCGCTCTGGTAGATGATCTGACCCACGGCTTGGAAGGGGAGCTGGCTCAGGCTGCCATCGCGCCAGGCCACCGCCGCAGCCACCCCCGGGGCGGGGTCCGCGCTCTCCAGCACCAAGGCCGCCCCGGAGCCAGGGCCGCGGCCCTCCGCAAAGAAGACCCCCTCCGGATGCAGGGGGGTCAGCAGGGACAGGTACAGGCGATCTTCCAGGGCCGAGCGCCCGGAAACGGCCACCAGCGGCAGGGCAAACTCCCCGACCACGCATGTCAGGCCACTGCCCAGCACCAAAGTCACGCGCAGAAGACGCGTATGTACAGCCAGCTCCCGGGGCAGGGTGATGCCGCGCAGGCGCAGGCCGATGGCCGGGCGCGGCGGCGCCGCCAAGGAGTCCCGGCTCCCGCCGAGGCCCATCACATGCGACGCCACCGCATCGCCAGGGGCCCCGTCGGGCGGGGGGGCACCGCCGCGCTCCGACCCGGCCGGCTCGCCACCGGACGCCGGGGCAGATCGCGAGAAAATCCGCGACAGGAAGGACTGCCCGGTGGGGTGGGCAGCAGGGGTCGGAGCCCCGGCGACCGGAGCCCCGGTTCCCGGGACCGCGGCACCGGCAACCCCCGACTGCCCAGCCTCCAAATGTCCGAGAGGGCCATGGCCGGAGGCCTCGGTTTCCAGCAGATCCGCCAGAGCCGCCGAGCCGCCGGCCGGCGCGCCAAAGCTCGCCAGCGATGTCAACACCAGCACCAGGCGCCCGGCCTGCGGCGTGGCAAGGCGGCGCGCAGCCTCCGAGCACGGACGCAGCGGCACCCGCCGGGTGAGAAGCCGGCACCGGGGCCGCCCAGCTGCCCGGGTCACGATCGACGCCTGGTCGGCCACCACGGCCGCCGCCACCTCGGCCGCAGACAGCACAACCGGCGAATCGGGCTCGCTGCCAGCCGGAACCAAGTGCGCGGCCTCCTCGTCATCATCCGCCTCGGGGGAGTCTTGCTCGATCAAAAGGTCCGCCACACCAAGGAGCCCCTGCGCGGCCGGCTGGTCAAGCACCAGGCGGAAGATCAACACACTGCCCGGAGCCACGGGCCCCGGCTCCCGAGTCAGGGGAACATCCACCCACCCGAGGGTCAGCCCCCGGCCACCATGCGGGTCGGTGTTGACCATGTCCGCAGCACCCGGGACCAGGCGTCGCAGGACATTCAGCGCCAGGGGGACCGGCTGGCTGTCACCGGCCGAGGCCAGCGGATCGGCCAGCCAGGCCGACAAGGTCAGCTCCACGGCTGGGCAACCGGGCGCCAGGAGGCCCGGCACGGTGGCCAGACACAGGCGCAGCCGCGCCGGGCATCCGGCAGTCAGTCCATGCGCCAGGACCACGGCCACGGTGGACTCCCGGCCGTGGGGAACCCACAGGTGGCGAATCGGTGGCGTGGCAGCCCAATCCAGGCGCCGGCCTGGGGCCATGTCCGCCCGGTCGGCCTCCCGGCACCAGGGCGCCAGGACCGCGTCCAGCGGAACGGCCAACCCCCCGGCTTGACTGAGGTCCGACAGCTCGGCCGTGTGGCCAGTGTGCTGGGATCCCAGGCAGTCCATCAGGGGCGAGTCCGTCAGCAGGGGGCTACGCAGGGGGATGCACGCCCCGGCGTTCGGGCTCAAAGCGGCCAGGCCCCCGGTTGTCATGGCATTCGGGCCGCCCGACTTGATTGTCAGGTCATCCGGCGCGCGTGACAGCCGACTCCCGCCGAGGCAGGCCGCCGCAAAGAGCGGCATCGCAGCCGGGCTGCTGGCAACCGCGGCCACGCGGCACAGGCGCCGCCCGGCCGCCGCATCCGCGCTCTCCCGGTCGTGCGTCAACATTGGCATGGAGGATTGGATCAGGCCGATCGATTCGGTGTGGGTCTTCTGCCGCTGCAGCAGCGACTGGCAGGCGCCACAGGCAAGCCCATTCCCCGCGGGAAGGGGCCCGCGTAGGAGGCAAATTGGCCGGCCCTCAGGCGAGGGGACCAGCCCGCCGACGCCGACGCCAACATTGGCAGCGGTGGCGGCAGGGCCGGTGACGGGCCCCGGAGGCAGACGGCTCCCACACGCACAGCACACCGCAACACCGGGGCCGCCCCCGTCGTCGGGGCTTATGCCGGCGGTGATGCCGGCGGCCAGGCGCAAGGGGCTATGGAGATGACGCACGCGCGCCGGGTCCAGTGCCTCGCGAATGCCGGCCGGCTGCCACCACGCCGGCATCGGTGACGGGACCGTGGCCACCGCACACTGGGCCAGCAGCAGCTCCATTGTCAGCCAGTGCGCAGCCGTGGCCACCAGCCGCCGCCGGGCCAGGGGATCCAGCTTCTGGTAGATGCTGGTCTCCTCAAAGTGCAGGGCGGTGTCCATCTGCACCAAGCGCCGGAGGATGGCCGCCCGCGGGCAGGGAGCTCGCCGGCGCCGGCCGATGCCAACTGGCCGGGGCACCCCGCGTCGGCGGAGCTCCGGCTCATGCCTCTCCAGACTCTCGCGAAGCAGGGCACAGTAGCGCCGGAGCTGCTGCTCCGGGGTCGGGGCATCGGAATCCGGGGCGCCAAGCACCAGCTGGTCGCCCGGCAGGGTCTGCGCCTCGGCCGGGGTGTTGCCCGACCGGTCTTCCCGCGACTTGCCATCGGGCCCGGGTGTGCCGAAGACCGCGGCCAAGAGGCGGCCCTGCGCCGCAGCCAGGGCCCCATCCACCAGGCGCTCGCGCAGGTGGCCACGCCACCCGACCAGGCGTGCCTGCTGCCGGGCCGCGTCCGGCACATCGGCCAGCAGCGACACCCGGCCGAGGCGCATCGGCCCCGGGCGGTGGCAAAGAGCCGCACTTCCCACACCGAAGGCCGGCCCCATCACCGCCGCCGACTCGGCATCCACAAAGTCATCCCGGTACAGGACAATGCGCAGGAAGCGTGCCCGGGGGAGACGCCGGCCTGACCCGCGCCCCGTCAGCCAAGCAGACCCGCCCACGGTGGAGGACCCGTCGGTCGGGTTCGTGCCGGCGGCGGTGTCCGCATCCGAGTCGGTGTCGGTGGCCGACCCGGCACCGAAGTTGGACCCGGCGAACATGTGGCTCAGCCCAGTCGGCCGCCCGGCCTGGTGCATGTCCACCAGGTCGAAGCTCAGCTCGATGTACTGCTGTTGCTGGTGTGGCTGCAATGGCAGCGCCTGCGACTCCGGGCGGCCGTGGGGGTCATCTCCATGTGGGTCCGGATGCAGGCTCGCGGCCTGGGTTTCACTCTCGGCCCCATGGCAGTCCCGGTGACAGTAGGCCGACGCACGACGCGAGGAATACCGCATGGACCCCCGTCGGGAGACCGAGGGCCCGGCCAGGCCGCTGTCCGTCTGGCCGAGGCTGCGGAAGCTGGCCCCACGCCGGGGGTCATCGCCCCGCGCGGGGTCCGGCAGGTCGTCCTCCTCGCCCTCGCCCTCGGACTGGCTGGAGCAGCCGGAGCACTCCTCCTCCTCCGCCTCCGCCTCCTCTTCCGCCATGCCATGCCCGGCATGGCCTCGGTCATCGCCATCATTGTCACCCCGCCGGTCGACGCTCTGCAGGGCTTCGCGTGCCTCCAGCGAGGTGACCCGATGGAAGTCCCCGCCCGGGCCAAGCCCCTGGGCCAGGCCGCTCAGGCTGGGGTCGTCCTCCGGATCGGCGATGGCCAATAGTGGCGACCGCCCGGGGGCCAGCACCAGGCTCGGAGAGGGGGTGGCCATGCTCATGCCATTGAGGGTGGCCAGGCGTGGCGAGCCGCCCCGGGCCACGCGAGCCCCCGGCCCGGCCCGGTGCTTCCGGCACCGGCTCACCAGCAGGTACCCACTGTCAGCGGACGAGGCATCCGGTGCGCGCGGCCGGCCGGACTCCTGGTCGGACTCCGACTCGACCGAGCAGTCCGGGGCCGCGAGGGGCACCCGGTCGCAGATCACTCGCCAGGCAGCCCGGGACCCGAGGGTCTCGGACACCAGAACATCCAGGCGCCGCGGGGCGCCCCGGCCATCGGCCGGCAGGACCAAATTCAGGCGCAGTGGCCGACACAGGGGCGCCATGATGGCAAAGGTCAGCGCCAGAGCCGGCCGATCCCAAGTGAACCAGTCCACCGGGGCTTGGGGCGAAGTCAGATCCACAAGGCGCCGAATGGCCGGCAGAGCACCCAGCGGCGGGGCAAAGCCCATCTCCACGGCAAAGGGACACTGGCCCCCGGAAGTGGGCTCCTCCACCAGCAGCGGCACAGGCAGCAGGGGAACCATGCGCGGGTGTGACCCGCTGCCGGGAAGTGCGCCCCCGGCCCCGGTGGCCGGGCGCTTGGACACGGCCGCGCCCAGGCCCAATTCCGGAGCGAAGGCCACCAGACGCTGAGACTGCTCGCCCTCCAGGGCCGCATGCATTTGCTGCAGATGGCCTTCGATGTCGGCGAAGCCCCAGTCTGCCGGCTCGTCGTCCGAACTCTGGACATGCTGGTTGTCGAAGTCATATTCGGTGATGCCGGGCTGGCTGACCGGCATGGCGACGGTCCCGTGCGGGGCCAGGCCCCGAACCAGGGCCGAAGCCGCCGGCAGCGGCGTGCCCGACCCGCTCAGCGCCGCTGGCCAGTCGGCCCGTGTGTTGTCGGGGCTCATGGCCGCCATCAAGGGCCCGGCCCCGTCGGACCGCCACGCGGCCCTCACCTCCGGCGGGCTGGGCAGCAGACTGGAGGCCGGATGGCTGACTCGCGCATCGACGCTGGCCGGCGTACGGCCCGGACCCCGGTGGCCGGTGGCATCTTCCTCGTCATCCACAGCACCGGCATCTTCATCGTCATCGTCATCGTCGAAGTCATCCGGGCCCACATCATCGTCGGCCTCCATCCCCGCTGGGGGTTCCTGCTCGGCAATCTGCCCACTGCCGAGGCCACGCCGGGCGCCCGGTACCAGGGGCAGACCCGGTGGCGGGCACGCCCGCGTGGGCGGAGTATCGGCGGGCTTCTCCATGCCGGGTCCCAGCGGGGACCGGGCCCCGGCCCCGGCCATTTGGCGCCGACCCGGTCGCCGGAGTGGCCCGGCGGCCTCCTCGGCCAGGGTGGCCTGGGGGAGAGACAGCTGCGCGGCCGCGGGTCCCGGAGCTCGGCCAGGACCGCCGGCGGTCGCCGGGTCTTCCTCCATGTCATCCTCACCGGGCGACCGCAGCGGCGTTTGGGCCAGGAAAAAGCGCCCAACAACCGCCTCACTCCCCCGCACGCAGGGGACTTTGTTGCGCAAAGAGGGCGACCGGATGGCCGAGGCCAGCGCATGGACGAACCCCTCCATGGTGTCGCACAGGGCCCTGGCCATCAGGCCGCCGGCCGCCGCTGCCGGAGACAACAAATGCTCGGCCGCTGCGTCCAGCATGAATGAGTGCCGAAGGGCATCGGCCAGCGGCGGGAAGGGGGTCAGGTGGGCCAGGCGCATGACCGTCTGCTGGCGACTGATGATGCGTTCGACCGTGGCCGCCGGGCTGGCAGGGCCCGAGCGTCCGGGCGCCAAGCCCGGGACGTTCAGCACACCGTGGGTCATGCGCCGCGCATACGACGCCTGGTCCATCTGTTGGAGGTGGTACTCCTCGCGGCTGAAGTGTGACAGGATGGGCAGGCTGCGCGAGGACCGGGCCATGCGACAAAGGCTCTTGAGCTGCACCCGGGAATGGGACACACACAGTTAGGGCATGGCAGCGACAGGGGAGACGAGGAAAGGCGGAGAAAGAGCGAACATGCGAATCTCCCCCCGGACAATTGGGGCAAGCCAGGCGGCCGCAGCAGCAGCAGCAGCAGCCACACGCACCAGGTACGACAGATCATACTGGTATGCCACGTCCAGGAGGATGACCTCCTGGCGCCGATCCGATGAAAAGGCCCCCAGCGTCTCGGTCGACAGGAGGGAGAAGTAGGCCAAGGCATGGGCGAAGTCCGAAGAAAGCGACGGCCCGGAGGAGGCCAAATTGTGTGGCACCTCCAGGTGGAGAAAGTCCTCCTCGAAGCCGGCCGACCCCCGGTTCCCCAAGATCAAGTGGTACGGGCGTTCGTGCGGGTCGCGGGTCTGGTTCGGCACCAGACGGATGGCCGCCGGCGGGGTGCCTGCACGCGCGACACTGGCACTGAAGCGCACCCTCTGGCACGCGTCCGAAATCGAGGCCCCAGGCCCGGGGCGCTGGGGCGACTGGCCGGTCCAGGCAATGGCCTGGACCTCGCCCTCGCGCGCACACAATTGCGTCGAGCTCTGGATGTCGCCAAAGCGGTCGGCCCGATCGGGTCCGGCAGCAAGCGCGGCATCGGGCCCGGGGCCGCCGGGGGCCATTCCCGGCGCCGGGCTGCCGGGGATGAGCCCCGGGCTGCCGGCCGGCGTGCTGGCCGATCCGGCCCCCGAGAGTGTCTGGAACTGGCTCGACCGCCGGAGGCCAATGAAGCCAGCCATCTGCGGCGAGGCGTTGGCATCCGTCGCCAAGCCCGGGCCAGGATGCACACCAATGCCGGCGGCATGCGCCCCATTGCCAGCCATACCCCCGGCGCCTGGATGCCCACCGGGCCCGGCGGTCAGCAGCGACTTGACAAAGGTGGTCGGGGAGGATCGCGACAGCAGCAAGCCACAGGACAAGGGAAGGGCCTTGGCCAAAAGGTCATCCGCCAGCCGGGTCAGCACCAGCAAGGTGATGTGCTCCAGTGCGGGCCGCAGGCCTGATGCCGCCTCCTCGGCGGGGCCCTGCGCCCTGATTGTTTCCTGGCGGAGGTTGACCGTGCCGCGGATGAGGGCGACACACACCTCTGGCGCGCCGGCCATGGCGAAGGGGCCCGACAGCAGGTGGTTCGCTCGGAAGCCCGGATTGCGGCAGGGGCGCCGGCCGGCGCCGGTCGGCGTCGGAGGAAAGGGACTGCGCGCGAGAGGGCGAAAGCCCCAGGGGCAGTGGCAGACATGTGGGCGTTAAAGGGGGAAGGAGGAGGAGATGGGAAAAAGAAGGAGGCGAAGAGGACCACATACGTTGTCAAGTCCACGCCGTGGCAGTAGTAGTGTCGCTGGGCAATGCGGCGCTGCATGAGCTT
The DNA here is from genome assembly GCF_000388065.1 of Fonticula alba. NCBI lineage: Eukaryota > Rotosphaerida > Fonticulaceae > Fonticula > Fonticula alba. Next base: position 2,079,277 of record NW_009242973.1, on the reverse strand, counting down.
CTCGGCCTCAAGCTCCGAGTAGGCACCCGGCGGGATGGTTGACAGGGGGATCTGCATTGCCGGTGAGGGCAGGGGGTGAGTCACCTGGCGAGGGAGCGCTCCGAGCCACGATCAAGTGGACGCACCGAAATCCACATGGAATCGTTCACCTGGTAGATGGGGTGCCCGGTGGGCAGGGTGGCCAGCCGGCTCACCTGCGCAGAGCGACGCATGCGCACCGAGGATGGGCAAGAAGGCACCGTGTGAGAGTCGGTCATCCTTCGCGGGGTGTGCCTGGTCTGTGTCCCTCCTCTCGCCCCC
>NW_009242973.1:2059838-2078932 GCF_000388065.1 Fonticula alba | reverse complement strand
CCCCCCCCCCGCACACACACACACACACACGACCACCAGCAGGGCCCGGGAGATACCCGCGCTCCGTGGCGAGGACCAGGGAACGCACCTTGATGGCCACCAGCACATGGGCCATGGCCAGCGGCACACCAATGTCCGGCTGGGGAAAGATGCTGGCCGAAGTGAAGAGCCCGAGAACGGCGAACACCCGCTTGATTGAGAACTTCAGCCGCAGGGACAGGGTGAACAGCTGCCAGAGGGTGCAACTTTGGTCGGGATCCGCCCCTGGGGCGGAGGCCAGCAAATCGCCCACACCAAGCAGCGTGGCCACCTCCGGGTACTGGAGCAGTGTCGGGAAGTCCGCCCGCGCGTATTGATATTGCAAGGCCAGGCAGCTAGCCCGCACCCAGAGGAGGGCCTGCTCTTCCTCTTCGACAAGCGACTGGCCCGACTGGGTGGTCCTCGGCCCGGACCGCGGCCCGGTGGCCAGAGCCACACACAGGAAGCAGGGCCCGGTGACGGGGGCGCTCGCCTCGGCCGTCTGGCCACCAAGCGGACACCCGGTCGAGTGGCTTGGCGCCGGGATGCGCTCCGGCCGGCCGGTATTCGGGTCCACATGCAGGACGGTGAATGCCCCAACTGCCGGGTCGCAGTCCGTGTGAGGGAAGGGCGCCTGCTCAGGCTGGACATGGATGATGAACTGAGGCCCGCACAGGTGCACGCGTATGCAACACATCTGGGTGTCAGGTGGCAAGGCATTCACAGGGGACGAGCGGCGGGCACGCGGGCGAGGGGCGCGGGGGGGGGGGGGGGGGGGGGAAGGGGGGGAGGGGGGGGGAGTGCGCGCACCGGTGGGGTCTGCGCCTTGATGCCTTTCTCTCCGGGGGGGCCCCGCCCTCCCCGGCCACCCCAGCGCCACTGGTGCCCGCAGGCACGCCCCTGTGAAGTAGGACGGGTGACCCCATTCCGGGGGGGGGGGGGGGGGGGGGGGGGGGGGGGGGGGGGGGGGGGGGGGGGGGGGGGGGGGGGGGGGGAGGAGAAAAGGAAGGAGGGGCAGGAGTGACGGTGCCCAGACGGACCAAGTGGTTGTCCCCGGGATACGGCGCATCGTAGGAGGACAGGTCGGTCGGTGGGCGGACGCGCACCGGGCGCCACGACACCAGGGAGGTCAGCGCATCGTATGGGGTGGTGCCCACGGCCGGCAGGCGGTAGAGGCCCTGCTCATCCGGTCGGGTCACATGGAGGGGGAATGTCGCGCCGGAGGTCATTATTCTCGGCACCAGTGGCTGGAAGGCAGCGGGGGCTTATCCGGTGGTGCTCAGCACACAGCGCCTGCCGCGATGGTGAACCCCGCCCTCGAGCCACGAAAGGGACAGGAGCAACGGGCACGGCTGGGAGCCGAGGGGATGAGAATCCGGGCGGGGCCTCCCACGGGTGTACACGCGCGTAAAGGCGTGTGTATGAGCCCCGCACAGAGGGGTCAGGTCAGGATGGGGGAGGAAGTGGAGGAGGAAACAGTGGCAGCGGCGTGCGCGGGATGAGACGATGGTGCGGCGCGCGACAGAAAAGGGGGAGGGGGGAGGGGGGGGGGGGCGGGGGAGAAGAGGGATGGTCATTCCTGGCGCCGATTGAGCGGCGGCCAGGCTGAAAAGAGCTTCGTCGATCGGCTTGGTTGCGCCCCTCGCCCCCCGCCCCTCCCCCCTCGCCCCTCCCCCCGAGCCGTCCGCGCCCGCTCGCCCCCGGGCCGGGGAGCCCCCCTTCCGCCACACATGCACCTCCCAGCTACGGCAGCCGACGGTGGGGCCCGATGCCCGCGAAGGACCGAGCAACACACCAAAACAGAGAGGCTCGCGGCACAACACCGGCACACCGCGGAGCGAGAGAGGGTTGTACGTGTGTCCGTTCGCTGTGTGTTAGGGCCTCCCTGCCGAGGACACCGGGGACGGGGAGATTGGCTGATGCGCCAGGGTACGGCTGTGCAAGTACGGTGGTGGCCCGGGGGCCGGGGCACAGAGGCATCCACCTTTGCGTGAATAGTAGTCCTCGGGCAATTTGTTTTTGTGTCCAAGCCGACCCGCGGCGAAAGGATCACGTCGAGGTCCGTGTGACCGCGTCTACCAACGGACAGCACGATTGCGTGGGGAGCGCGCTCGTGCATTCCTGTTGGCGGCGACCAGCGCTGATAGCGGGTGAATAGCAATATATCTATTGGAGGCAGCCGGCCCGCTTGGGGACGGCCGTGTGGTGTTCACGCCGCTTCGAACCTGGGGACGGGGAGGAGGCGGAGCGCGGGCGGGAAGGGACCGAACACCACTTGGGCGGGGCGGGCTCACGCACCGCCAGCCCCTCCCCGGCAAGCCGGCGCGCCTCGGTCCGCTCAGCCGGTCCAGGCCAAGTGGGGGGGGGGGGGGGTGATAACAGCTGCATGGCCCTAGGTGTATTTCGAGTGTGGGTCGGTTGCAGGAAAAAAAAAGAAGGAAAAAAGCAAAGGGAGGAGGGGCAAGGGGGAGCCCCGGAGCACGAGGGAGGTGCCACATTATCCGGCACCTGGTGGTGCCTGGAGGGCCCGCGTCCAGTCGTACGGGGCCCAAATCTGACGGAAGTCCCCGATGCGCCGGGCTTCGGCGGCGGCCGATGCCTCGTCCGGGCGCCGGCGTGACCGGCGCCACTCCGATTCGTCCATATCCAACAAGCCCCCGACAACCGACTGTCGGTGGAAGGTGATGAAGCAGGTGAGAGAGCCGTGTAAGCGGGGCCTCGCTTTTCCCCAGAAGCCTCGGCAAAGAAAGAGGCGAAAAGCGTGTGTGTGTGTGTGTGTGTGTGTGTGTGTGTGTGTGTGTGTGTGTGGGGGGGGGGGGGGGGGGAATCCCCGGCACAGAGGAGGAGACCCTACACGCACGTAGCCAAAGTCATCCGGAAAGCGCGAACGGTCCTCGATGATGTGAGCCATGCCGGAGTCGAGGCTGAACTCGACAAAGAAGAAGGGCAGATTCGGGGGAACCGCACGGCGGAGGCCGAAGGAGGTGGGGGCCGCACCGGCGTGCTCGCCCTGGTTGACCACGAAAGCCGAGCGTGGCCTCACGTCGATGACTTTCCGGTGCTGAGACCAGGTCTCGTCGGATTCCAGGAGGGCCTTCTATCTCGGGCAAAGTGACGGCGGGAGGAGACCCGGAGAGCCGGAGAGCCGGAAGGACGGGATGTGATCGCGCATCATGGTTAGCGGGGAAGGACTGAAGTGCGCCCTTCTCCAGGGGTGGGCACATGGCGTACCTTGAAGAAAATGGGCGCCTCATCATATGCCTCCTCGGGCAGAGGAATGCACTCGATGATGCCATGGCGGCGACGGGAGCCCTCCTCCGTGGTTCCCTCGCCGCGCTCGATAAACAAGCAGGAGAGTCCGCGCGCGGCGAATGCCTGGATCAGGCTCTTCTTGAAGTTGCGCAGCTCCACCAAACAGTCATCATCATCCTGCAGGGCCAACGATGAGGGCACATGAGCCCGGGGAACCAGCAGGCAGTGCCCCGGAGCCAGCTGGCCTGCTCTCAGAGGGCCGGGGGCGGAGGGGAGAGCCGGTGTGTCCGAGGTGTGTCAGAAAAAGAAAAAGGACAGGCGGAAGCGAGTGGCCCCAAGGTGGAGGATGCTCGCCTGCGCTTCCGGGGCAGGGCAGATACAAACGCACCCTGCCGGGGGAGCGCAAGGTACGCGTGGAAGCCGGACGAGATGGTCAGGTGCGGCCGGTACTGCGGGCTGTCGACGCAATACCAGCAGCGGTTATGCAGGCGCTCCTCGCGCTGAAGGTCTACGTGCGTAGGTGCGTAGGTGCGCACATGCATGCATGTGTGTGTGTGTGTGTGTGAGAAAGAGAGAGAGAGGGGGCTGCTGACAGCGGCGCCGGGGCGGATGGATGGGGGACGCACCGGAGATGGCACGCTGGCGCGACTTTTCCGTCTCCTTTGCGTGATCCTTGGCACGGGCCCGCCGCGGCGCCACAGCCAGGAGGTCGGCATTGTCGTCCTGGTAATCCAAGTTGTCGGTGTACCGACGGTTCCGCGCAATGTTCCGAGCGAACTCCGCGTCGGGGGAATCGGTATCGCGGGAGGAGGACTGCCGGGCAACGGCCGCCAGGAGGCGCTCCCGGCGCAGCAGCTCATCAGTCGACAGATCCGACTCGGCGGAGTTCTCGCCAGCATAGGCAACACGGTTCCCATGGCGATCATGCGTGGCAACCTTGAGACAAGAGGAGGAAGGGAGGGGGAGGGGGAGGGGAAGGGGAGGGGGAGGGGAGGAGCGGGTCAGAGCATTCGACGACAATGTCGAAGCAAGATGCAGGCTGCAAGCCCGGGCGGGGTGATCGTGGGAGGGATGCGCACTGGGCGATTCGGCCCGGGGACCTGAGACGGGACAAAGGCGGCATCCTGCTGACGCAGGCGCTCCAGCGCGGCCATCGGTGCCGAAATGACCCGCACGTTTGAGTCTCCCTCCGGCTGGTGGCTGTCAGCAGCCGGGGCCGAGGCCCGGGCCGGGGCAGCAGCCGGGCCCGGATCCAGCTTGGCCTTCAATGTCTGGGCCAATGCATGGTCGCCCTTCATCTCCGCACGCATAATGCGTGCTGCCAGCTTATTGCGCTCAGTGACCGACAGGGCAGCAGGCGCGGCAGGCGCGGCAGGCGCGGCAGCCGGGGCCGCTGGCCCGGCCACAGCGCCCGAGGCGGCAGGCCCGGAGCCCCGGGACTCGCTTGCCGAAGACACAGGCCCGGCGGGCGAGGCACCCCGGTCGGGGCTCCCCGGCGGGGAGACCGACAACGGAGCCGTGACCGGAGCGAAAATGTGGTCGCCGCGGCGCTGGTTTGTCCCGTCGATCAGATCCGGCGCGAAGCCGCCATACCCGCCCCTGGGTGTTGTCGTGCAGGTGATGGAGGCGTTCGGACGGGCAGGGTCAGGCAAAGGGCGAGCGAGAGAGAGAGGGGGGGGAGAGGAGAGGGAAATATGCTTGTGCATGTGTGCTAGTGGATGGGGAGCCGTGTGGCGGGTCTGGACGCACTGCGAGGTGGCCGATGGAGCAAGCAGCTTGTCCTTGATGGCCATGGTGTAGTCGGTCCTGGCGGTGGTCCGCGGGCCTGAGGCGCCGGCGGAGACGCGCACACTAAAGGGAACAACGGGAGAGTTAGAACCGGGGCTTGTACGAAGAGAGAGAGAGAAAGAGAGGAAGGCGCAAGAAGGTGTCGAAGCGCACCCTGGCTGCTCGTCTGATGGCCGACCAGTCGCCGATCCAGCAGTCAGCTCCTCAAGGCTCTCGGGGGTCTGGCGTGCGGCACGTGTGCGGGAGAGAGGGAGAGAGAGAAGGGGTGAGAATGTCTGCATGTGTGGGGGATTTTCCTCTCCCCTGCCCTGCTCAGGTGTGTACGCACTTCGCCCATCTCGAGCCATACTTCGGTCAGAGATCTGCCAGACTCCTGAGCGCGAGCGCGAGCGCGGGCGAGCTTCCGCTGCTTCCAGGAAAGGCCGCCATCGGAAACCACCGGCGCGGCTATGTGGCCAACGGAAGGCAGCAGAGTGTCAGTGCACGCAGGCAAGAGGGGGAGATATTGTCACCCGCGCAGACGCCCGGGGCCCGGGACGAACGCTGGTGCGTGTGTGGCTCGAGGCCAGCACTAACGTACGGGCACGCGGCCGGAGGGTCGATCCACCCATGTCCACGAAGCCAACATGCTTCCGGAGTTCATTTGCCGACTGCGTGAACATGAAAGGAGAGGAGGAGGAGGAGGAAGAGGGGCAGGCTGGTTAGAGGGGGAAGCCCGGGCTGGCGGCTAATCACGCAGTGCCGCGCGTGGGGGGAGGGGGGGGGGGCGCAACCGCGCAACACAAGCGCCGCACCTCCTCACGAGCACTGACCACCTTCGACGAGAAAAGGTACCGCTCGCCGAAGCTTGACATGTTCATCCAGTCCTCGCGCTCGGGCTGCGGCGCAGCCGTGGTGGCCGCACTGGCCGGCGTCATGGCCGGCCGGTCGTCCGAGTCGCTTGACGACGAGTCGGAGTCGGAGTCGGAGCCCTCACTGTCCGTCTATGTGTGTGTGTGTGTGTGTGTCAATGGGGGAGCAGCATAAAGCGACGGTCAGATGTGCGGGAGAGCACGAAGGAGAGGAGCGTGGCCCCGCCCCCCCCTGGCACATGTGGTAGAGCGCACCGAAAGCCGGCCAGATCGACGGCGACGGCGGCGATGCCGGTCCCGGGTGTCGTGCGTGCGATCGCTGCGTCGGGAGCGCTTGCGCGACCGCGGCTCCTCATCCGAGGAGGAGCCCCCAGCCGCATTGTCGTCGTCGCTGTCGGTGCTCGGAGAGCGGGATCGGCGCCGGCCGCCGGATCGGCGCCGGCTCGGGGAGCCAGATCGACGGCGCCGCTCAGTGCGACTTCTCCCGGAAGACCGGCGACGGCGACCGTCGGAAGTGCCGGCCTCGCGCCCGCTGATCGCCGACCGACTGGAGGACCGCCGCGATGAAGAAGAGGAGGACGAGGAGCGCTTTTCCTGGAACATGCTGCCGAAATCCTCATCCGGGGCCTCGAGCGAGGCCAGGAAAGAGCTGTCGTCGTAGGAGCTCATGGCGCGACGCAGAGAGGGCCGGCGGGGGTGGGAGGGCCGGGCAAAAAGCAAACGAACAAACAACAAACGGCGGGACTGTTTTTCGGGAGGTGTAGGAAGACAAGGTGGACGAAGGGGAGGTGGGAGGGGGGGGGGAGGGGAGAAGAGGGAGATGTGCGCCCCGACGCGTCGCTCGGATCGCTGCCGGGCCCGGGGCCACTTGTCCCTCTCGGCGCTGTGTCCTGTCCCGAGTGTTTGCCTCGGCTTTCTGGGCCGCGGTGCCAGCGCCTCGGGGGGGGGGGGGGTCGTGGTTGATGCTGGCGGAAGGAGCGCACATTCGTGGGCACTTGAGAGGAGTGGTATGTGTGCGCATTTACTGCCACCGCATTTGAGCATAGTCTAGTGGTATGATTCTCGCTTCGGGTGCGAGAGGTCCCGAGTTCGATTCCCGGTGCTCCCCAGTTTTTTTGGTGGTCTTTGGCCACCTTTTTAGAGTGTGTCGTCTTTGAGGGCTGATTGCTGGGGGGGGGGGGGGGACCGCGTCGCACTGGAATTTGTACATGGTCGCCTATCTACCCCCCTGACCGCGGCCAAGTGTGTATGTATGTGTGTGTGTGTGTAGGTGAAGGGAGGGATAACCGCTGGGAAAAATCACAGGCCCGGTCCGCCACACGCACGCACACACACATACACGCACACGCACGCACAAATGACGGCAGGACGACATCCAGTCGATCAAAGGGTGTATTCTTGAGCGTCGACCACAGGTGAACGAGGCGAGGCAGGGAAAGGGGGGAGGGAACGGCCTCTCTCATCCGCGCTCGAAGCCAGACATTCCGCCACCGGCGTGGCCATACGCGTCGCCCATGATACTACGGATCATCTTGTTCTTTTGCGCGGCGCTTTTTTGCGTCGGCTCGGCCATGTCGACCAGCGGGTTGAAGGGCCGGTACTGGGCATCCTCGGTCTTGCGCTCACTGTAAGTGGAGCTCTTCAAGTAGCTATCCATGAGAGACGGCCCGGCTCGGGGAGTCGGGGCCTGTGTGGGCGGATGTGCGCGGGTGGCCCCCGACACAGGCGGCCAAGTGGCGGGGATACGGTCAGGCGATGGTGGTGCGCGGGTGTGCGGGTGTGTGGGTGCGCGGGTGTGCGGGTGCGCGAGCAGGAGGCGGAGCATGTCTACGCACCAGCGCCGGGCGTTGGAGGGTCACGAGGACTGGCTCGTCGTCCTTCTTTTGGAGCTTTTCCTGTGTGTGTGTGTGTGTGTGTGTGTGTGGACAAACAGCAATATGTGAGGAGCTACAGCTGACTGAGGAGAGGAAGTGTGTGTGTGTGTGTGTGTGTGCGCGTGTGTGTGGCAGGACAGACGAGAGGGCACATCGTGGGCCGGTGTACCTGCTGCTTGCGCGCCACATCGGCCGGGGTGTCTGTCCAGACAGATCGGTCGCCGAGAGCATTGGGGTTGCCAGACCCGAGGCGCTTACGACTCGGTCCGAAGAGATTGATGTCCGGCAGAACGGTCATCCACTCTTCACGCTTGGTGGAGCCATCATCCTTCGGAGTGACCGCGCGGAGAAGAGGAGCAAGTGTCCAGAGCAAGCAAGAAGTCAGCGTCAGAGCCATGAGCATGTCCCGGCCCCATTGCACGATGGGGCGCACGCGCGCGCGCGCGCGCGCGCGCGTGTGTGTGTGTGTGTATGTGTGTGTGTTCCGGGGGAAGGAGGGGGCGAAAGTACAGGCAGATGCCAAGGACGCACCTCTGGCTCGGCGGCCGCCTCCAAGCGACTGCGCTGCGCCTGAGAAACCGAGTTGAAAGAGTCGATGGTGGCGGCATTCACATGGCGCTGGGCCTGGTCGAAGGTCATGGCCGAGGTGATGCTCGGGCCAAAGTCGTCCGAGTCATCGGAATCGCTGTGATGGAGTCCGGGACCGGGGGCACCGGCAATGGGTCCCGGGGGAAGGGGCCCGGGCGGCCGGGCCGGGCCGATGGCCGCCCCGGGCGGAGCAAGCCCGGCCGGCAGCTGTGGCCCAATGGGCGCAGCAGCAGAGGCAGCGGCACCCGCGTTGGCCAGGTGGGCCGGTACCGCGGGGCCAATTGTCGCACTACCATTCCGGCCATCGTCGGTGGGGGTGTTGCTGCGAGCCGGCAACCGAATGGGGGAGAGGGGCTCGGCTGGAGGGGGGCTGGCACGCTGGCGGCGCTCGCTCACAGGCGAGGGGGAACGGGACCGGGAGCGCCGGCGACGGTCACGATCGCGGTCGCGGCCACGATCGCGGTCGCGGCCACGATCGCGGTCACGGCGACGATCGCGCGAACGGTCCCGAGAGCGAGAGCGAGAGCGAGAGCGAGAGCGAGACCGGCGTCGACGTGCAGAAGATCGGGACGAGTCGCTTCGACGGCTTCGGCGGGAATCCCGATCGCGTGAGCGGTTTCGCGGCGACAGATCGCGCGAGCGACCGGACGACCGCCGATGCGAGGATTCGGTGCGCGACCGGGACCGGCTGCGAGAGCGGCTGCGGCTGCGAGAGCGCCGGCGACGCCGGCGCCGGCGATCGTCGTCGCTCATCTCGGCAGGCGAAGGAGGGGTAACGGGGAGAGGCTTCGGAGACGGGAGAGGCGTGGGGGAGGGGTATATGGGAGGGGGGGGGGGAGGTGGGGGGGAGGTGGGCCGTGTGCCGGGGAGCAGCGTGCAGGAGCCGCGCGCCGAGGCGCGGGAAAAAGCCATCCACGACCGGCGCGTGACCTTCATTGAATAATGTGACCCGGGCATGATATGGCCACCGCGCGGCTGATCGCTCGACATCTGTTGTCATTTTCCATTGTGGGCCAGGACCGGGGGCGGGCGGGCGGGCGGGCGGGCGATTGAGGGTATAGCGGGGGATGGAGAGGCGCGTGCCGTTGCTGCACAACGTCCCCATGCCCTGGCCAAGCATGTTTCTCGAGGGGGCGACTGCGAGGTGCTGGCGCGGTGTCAGGGGCCGGCGTGACGCACGCTCCCCCGGGGCGGGGCTCGGCACGCGCCCCATGCTCTGGCCGTCGACAGCCGGCATGCCGACGCGTCCTGGTTCGCGGCGCGCCGCGGGAGGCCCCTGTACAGGCGCCGGGCCAGGCGCCGGGCCCTGGGAAGCCCACATGTTAGTCCAGCCGGACACTGGTGTCCCCCCCCCCGAGCCGTCCGCCAAAAGAAAACATCCCCACTGCGTCGGGGCCCTTGTTGTACTTTCTCCTCCATCAGGCTCTTCCGCCCTCTATTTTCCCCCTCCCTTCTCCTCCCCCTGCAATATTGCCCATTCCTTTCTTGTCTGCTGCACTCCCTCGCCCGCGCAACGGTCGCCTTTTCGCCACTGCCTCCCGCCTTCGCCGTGACCACCGGGCTGGTTTGGCCCTTCCACGCGACTGCCCGCAGGTGCTTCTTGCTGCCCGAACCCCTTCGGGACAACTTAATTCCCCCGCCGTCGCCCTGCTCGCCGGTGCACCTCCCGCCGCAGCCCTCGACACTGAAGCATGTCGTGGCCGACGCACCGACTGCCAACACGGCTGTCGCATGCCCAGACCCGGCCGCCCCAGGACTCGGCGATCCCGGCACAGCTACGTGAGCGCATCGAGCGCGTGCGCAAGGTCCACATGGCGGTGTCGGTCTTCCCTCGGCTGACCAGCCCGCCGTCGTACCTGCAGCACCTGCTGGCCATGCCGGCCAGCGACAAAAACCCTCCCTCCGGCCTGAGCCAAGACCTGGTCGGGCCCAGCGTCGACAGCGTGGACCTGGATTCCGGCGACCCGCCGGCCGAGCGCTGGTACTGCAACCCGGCCGCCTTGCTGGAGACCCTGCCCTCCAGCTGGTCCTTCGACCAGGCCTTCACCAACATCAAGCTCGACTGGGGTGGCCTTTGCGCCACCATGGGGACCGGTGCGGGGCTCAAGCGCTTTCCTGCCACCATGGACCTATAGCCCTGCGGGCTCTCGGCCTGTCTCTCTCTCTCGGCCTCTGCTTTCTATTCTGACACTGGTCACACTCATTGTATCGGGAAATGATCCCCCCCCCCTCCCCGCGCTGGTGCATGCCGGGCCCGATGGCCAGATGCCGACAACAAGCCGCGCAGCATTCGCAGCAATGTCACGGTCCCGCTCTATTGCGGCATCTACTACTTCGAGGTGATGGTCCTCGAATGCGAGGGAGCCGGGTATGTAAACCATCATCATGGACAGCATCTTTCCTTCGGGCCCCTCCCCGGTGGACACTGACATGCTGTCCTTTGTGCGCCGCCTCGTGCCCCCACCCCCAGGGCCACTTGTGTCGGCTACTCTTCGCACAAGTGCGTGCAACAAAGTCTCCCAGGTGCGTCATGCCTTCGGTGTCTGGAGGACCCGCTGTGTGCACTCCATTCCTTTGGCCCAGTTGTTGGCCCGCATCAGCGAACATCATTGCACGTGGTGGCCCGGCCCGGCGGTTCGTGCCCCGGGGCATCCCGGGTCTGCACGCAAAGGAAGCGCAGGCCCGGGACCCCTTGCGGAGCTGGCACTTCCAGTGCTACGGGAGCGCCCCACCGCAGCCGACCAGCACTTGCCTTTCATGCGCCGGGAGGGGAGAGAGGGGCCGAGGCAGGACTGGCACCAGCGCAGGAGGCGGGTTGGTGGGAGGGGTGCCGATGGGGCACATGCCCGGCGTCGGCTCCTGGCGCAGTTGCTGACCCTCCGGCCGGCTGACCATGTGCCCTGAATGGCCCGTGCGGCGCATGCCACAGGCTGGGTCAACGAGTCCTTCGGCTACCACAGCGACAATGGGCACTTCTACAATCAAAGCAGCACGGGCACCACCTTCGGGCCGTGCTTCGGCGTGGGCGATGTGATTGGAGCCGGGTATGATATCCGCCGGCGGCGGATTTTCTTCACCAAGAACGGCGTATACCTGGGTGCGTGTGGGCCTTGATGTCCGCCCGAGGGGGCGCGGGAAGCCGCGATCTCCCGGGACCAGCCTTTTCGCGGGCCGCCTCACTCACTGTGCCTTTCTCTGCGCGTGCGCGCGTGCCTCGCCTGGTTCCTCGCCCCCTCGGACGACGGGTGACCCGATGGTAGGCTGCCCAATCGACTTCCGTAATGTCGACGGCCGGGGCTGCCCCCCGGCGTCGGTTTTCTTGGCCCCCGCCGTCGGGTTCACCCAGCCCGGGGATAGCGTGGTGGCCAACTTCGGCAACTGGCCCTTTGTCTTCGACATTGACGCCCATGTTAAGGTGCGTCTCCGACAGGGGAGTGGGGAGGGCGAGGGAGGTGGCACTGCTCGCTGGCCGGACTGACCAGGCCGCCTTTCCACCACCGAGCCCAGGCCGAGCAGGAACGCGTGTGGTCCATTCTGCAGGTGTGGCCGGACCCGGCCGGGCAGCCACGCACCGCCGGGCAGCAGCTGGCCGGCCTCTTTGACCGGATCTATCGGAACCGGCCACGCACGCTGGAGGACTATGGCCCGGGGAAGGGCCAAGCCGAGCCCGGCGAGGCGCGCTCGGCCGGGGCCCACCCGCGCGAGGCGGCTGCCAGCGACCGGGGCTCCTCCATCGAGCATCTGGTGGGCAATCCCCAGAGCCTGCCCAGTCCGGGCGAGCGCATCGAAACCGAGGCTCGGCTGTTGAAAGTCGGAGCCCAGTCCCTGGTTCTGGGGTACCTGATCCACCGCGGCGCGGATCAGGCGGCCGAGGTGCGAGGAGTCCCGACGAGGGGGGGGGGGCGGGGCGGGGCAGGGAGCTGCTTCTCTTCATGCAAAAACACCCGGTGGGGCACGCGCGCCAAATCCGGCACTGGGGGGCATCACAGCCAATGGCTTCCGAGGGACTGACGCACCAGTGTGGGTCCTGTGCGGCGTGTCGCTTGGCCTCCGTCGGGCTGGCCTGCCACCCGGGGGGCCCTCGCGCGCCTGCTGACCGCTGCCATGTCAGACCTTCTTCCGGTCGACCTACCCGGAGCTAAGCAACAACATCGAAGGAGAGCCGGCCTCCGGCCCGGGCCAGGAGCCCCTGGCCGCGGAGAGCCCGCCGCCCGCCGAAAGCAGCACCGACAGCCCGAAGCCCCGGTCGCCGGTCGCCCCGCGGCACACGGTCCCGCTGCAAATGGCCCACGATCTGGAACGCCTGCGCGGGCAGATGGAAGTGGCCCGCATCCACCGGACCGTCAATCGCCTCATCTGCGCCGGGTACCCTGCCGAGGCGATGGTCATTTTGCGCCAGCTGAAGACCCACGCCGGGGAGGCGTCCCCCCGGCTGGCGGGTGATGGCGGCACCTCGGCCGGGCCCCCCAAGGCCGGTAGCATCAGCGCCGCCGAAGCTGTCCTCATGGATCCAAGGTGCGTGGAGGCCCCCGCGGCAGGGCCGTGTTTGACACTCGCCCAGCGGGCCGGTGGGGGGGGGGGGGGGGGGGGGGAGTGCTCTGCTCCAGGAGTGCTCGGGCGCCTTGCCTCGCTGCCAGGTCCACTGACCGCATGTGACCCCGGACCATATGGGGCCCGGGCGCGGCTGCCGTGCATGTGCGCCTGTGTGTTTGTGCATGCTGTCACGCTCGCTGGCGCTTGTCTGCCTGCTGGGCCGCTGCTCTGTGTCCCGCCCCCCGGCCGCGGAGCAGGCTCAAGTTCCGTCTTCTGGCTCTGGACTACGTTCGACGGTACCTGCGCGGCGGGTCCCTGGCCCCGGTGGAGATCTTCGACCTGAGTGTCCCTCTGCCGGAGGACATCCACCGGCGCATCGCCGAGATGGGCCCGGGCTCGTGGCGGCCCTCCTGCAGCCAGGAAAACTTCCCCGACCTCACGGCGGCCCTCTACTATGGGCAGAAGCTCAACCATGACAGCCAGGACCTGCTGGTGTCGGATCGCCATGCCTTCCTGCATGTCAATCGGCTGTTCAGTCTGCTGGCCTATTTGGGCCGGTCCTTCGGCGAGGGGGCCCACCCGTCGGACGGGATGGCCCCCGAGGCGCTGCATGCCCCCCAGCCGGGGGACTGGTCGGTCGAAGGGCCGGCCCAGCCGCCCAGCGACGCGGACCACGCATCCGGCGGACCCATCCCCACGCATCGGTATCCCCCCTGGCCGCTGCTGGCCCCGACACACGTCCAGGACATCTGGGCTGTGGAAGGGGAGCCCGGCTTCAATCGCGTCACCAGTGAGTGTGCCCGTGTGGCGGCCCTGGTGAATGCGGCGCTGCTGCGTGCGTGCATTCCTCCCCCTCCCCCGCGGTGGCCCGTCGGGTTGCCCATGTCGCCATGCTGATGCACCTTCTCGCCGTGGAGCCCTCTAACTCACGCACGCACATGCACGCACCCATGTGTGTCCTTTGACATACACACACATGTCCCTGCCTGTGGCCACTTGTGCACATGCACATGTCCGCCGCAATGTGCCGACCCATGCGCGTCCCCCCCCCCCCCTCGGGCACGGGAACCCCCTAGACTACTCCCGGTTTCCCATTCGCCCGCACCTGGAGCTCATGGCCCGGCAGGCGCGAGTCTGTGAGAAGATGATCATCGAGGGACCGGCCCCGGCCAGCTGGCCCTACAGCGACAACCCCCCAGCCGGGCACAGCCCGAAGCTGGTCTTCCGCCAGGGGTTCCCCTTCGTGGATCCGTTCCGGCCAGCCGGCATGGATCAATTGACCCGGCAGTCGGCCTTCGACATGGCTTGGGACTCGTCGGGGGTGCCGGCGGCGGCCGGGGCTCAGTCGGCCCCGGCCGGCGGGCGCTCCGACCCGGGAGCCCCGGCTGCCGGGGCCGGCGACCGGAATGCCCTGTCCTGGAACAACACCCTGCAAAAGAGCGACCTGGCCTTTGTGGATGCGGCCCTGCGCTCGGGCATCGGCCCGGGGCCGAAGCATTTCTTCGCGTCGGCGATGGCCGCACCACCGGCGGCGGCCGCGGCGGCGGTCGCTGCCGTGTCGGTCCCAGCATCCGCCCCCGGGCTGGGGCCAAACTTGGATCCCACCAAGGTCGGCTCCGCGGGAGGGGCCTTCCGCGGGGGGATGCCGGGCAGCGGCTCGACTGGCAGCCCCTTCGGGCAGCCGGCGCTCGGGAGTGGCCCGCTGCGTGTGCCGACCTTCGCCTCGGGCGTGCCCCTGCCTGATGGCAGCAGCACCCCGGGCCCGGGCGTGGACCGCTCGTCGCAGCCGGGCCCGCATGACCAGGCCTTCAGCGGTGTGGCCGCCTCCAGCTCGACCGATTCCTCGGTGTCCGATACGGCAGCCGACGGGCAATACCTTCGGCCAGCGGGCCAGTCCTGGCGCGGAGCCCCGGCCCCCGGAGCCGGGCAGGGCAACGCCTCCGCGGCTGCCGCGGGCGGGCAGCACCTCCTTGCCACGGCCGAGCCGACCGCCACCCAGGAGGACGTGGACATGGGCGAGTAGCGAGATCTCCAGGGGGCGTGCCGGCCAATGGGCCGGAAGTCCACCGGGCGGAGAGGAATCGGGCCACCAGGGGGGCCAGCCCCTCGCGCTGACACCCACCTCGGGCCTCGGGCCGTTCATTGCTAGGATGGCCGGCGAGAGCGGCATCTCGCGGCGCTCTCTCGCCCCCCCCCCCCCATCTTCCTCTCGCGCCCCTTGTCCATCGGTATCTCCTCCCGGCCAAGGGCACGGCACAAAAAGGGGATAACAGCATCGCCACCAACAGGAACAAGAGCAGCAGCAGCAGCAGCAGCAGCAGCAGCAGCAACAACAAAAACAACAACAAGAACAGCAGCAGCAGCAGCAGCAGCAGCAGCGTCAAGACTATCCCAGGTGCCTGAGCCAGGGCGCATGGAAGCGTGCATCTTCCGCCAGCTCTCGCGATGATGCAACATACACGCAACGGCTCCGGTGCCCAATTCCACCCACAACCGCAACATGTATGGCGCATACAATACACACGCTCAACAAACTTCCCGCCCATGGCTGTCAGGAGCCGACCCGAGCGGAGCCCGACTCGGTTGCGACCCGGGGGGGGGGGGGGGGGGGCAGTGGGTGGGGCCGCACCCGAGGCCGCACCCGGGGCCACACCCGGGACAGGGCGAAGGAGGAGCGGGGCCGACGATGCGATCGGCGCGGATTCGTGATCCGTTGGCAGCCCGGGCCATCGGCCAAGGGTGCCAGGCTGATCCCCCAGGAGGATCGGGCGGCGCCGAGGCCGCCGCCGACGGAGCGGCGTGCGGGCGCCGGGTGGGCGCGAGTGCCCAGGCGCGCGGAGGGGGATGTGTCAGCCCTCGGGCAAAAGGGGCCGTTGTTCCAGGGGGGAGGTCCCGTGCTGCATCATCCACACGGCTTCTCTCTTTTTTTGCAGCCCCCAGCTCCTCCTGATTTCCCTCCGCCGGTCTGCCCGTCTCCCCGACTGAACGGCAGCCGCATCCGCCTGGCCGTCGATATTTTCGCCCTTCCGTCCCTTCGCGAGGTTTCCCGTCACGGGCCTCTGTTCACCCTGGCCGCCTTCCGAAGCAGCATGTCCTGTCGTCCTTGTGGCCCGGCTTCCGATCAGCCCCCCCGGGGGCGCACCCATTCCACCCAGGCGCCAGATCAAGCGAGCCCCCTCTTGCGGTCGTCCCTCCCCTTTCCCCCGGCCAAGCAGGGCATCAAGATGATTGGTGCGTGTCTCGGGCCTCTGCTCATTCTCTCGGCACGGCTTTGCGTGTCAGCCGAAGACACGCACACACAGGCGCTCGACTTCATGTCTAACACCACCCGGCGTCTCGGCTGCCCTTCCTCCCTTTTGCCGATCCCTCCTTCCCCCCCTCCCCGCCTGTGCCTCGAATGCCTGTCTTTGGGTGGGCTGGCGGGGGCGAAACAGACATTGGTATCAATCTTTGCGACCAGCAGTACCGCGGCATGAATCGAGGCCGCCAACAGCGCCCGGGCGACCTGCCGGTGATGCTCCAACGCGGCTGGGACGCCGGCGTCGACCGGGCGTATGCCACGGCCGGCAGTCTGCGCGATCTGCTGACCTCGCTGCGCATTTGCGTCGACGAGCGTGCGTCCGCGTGCCCTCCTCCCTCCCTCTCTCCCCCTCCCTCTCTCTCAGACACGCACACACGCACACACACACACACACACACACATACACCTCTTCCTCGGTCACTCTCCTGGTTTCTCGGGGGGAACCTCCTCCATATGTGACTTGGTATTCTGATGCATTGTCTCGATGTTGGCCCAGCTCGTCTGATGACCACGGCCGGCGTGCACCCAAGCAGCTCCAAAGATGCGGTGGCCGCCCGGCCGGACATGCGCTCGGGCAAGCCCGAGACCTACGAGGGTCTGTTTCCCGGGCACTACGATGTCAGCCTGCTGGCCCCGTACGCGCGCATTGAGCAAGAGAGCGGCCATGCCCGTATGAACAACTACTTTCGCGCCTTGGACGCCCTGCTGGCCGCGGACCAGGAGCAAATGGCTCATTCTCTGGCAAACGGCCTGCCAGCCCACCGGAAGATCATCGCCGTCGGCGAGTGTGGCCTTGGTGCGTGGGTCTCTCCCCTTGTCGCCTCCCTGTTCGCCGCTGTCCCTCCGCCACGCTCGCCACTCGGCTGACTTGGGAATGTGCTTCCCCATGCCCCCCCCCCCCCCCCCTCCCCCCCTCCCCTACGGGGCCGATGGCAGACTACGATCGCCTGCGCCACACGACCAAGAACATCCAGAAGGAGTGCGTCCTCCGGGTGAGTCCCTCCAAGATGCATGGGCCGGGTGTCTGACACTTCTTTCACTACCTTGGCCGGGAAAACGCCAGCGTCTTCATGCGGCACTTTGACCTGTCGGAAAAGTATCGACTGCCGATGTTTCTTCACAGCCGCAACTCCTGCGATGACTTCCTCTCGATCATGAAGCAGAACCTCCACCGGGTCCCGGGTGGCGGTGTGGTCCATTCCTTCACCGGGTCTTGGGAGGAGGCCAAGCAGCTGATCGAGCTTGGGCTCTTCCTCGGCGTGAATGGCTGGTGCGTGCGATGGGGCCCCGCCCATCCGGTTCTTTCTACTCTCCCTCTTCCCCGACGATTGATCCCTCTGACCTCTCGCCTTCGGGTTTGCTCGTGCCTCTGTTCCCCAACGCACACGCACACGCACACGCACATGCACACACAGCTCCCTCAAGACCGAGGACAACCTCCAAACGGTGCGGCGCATTCCGCTTGAACTGCTGCTGCTGGAAACCGATGGCCCTTGGTGCATGATTCGTCGGTCGCATGCGGGGTACCATTTGATTCGCTCCCACTATCCCCAAACCCGACCGGAATCCGCCACACATCCGCTGTCCGTGGTTCGCGATCGAGTGGAGCTGGTCCACATGAACCCGGTCCTGGAGGTTGTCACGGCCATCCGCCATCCGGATGGGCCGGAGGCCTACCAGCTCCTGTCGGACGAGGAGAAGGACGCCGCCGAGCGGGCCCTCGCGCACCAGGTCTTCCTCAACACCCTGCGCCTGTTCCACCCGGAGGAGTATGCGACTCATGCATCTGCGCAGTGAGGCCCTGGGGAATGGCGCGGGGCACAGGACAAGCGTGCCCCATGTGCGCGGACCCCCGCTCCGCGCGCGGACTTACCTCTACTCGGCCCTCCTCCCCTGGCTTCTTGCCTCCTCGCTGCGCGCACCCACCCACACCCACACACACACGCACACGCACGCACGCACATGTGCGTGCATTGCCCAGGTTGACGGGGAGGCCAATAGACGCCAGAGGGTGACTGAAAGACGGAGGTGCAACCGAGAGCGGCCCGGGGCGGACAGGCGTGAAGGGGTGGCCTGTATCGGAGGCGCGCCCGGGCCGGCAAGGGGCTGATCGAAATGTGCGATGGCGTGATTAGTCGCCAGGCGTGACTTGATAACGTGGATTCTGGCGCCTGGACCGCCGCCCCGTGGGGGTTCCGGCGCGCGGTTATCGCGAATGCGCGCGCGCGCGTACGTGCGCGCCGGCGGAAAGAAAAAAGGGCACACGGTCCTGCGGCGGGCCGGGGGGAAGGCGGGAGCGGGCTTTTCCCGGCTGGACCGGGCCATGAAACCATTTGCCCGCCAGCCGACGGGGACGGGGGCGAGTGCGCGCGGGCGCGACCGCGCAGGGCGGGAAGAACTCCGGGAGAGCTATTGCCAGCGTACGCCGGCCGGGGTTGGCCCTACCACGGGGTGCAGGGGGTGCGGCGGGGCGCGTGGCGCTGGGGCGCGTTGTGGCCGGGGCCGCCACCGGGCGGAGGCCGCGCAGCGGGCCGCACATAACCAACAACGAGCGCCCGGTGTTGTTGGCAGCAGGGCGCCGACTCGCCGCGGCAGTCAGAGAAGGGAATGCGCCGAACCCCGCCCCGCCCTCCCCTCATGCCGGGGCGCGCCCGAGCGAACCGAATGGCCATTTGCCCCACCGACTCGCGGGGGTCGCTCCTCGATGACGTCGAGCCCGGACGGAGTGGGCAAACGCGCAGGGCCGCGCTCGCGAACGCCCGGCCACGGGGAGCTGCGTGAGATCCGGCCTCGCGCCGCACACCTGCCCCTCGACTCGCGCCCGGGTCTCTCGGGCCCGTCCGTTCGAGGGCTCGGGGGGGGGGGGGCGGCGTGTGCGGCCCCAGCCCC
>NW_009242973.1:2047995-2057608 GCF_000388065.1 Fonticula alba | reverse complement strand
CACCCCGCCTGCTACCAGTCGCGGCCCACGCAGTGGTCACCGCGTCCGCGCTTGCGCCCCATCTCGCCCCGATGTCCGACCATGAAGATGGCCCTTCGGTCATGACCTTCAAGCCGAAGGCCGTCGGCCGCGGAGTTCGACGGCAACCTCAAAGACCCGCTGTGCTCTTGGCCAAGCCTGCCATGCCTGTGGCCAGGCCAGCCGACCCTCCAGCCAAGTCCAGCTTGCCGGTGCCCAACAGCCCCAGCGACGATGCCACCCCGGCTCTGACGGCCACCGTAACCACCATTCCCCCGCTGGGTGGCGTGACCTCCATGGGCAGGGTCACCACGCCGGCCATCCTTCCGGCTACTGTCACCCTGGGTGCTGTGACGACCGCCACGCCAATTGCCACGCCCATGGCTAAGTCTGTTGCCACGCCGGTTGCCACGCCGGTTGCCACGCCGGTTGCCACGCCGGTTGCCACGCCGATTGCTGCTCCGACTGTCCGCATTGCCTCACCACGGCCAGCGGCCGGTGGTTTCAAGATCGGCACCCCGATGCGCATTGGCACCCCGATCCCCCCGGCCGCCTCTGCGGCTGGCTCGGTCATCATGGCCGCCGCCGAGGCCGGTGCCCCTCCCGCCCGCACGGCCAGCACCACCATCCAGCCGCCGACAGCACGCGTTACCAAACGCGCGGCCTCCTCCACACCGGACACCTCACCAGACGCCTCGCCGGATCTGCAAGCCGGATCCGATGATGCTCCGCGCCCCGTGCGCAAGCGGCGGCCCACCTCCGCCACAACCGGCGCCGGGTCGCCCTCCGCCCCGCGCCGGGCAGCGGCCGGGGCCTCCACTGCCCGGCCCACCATCGCCATGCTTATGCGCCGCACGCATACCGGCATTCCCAGCGCATCGAGCGTCGCCCCCCCGGGGGGCCACCCCCCCCCCCCGTATGCGGGGGGCCCCTCTGGCCCCCCCCCCCCCCCCCGCTGGCGGCCCCCCATTGGCCGTGCAGTTGCTTGCCCTTGCTGACTCCTGTTTCTGTTTGTCGACTTTCTGTCTGCCCCCCCCCCCCCCCTCGCTCTCCACTCCCCTCCCCTGGCTCGGATCGTCTCCCGGGTGTCAGATGCGTGAGCATGAGGCCCGGTCGGCTCAAATCAACAGTCTCTCTCCCAGCCCCGAGCTCGGGACATCGCCCTCGCCCGTGATGTCCCCCTTGTCGGGCCTGTTTGGCGGCGGTGATACCAGCTCCTCGGCCGAGTCTCCCCTGAGCAGTCCCCTGCTGGGGGGCATGAGCTTCGACCACGAGGGCAATGTCAAGCCCGAGCTGAAGGGCTCCCCCATGGCTGCGGGGGCCTCTCTCGCCGCTCCCTCTTCACAGCCGCTTGCCCCCTCGGCCTTTGCCGGCGGCCCGGCTCTCTCGGCGCCTGGTTTGCTGTCGCAACCGATGGTGGCGGACGACGCGGCGCCGGTCCCACAGATCCGCATTGTCGACGGGCAAATTGTCATCGATGAGTCTTCCCTGAGCTTCACCCCGGAAACTGTACGCCATGCGCACTCACATTTGTGCCCTCGCCCTCGCTGGGCATTTCCCCCGGTCCTCCGACTCCGCGCCGTCTGCTCCTTTTCACCCGCGCCATCGTCACCGCCCCCCATCTGACCACCTCCCTGTCCTTCTGTTGGCCGGAATGACTACCAGGTCGGGGAATTTGCCAACCCCCACGGCGACCAGCCGCGCGTGGTCCAAATGCTTGATGACCACGACATGATGGGCGGCGACTTGGACGGCGGATCCCGCGTGACGGCGGCCTCCTTCACCAAGTATGCCCCCACCGACCGCTGGAGCCCCCAGGAGACGGCCCTCTTCTTTGAGGTACGCATCTGCCCCACCTGTGCATATGGATCCAGTGGTGGTGGAAGTGGGGGGGGGTGGGGGGGGGGGGGGGGGGGGGCGAGCATACATGCATGGCTTTCCCTTTTTGCTCCGGGTCCTCGCGCACAAGAGGCGACATCCGGGGAGGGGGATGGGGCAGCAAGCAGGGCACGGGCTGCCATCATTGCCATCGCCGCAGCGGCGGCCGCGCACCGGTCCTCGGCTCCGCGTACTGGCCATGCACGCTCGGAACCCATCACTGACCCATGCGCGTGCATGTTTTTTTTTATCTCCTCCCCTCCTCCATGCAGGGTCTCCGCTTCTTCGGCACCGACTTTGTCCTGATTTCTTGCCTCTTCACCGACCGCAATCGGAGGCAAATCCGCAACAAGTACAAGCGCGAGGAGAAGCAATCGCCACACTTGGTGAATGCGGTCATCTCCGGATCCGATCTGCCGGAGATCCCCCTGTTGGAGTATCCTCCGCTGCCAGGGACGGTGGCCATTGCGTCGGCGACGCCAGTCTCCACTCAGGAAGGCACGGACGCTTCGCCCGCAGCGGCTATCCCCCAGTTGTCGGCTGCTGAGCGCATGGGCCGGCTGACGCGCATCGCTCGCGGGGAACTCCCCCGCATGGGCACCGACGGCACATGGGTCATGTCAAATATGTCCATCTCCTCGATATCCAACCACCAAGCGGGGGGCTCCTCTCGCGCGGGGAGTCCCTCGCCTGATGAGTCGAGCGAGTCGATGCCCCGGCCGGGTGCGCCAATGGTGTCCGTGTCCACGGCTCCGGCGCCGACACCGCCGGCGACTCCGCCCACCCCGCCAGAGTTGGCCATCGCCGGCACCATTTTGCCCGTCTAGAGCACCCTTTTTGTTTCTCCGCCCCTTTCTCTGCCTCTCTCCCGCTGTCCGCCGGCCGTGCCGCGCGTGTCCCTTCCCTGTTTGCCTCACCGATCTGGGAAGGGGGCGCACAGACACTGAGCTCTCCCTGCACACAAGCATGCTCATCTGACGTGCGGCGGCAGCAGCGCGTGGCCCTCTCTTTCGCCCTTTCCCCCCCCCCCCCCCCCCCCCCTATGAAAGCCGCCCCGTTTTCCCCGGCTAGGCCGTGCTGCTTAGGTGATCCCCCTCTTGTGGGGGAAAAATAAACCTCCCTTTCTATCGCATGCACACACACACACACACACACATGACGGGACAATAGGCAAAGATGACAGGCACACTGGCAAACACAGGGGGGCGGGAGGGGGGCGTGTTTTCTGGACCGGGGAATACCGGCCACAGGGCCAGGCTCAGGACTCGCTCGGCTGGGCAGCTTTCTTGGCCGGCGGGCCGGCACCAGCCGAGCCGGAAGCCGGACGCGGGCGCTTGGCTGTCCGCATGTTGGGGTTTCCCGTCTCCAGGATGTACCTCATGCGGCCGTCCAGCTCCTTGAAGATCCTCTCGTCGGTGGGTCGGGTTTGGTCGACCTCTCTCCGAAGGAGGTCGGCCGTCTGCGTGAGGGAGGCCATGGCCTCCTTGCGGCGCTCCTTGGTGACAACCTGCTGGGCCTTGAGTGAGGAGGGCGGCAGCATGAGGATGACATTGCTGTAGAAGTTCAGGAAGGGAGCCTCCTGCATGTGGATGCGGGCCACTTGGTGCATGACCGCGAAGGCGATTTGCGCCGGCGTATGCGTGAGGCAGGCATCCGAGTGGAAGTATGTGGGCAGGTGTCTGTGCGAACACGAGTCAGGAGGACCAGGAGGACCAGGAAGACCAGGAAGACCAGGAAGACCAGGAAGGCCAGGAAGGCCAGGAAGGCCAGGAAGGCCAGGAAGACCGAGAGCAGGTTAGACGTGAAAGAGAGAGAGAGAGAGAGAGAGAGAGAGACAACTACCACCGGCACCGGTACAGGAGCGGCGAGCAGATGGATGGATGGATGGCGAAGATGCACGCCGACAGGATAATGCGCCACATACCGGTTCATTGCATCGTCATACATGTTCAAGGTCATGGCTTTGCTGAAGACGCGGCGCTCGGAACTGGCGGCCGCCGCCGCGCCGCCTGTCGTCCCGGGGAGGACCGCTGACCGCGGGGCCCCTTCATTGCGCACCGCATACCGAACCATGGCCAGGTAGATGCCAGTGACCGCGTCGTGCGGCAGGGGAATGTCCAGGTCGAAAGTCACGCCATTCAGCAGAAGAGCCTCGTTCCGGGTGAGACCCTCGGCGAAGGTGGCCGGGAGGCGAAGCTGCTCCAGAAAATACTCAAATGGCCGGATCCCAGCCCCGGCGGCAACAGCGACCTCCAGTTTGTACGCCAGGTAGAGACCTGTCAAGCTGGGTTGAGAGGCATCAACATATGGGAAGCATGGTGAGGGGAAGAGAGAGAGAGAGAGAGAGAGCGCGTAGAGAGGGGGAGGCGGAAGAAGGAAGGCGCAAACGCACAGCATCAACCGCACGGGATGCTCCATGATTGATTGACGGAGGTAGAAGCGCCGAAGGAGAACCATGCACACGTAGCCCACCGACGAGGGGAGGGCCATGCGATCGACCATGCGCCATAAATCCATCCGAAGGAGAGTATTCAATACGATCAGCTCCTCTTCCGGGGAGAGAAATCGGTCGAGCTTCGGCGACATGGGGTCCACCTCGGCGTCGGCGGACGAGAGGGGCGTCGAGGAGAAGGCCTGGGCCCCATGGCGCGCCAGCAGGCGCCGTCGGGCGTCAAGGTTACTGGCTGCCCGCAGACGGGTCAGCGTCTCCGGGCGGAAGTACCAGCGCTGGAAGAAGCTCGACTGCTCGAAGAGGCTGACCCCGGCCGGGGGGGCCGAGGGACGCCCCCCGGCAGCGGGGGCCATCGGCGGCGGGGCGGACATGTCTAAGCGCGGTACGACAGCCAGTGGCGGCCGGCAACTGGAGGAGGCGGGCGAGCGGGCGGGCGGGCGGGAAGGGAAGGGAAGGGAGGGGAGGGGAGGGGAGGGGGAGGAGCAGGCAAGCAGCAAAAGCGCAGGGGGGGGGGCAGAGATCAGAGAGGGGCGAGGGGAGGGGAGGGGGGAAGGTGCTGTTTGAGATTGCTAGCCTGCATTCTGGCTCATGGAAGGGCGTGTTGCCTTTTCTCCCGGGCTGTCTCCCTGCCTCTTCCTCTCGCCTGGTCCGGGGCGGGAAGGGCGCGCGGGTGGGCACAATCGGCTCAGGGCAAGGTACCCACGGATGGCATATTCTGGTGGAGCGCCGGGATCTGTGTGGCTGGGCCTGCTTCTCGCTTGTGGCAAGCTCCATGCATCCCCCCTCGTATTCCCCCGAACCGGCCCTCCCCTTGGTTCGGTGCTCGGTCACCTTTGGCCCTTCCAATGTCTGTGTCTCTCCCGCATTCGCGAGCACACACACACATACACATTTTTTTTTCTCTCTGTCCCCCCTGCAACCACCTCCGCCTTGCCTCGGGTGTGGGGGAACAACAGCGCGAGCAAGCCCGCGGCGAAGGCACGCGCAACCAGGGGCAGGGGAAATAGGAAGAAAGCAGGACAGCGTGTGTGCGGATGGGGGGGGGGGGGGAGGGGTGATTTGCTTTTTTTATTGATATTTTTGTCGGCAACACGCGCTCTCGCGCGCCGTGCAAAAGAGAGGGGGGCGCGCCGTGAGATGTGTGCTTTCGGAGTACTGTGCTGCTGTGCTACTGTGGCTGTGGCTTTGCTACGGGTGCGCCTTGCCTCGCATGTGGTCACAAAATATCCCACCCATGCTTTCGCCCTTGTCCGGCGCCTCGCCGGGAGGCGACTGGACAGGAGGCGGTAGCAGGAGGGAGAAAGAGAGGACATGGATGCCACGGTTGTGGGTAAGCATGCGCGCGCGCGCGCGCGCGCGTGCACCAAAGCAGCGCGTAAAACGGCACTTTCGGATTGGTTTTTTCTTGTTTTGAAGCGGGGTGAGAGAACGGTCACGCATGCGGGAACACAGCCGCCCGATCGCCCCTCTTCTCTCGCTCTCGCTGAACGCCCTACTCCGCTGCTCGCGCCTGGCGTCCCTCGTGACCTCCTCCCTGGGAAGAGGCGCGACAGGGCCAGGGGTGGGGGGGGGGGACCACGGTGTGACCAGGTCATTGGACAAGAGGCAGAGCGCACGGACTTGTGGCTAGTCTCCGTCTCTTGAGAGGGGGGAGAGGGGGAGAGAGAGAGAGAGAGAGAGGGAGGGAGAGAAGAAGGAAGTAGTCGGCTGGTTCAGACGGCGCGCGCGTGCCGCTCAATCTCGATCAAGTTCTGTGTTGAGCGAGGGGGGGGCACACACAGTGAAGGAACAGAAGGAGAGGACTTTGGTGGGGAGTAGGCGGAAGGGGGATGGGCGTGGGGAGGCCGATGGTTTGCAGGGGGAGGCGCGCGCGGGGTGGGCATGGAGCAGGCACGAGGATTGAGAGGCGAAATAGTGGAAGGGGGGGAGGGGGGATGACCGGTGATGAAGAATGGCAATGGTCATATGTCCCCCTCTCCATGCTTTCGTCCCATACCACCTCGATGGGTTTTTGCGCCGACATCCCCCATTGCATGATCTCTCTTTCCCACTTTGGACAAGACCATCCGAGGGAGAGGGATATGCTGGGAGACGTGGCATGGCTGCTGTGACGCCCCAGATGACTGGACATGGAGCGCCACAGCCTCCGGCCGGGCGCGCCGCCAGCCCTGTGTGTGCGTGGTGTGTGTGTGTGTGTGTGTGTGTGTGCAGTGGAGGGGGTGGAGGGGGCTTTGCGTGCACCCATGTCCACCGTCAGTTGTGTTTGAAGAGTGTCGCTACCCATGTGGATATCGATGTGTGGATGCCGATGTCGATGTCGATGTGCGTGTGTGGGAGGGGGGGGGGAGGGGGGATGTGCGTGGTGCCTGCACCGTGCGCAGGCGCGCGGATGCGCGCCACAGGAAGGAAGGCCGCTAGCAGGCACTTACTTCTTGGGAACGCGCGCCTGGATCGGCTCGCCAATGCCCTTGCCGCGGAGTTTCACGCCAAGGACGCGCTCCATTTTGGAGAGGACCTGCTGGTTGGGAATGGCCCGGCCATTCTCATATTCGGAGACCACGCTCGGAAGCTCGAAGATCTTGCTGGCAAACTCCTTCTGCGTGAGGCCCTTCTCGGTGCGCGCACGCGCGATGGTCCGGCTGACCTCGACAGAGACGCGCCGGTCTGCGCATTGGTGACAGAGGGCGAGAGAGGCGGCAAATGTGAGTGGCCGGGGACGGGGGCAGGAACGGGGGCAGGGGGCGGGAGGCGTACGCTGGAGCTCCTCGGTTTCACGGTCGAGACGAGCGGCATTCAGGTCGGTGGTGCGACGGTTGCCGGGGGCGTGGGCTAGGAGGGGAAAGAGGAAAGGAGAGAAAGAGAAAGAGAGAGAGAGAGAAAGAGAGAGGGAGAGAGATGTCAGCGTGGGGAGTGGTGTGAGCGAAGAAAGGAGCGCAAAAGGAGAACAGAGGGAAAGGGGAGGGGGGGGGGGCTGAGCGACGCACGGCGACGCTCGGTCTGGATATTGGCATTCAGACGTCGGGCTCTATTCAGGTCAGCCTCGGTACGCAGCTGACCGGTGTTGCGGCTGGCGGTACTACCACCAGGGCGGCGAATATAAGTGACGGTATCCCACTCGTCCATGGCGGCTGTTGGTGTTGAGGGGCGGCAGGTGCAAGGCGGGGCGGGGCGGGGCAGGCTAAGTGGAAGGGGCGAAAGGGGAGGGAAAGCCGGCTTTGATGGGTGACCAGGACCGGGGTGCTTGGAGAGGGGGGGAAGGGGGGAAGGGAGGGTTCAGAAGGGAGATGGGTGCCTCGGGTGTCGGGGCCCCGAAGACGCGGGAGCATGGCGCCTCTTTTGCGTGTAGTGGCCCAGAGAGAGAGAGAGAGAGAGAGAGAGAGAGAGAGAGAGAGAGAGAGAGAGAGAGAGAGAGAGGGCGGTCCTGGACTGGCGCCAGGGCGTTGCCGTGGACAAAACGCCACCCAGAGGCAAAAGCGGTCAACACGCAAAGAAAGTGCCCGAGCGCCCGGCCGGACGCGCCCGAACACCACCCGAGCAGGGGAGCACCAAGGCGGGTCCATGGTGTGGTGTACGCACACACACACACACACATACACACACGCACACGCACACGCACAAACATATGCGTGCCGGCACACCCCAGGCCATGCATGGGAAAGATCCCGGACACGGCTGCCTGGCCCAGCCAACCAGGCAGCCAGCCCACCCGGGGGCGACGAGGCCCGGGCCCAGGACGGACCAGCTGGAGCCCGGCATGCTGGCGCGGAGAACACACCCTAGCTCCGCCCGGGGGGGGGGGGGGGGGGGGGGGGGGGGGCCGGACGACCCGAGCCCAGCCCCGGGGGGCGTAGACCGGGAGAAGTGGCCACCGGGCGGGACCGACGTCGCGGCCCTGGTTCCGGCGCGCCGGTGCCGGGCGTTCTTTCCCCATCGGTCCGGTCCCCCGTCCCCCCTTTCTCCGCCCCCTCACCCGCGGCGGGAGCATTGCGTCGCAGGGCTGTGTCCCTGGCCTGCGTGTCTGAGATCCGCCCCCCGCCCGTCCCCTGCCGCCCGGCGCCCCCCCCCCCCCCCCGGGGCGCCTGGCGGGGAAATCGCCCAACGAGATGCGCCGTTGGCCGCGGCGACCCCGACGCTGGCGCGAGGGCCGGCCGTCCATGCGGGGCAAATCCCAATGATCGGCGTACCGGCCGGGCGGGAGGCGGGGCGAAAATGCGGGATTTGGGCCATCCCCGGGGGCGAATGCCAACGGAGGCGGGAAACACGTTTTCACATGCGCGATGCGCCCACCCCCCCCCCCCATCTGGTGCATGTGCCCGGCGCCTAGGAGCGTGTGTACGGCGTCGCACACGCGCGCCCACTCTTGCTCCGGAATCGACGCAACATCGAGGCGAGGCACCGACCGGGGGGGCCGGGGGGGGGGGGGGGGCAGGGGCGTTGCCTGGAATTCACACCGGGCCAGGGGAAGATAAGAGCCCACCGTGCCGCCGAGGGAGCTAGACGGCGTGCCCAGGCCTTCGAGCACGGCTGCGTGCGGGTGCGGGTGCGGGCACGGGGGGAGAGCGCTGGCGCGCCATGCGCCCTGCTCGTGCCCCACCCGTCGGCGGCGGCGGCGGCGGCGGCGGCGGCGGCGGCGGCGATGGCGCACCCGGGTGCATGCGCATGCCACCGCGGGAATACTGGGGAAAACATGTGGGACGTGGTCCGGCACCTGGGCCGCCTCCGGGCTGGTGTCTCGTCCGGGGCCGGCGCCAGGCCCACCACCCCCATGGGCCAACAGACGAGGACCAGGGGCCACATCCTTCTTGTCTGCCGGCTCGCGCCGTCCTCCTTCACCTGGGCGGCGGAACAAATATATGTGTAATAAATCCCCTTTTTCATGCGGATGAGGCACAAAATGGGAAAGCGCTGGAACTGCGGCCCCCCCTCCCTCCCCGGCCCCCCCCCTCCCACATTCAATATTGGCGGCCTCTGGGGCGCCCTTGTGAGGGAGTGCGCCACCTCTGGGCGAACTGCCGGCCTGGCGCACTCGTCCAGCTTGGTGTCGTTTAACCACAGCCCGCTGCCCCGAACAGGGGGGAAGGCGGTAGCCGGGGGAGGGACCGACCGTACGCACCTCCCTCCTCGCTCGCCTGCTCGCTCGCGGCAGCCACCCATGTCCAGGTCTTCCCTTGCTTGCGCCCCTTCCTCCTGGTATCCCTGCACCGCGTTCCCGGCCACCAGGGCCGGGGACCGTGTCGGAGTCTCGGTCGAGGCAGGTGCGGGGGC
>NW_009242973.1:2042450-2044804 GCF_000388065.1 Fonticula alba | reverse complement strand
GCAATATGGGTGTGTACGGCCGCGGCCTGGTTCATTTCTGCGCATGCGCTGTTGGACCACCAGTTCCCTCGCACGCCCCGGGGGGGAGGGGGCGGGGGCGGCAAGGCGGCGGACGGTTCTATTTGCCTGCGCCCGGGCGCGCGGCCCCGGCCCCTGTCCACCCGGCTCCGGGCGGAAATGTGCGTGGAATGGCCAAGCCCAGCGATTTTCGGCAAGCCCGATCACGCCCGAGCATATCACGACGATCAACGCACACGCCTGAGGCCATTTCCTCTGGCGACCGCGCGGCGTGTCCGCCCACGACCCCACCAGGCACCGGGGGCAGCGTCGGGCCTCCTCTCGCCACCCACACCGGAGATCTCTGCCACCCGCGCACGGCCTCTTCGGCCAGGGTTGTGCGCCGATCACACTTGCCCCCGAAGGCAAGACATCCTCCCCGCCCGCATCCCGCGCCCGTTCCTGCTACTCGCTCTTCCCCTCCCACCTCCCTCTGCTCGCGTTCTTCCCCCTCGCCCCCGCCCGCGCCCCCCCCCCCCTTTCCCCTCGTTCCCACCCTCCCTCTCCTTGGAGCCACACTCAGGATGGAAGCATCCCCCGTCGCTGGGCCGTGGGCCTCGGTCAGCCCGGCCCTCAGTGCGGAGACTATGCGCGCGCTGGACCGCCTGGAGTTCCGGGCCATGACCCCGGTCCAGGCCGCCGCCGTCCCACTGCTCCTCAAACGCCGTGATGTGGTGGCCGAGGTGCGCATCCAGGCACATCCGCGCCTCTGACTGCCTTTCCCTCCCCCCTCCCGGCCGGCGACTCACTCCTCCTCCCCGATTGACTGACCTGCCCGTCGGCCGCCCCCCTCCCTCCTCGCCCACTCGTCCATCTACGCACACGCATGCCAGGCTGTCACTGGCTCCGGCAAGACGCTGGCCTTCCTGATCCCGGTCATCGAGCTGGTTCGGCCACGTGTCCGGCCTCCGCCTGCCCCCGGCACCGAGGCCACCCCAGTCAACCCCAACGACGATGATGACGACGATTCCGGCGATTGGCTTGGGCCCCGCCAGGTGGGCGCCATTGTCGTGGTGCCGACCCGGTGCGTCCCTGCGCCGCATGTTCCCCTCGATGCCACCGGTCTCCTGCGAGCGCATTCTTACCACGGCCTTCGCCGCCTGCCCCTCCTCCCCCCCCCCCCCCCCGCCAGTGAGCTTGCCCGCCAGGTGTTTGATGTGCTGGACTCCCTGCTGAAGGAGGAGCCGCACATCTCGCGACTGCTGGTCACCGGCGGCGGGGCCGACGCCTCTGTCGACAAGGACATCCAGCGCATCCGGTCGCAGGGTGCCCACATCCTGGTGGCCACCCCCGGCCGTCTGGAGGATCTGCTCAATCGCAATGGTGCTGCCGGGTCCGGCCAGCGCCGGCTGATTGACGTTCGGGAGCTGGAGATTCTGATCCTGGACGAGGCCGACCGGTAGGTGACACCCCTCGACCTTTCTCGCCGCACCCCCGGACTGGCCCGATGCACTCGCTGACCCCCCACCTTCGTGTCGCCGGCTGTCCCACCCTCGCCTGCGCCGGCCAGCCTGCTTGATCTTGGCTTCCAGAGCTCGCTCGACGCCATCTTGGCACACTTGCCGAAGCAGCGCCGGACGGGGCTCTTCTCGGCCACCCTGACGGACGGCCTGGAACGCCTGGCGCGCGCGGGTTTGCGTAATGCCGTGCGCGTCGCGGTGCGCATCCGCTCGGACGCGGCCAAGAGCACCACGCCCACGGGTGAGATCAAGATTCCCACCCAGTACGTTGTGGCCCACCCGCTGTGCCTCCACACCTCGCCCGCCCATCCACCTCTCCCCTCCTCACACGCCGCAGCCTCCGAAACTACTACTCTTTGGTGCCGCCAGCCATGAAGATCGACGCCCTGGTTTTCCTGCTGCTGCGCCTGGCGGGTGCTCAGAAGCCCTGTCTCCAGGCCGATGGCCAGGGCGGGCTCAACCCATATGCCAGTGACCCGGCCAAGGTCATCGTCTACTTCAGCACCTGTGCCTGTGTGGAATACTTTTCCAAGGTGCGCCGCGTCCTTCCGCGCGCGCCCCCCCCCCCCCACCTGTCGGGTCACTAATGCGCGATCCCCCCCCCCCGTCTAGCTGTTTGAGGCCGCCCACCCGGAGCTCGAGGGCCGCATTCACGCCCTCCACGGGAAGATGCCCCAGCGCCGGCGGAATGGTGCGTCTTCGCCATGCCCTCCCCGATAGGGATCTGCCGCCGGCTTCGCTCGCTCAGATGCAACGCCCGCTCGCGTGTTGTCGCCCTCTCTCGGCCCGCGCTCGCCGGCGCTCGTCTAACCGCACTCCCCCCCCCCCCCCCCCCCC
>NW_009242973.1:2041442-2042065 GCF_000388065.1 Fonticula alba | reverse complement strand
CCCCCCCCCCGACAGCCACTCTTGCTGCCTTCCATGACAGCGAGTATGCAGCGCTCTTCTGCACGGATGTTGCCGCCCGCGGCCTGGACATCCCGGAGGTCGATTGGGTCATCCAGTGCGTCTTCCTGCTTGCGCTGGTTTACGCGCACCTCTGCTCAATCCCTGGTATTTCCTATCTCACCCACAATCCCTCCCTCTGTCGCTTTCCTCCCACCCCCCTCTCCCCCTCCCCTCCGCCGGGCATTCCTCTCCACAGGTATGATGCCCCACAGGATCCGAGTCAGTTTGTTCATCGCTGTGGCCGAACCGCCCGCCTGGGCCGGTCCGGCGCGGCGGTCATTTTCCTGGCCCCGGAAGAGAGCTCCTTCATCGATTTCATGGCCAACCGCCACATCCGCCTGGAGGCTCTGCCCGAAGACTACCGGCTGTCCGGATTGCCGGACTCCATTGACGTGGAGGTTGCCCCCCCGGCCCCAGGCGCTGCTATGTCTACTTATGCCGAGCGCCACCTGAAGGCACAGATGGCTGATCGTGACCTCCTGATCAAAGTACGTTCTCTGCTCTGTGGCTCATTTCTTCCCACCAGTCTGGCTGGGGAGCCGCTCTCGGTCTCTCTCTCTCTC
>NW_009242973.1:2036660-2037552 GCF_000388065.1 Fonticula alba | reverse complement strand
CCCCCCCCCCCCTGCGGCCCGCCTTCCCTGGCTCGCCATGTCACAGGCGCGAGCGCAAGCGTGCTCACAAGGACCGCGTGGGCGCCAGCCAGGGCACCAAGATCCTCAGCCCGCGCGAGGTGCTGGCTGCTCTAAAGCGACGCTAAATGGCCGCGGCGGCGGAAGAGGCCGCCGGCGTGTGCTGGCCTTGTCAGGGGAGCCTCTCCGAATCTTGGCCTGGCGCGCACAGCCACCCTGTATTTAGACCCATCAAAGCTGGAACGCATGTAGGGTGGATCCCCCCCCCCCCCCCCTCGCGGTACCGTGTGCAAGGCAATATACCCGCTTCCTGTGAGACGATGACGCTGTGGGACCATGACGCGGGCAGGGTGTCAAGGGGCGGCGCACCACCGCCGGACGAGGCAGGGCGCCGACAAGGAGGCTGGGCCGCGAGTGTGCACGCGCGCAGAGGGCACCCTTGGAGCCTTGCCAAGGAGAGGCCTGCAGAACCGGCCACAGATCAATGTGAGTTTAGGAATTGGCATGCTGGGAACACATGAGCGCCCAATGCCAATATGGTCACGCGACGATCCTCACGGCCGGAGAAAAAACAACGCGCGCCGGCCGCGCGCGCTCGCACCCGCCCCAGGCTTCACGCCCCGCGCGAGGGTCCGTGCGCCCGTGCGCCTTCTTCCTGCGGTGGGGTCTGTTGTTGTTGTTGTGTTGTGTTGGGGGCGGGGCGGGGCGGGGCGGGGCGGGGCGGCGGCCGGGCCCCGATCGTGTCCGCCGCCGGCCCGCGCAGGCCGAGGCTGCTGCCCGGTCGCCTTCGCCGCCGCCGCCGCCGCCGCCGCCGCCGCCCGTTCGTGGTCACCAGCTGCCGAATGTGTGCCATCTCTCTCCCGGGCGGGGCGGG
>NW_009242973.1:2028906-2036294 GCF_000388065.1 Fonticula alba | reverse complement strand
ACCAACTGTCGTCCCGCTCCAGTCCCCCAAAGCGGAGACAACATGGGGACTACGCGATGCGCCGACACCTCCAGGCGTGTGTATCTGTGTGCCTGCGTGCGAGTGTGCGTGTATATATGCGTGCGGGTGTGGGTGGGTGGGTGGGTGCGGGTCCGGGATCCCCATGTCCCGGCCTCGCTTGGCGTCGTAGACCGGCGCAGAGGTGTGTGCGGGGGCCGGTGTAACCCATGTGCCGCCTCCCTAGGCCCGGCGGGACGGCTCTGGCCGCGCGAATATTCAGTATTTCTTGTTGTGGCTTTTTAAGGTTCATAGTTGTTCTTGTTTTTTTTCTTCACCCTCCTCGCGGTCTGGCAGCCCCGTCCGGTCCCGAAGGCCTGACCCATGGTTGGCTGGGTTGCCATGCCCGGTCCCTTGGGGGGGGGGGGGGGGGGGGGTGCCCGCTGGCGGGTGTCCGCACCCCGCCTCCAGGGTCCCAGGCGGCCAGGGCGGTTGGCTGGGGGCTGGTGGGGCCTTTGTTTTGGGGGTCCCCCCGTGAAGTCCCCTATGTGTGGCCGTCTCCCCCGCGGGGGGCTCCCGGGGGGGGGGGGGCCCGGGGGAGAAAAAGGGGGGGGGGGGGGGGCCTCCCCGGGGTCCCCCCCCCCCCCCCCCTGCGTGCCCTCCCACGGCTGATCTCGCCAACGAATGATTTCCCGACCCCCTCCCTCCCGAGTCCCTCTTTCCGGCGGCCTGTGCCCGCTTCTGGCCTCCCTGTGTGCAGTGTACTTCACTGTCTCACCCTCGCGCCCCTCTCGGCCTGCCTGTCGACAGCGCCTCTGGCGACCGGGACCCCCCCCCCCCCCGGCTGAGGCTTTCAGGGAGCAGCCCGACGACCCCACACCCCCCAGGGCTTCTGCACTTCCCTCCTCCCCTCCCCTCCGCCCGCCTCCACACTCATCATCTCCATCCGCCCGTGCGCCGCTGCCGCTCCCCCCCTCCCTCCGCCTCGTCCCCCTGCGCAAGCACTCGCCGACACCCGCCCTTCAGGCGGACGTGACTTTCCTTTTCTTCCCCGCCCCTTCGCCGACCTGCGCGCCCGCCCGCCCGCCGTCAGGAGACCGACACAATGGCGCATCCTTTCGCCAGCTTCGGCACCTTCGACCCAGAGCCGAGGGACCAGCTCCCGGTGTTCTTTCCTCGTGGCGGGCCTGATGACTTTCCCTCGGATCCGGATGTGGCCCAGGCCAGCATGCCGCTGCTGAGTGATGACTTCTTCAACACCGATGCCCGGCATCCGCCCTACGGCCCGACGTCCGAGTCGATTTTCTCCTTCTATCCCCCTCCGGGCTGCATGGTGCGCTTGCGCTTTCCTCTCTGCTTGCCAAGGTAGTCCCTATGTGACTGACCCTACTCTTTTTTGTCTTTCTCTCTCTCTCCTCCCTTATCCTGTATGTATGTATGTATGTATGTGTGTATGTATGTATGTGTGTATGTATGTATGTGTGCGTGTGTGCGTGTGTGCGTGTGTGCGCCTGTACACCTATGTACTTGCTGTGCCCAGACGGCCGAGGAGCAGGTGGTCGCCCTGCAGAAGCGCCTGACCATTCACAAGGTCTTTCGACTGGTGGTACGTCCTCTCCTTGCCACCCGGCTCCGTGTCCGGGTTCGACTCCAGGGTCTTCTCGTGCTTCTCGCGCTCCAGCGTTCTGATACCCTGTGTTCCCTCCCCCCCCCCCTCTCTCTCTCTGCTCTTTTTGCGTCTCTCCACCCCTCCCCCTCTCCACCCCTCCCCCTCTCTTTCCCTCTCACCATCTCTCTATTTTCTCGTCTCCTCTGGCTCCTGTGTCGCGACCGCGCGCAGTATGTCATTTTCCTGATCGGCGATACGGCCATGATCATCGCCTCATTGCTTGGTGCGAATCCTGCCCGACCCTCAAATAGTCTGCCCTCGACCGACAGCCCCTCGCTTGGCCGATGCCCTTCCTGACCTCCCATCGCAGCTGGCCTGTCGCTACACAATGCCGGCCTCTTGTGCCTGGTGCCGGCGATTCTTCTCCTCTGGGTGTGTCTTCTGTGCTGTTTCCGCATACGCGCTTTCCAAGGCGGCCTGTCGCCCATGCTAACTCTCCCCCCTTGTGTCCATCTGTCTGTCTGTCTGTCTGTCTGTCTGTCTGTCTGTCTGTCTGTCTGTCTGTCTGTCTGTCTGTCTGTCTGTCTGTCTGTCTGTCTGTCTTTCTGTCTGTCTGTCTGGCTGGCTCCTCCCCCGCCCATCCTCCCATCGATCCCTGGCGCGCCCATGTCCATGCGCAGATTTCTGTCACCCGCATCGGCCAGCTGGTTCTCATCATCGAGCGCATTGAGCGCAGTGGCATGTACATTGACACCGGCCCGGCACTGGCCGGGGGCGCCACCTCGTCGACGGCCGTGCATCCGGTCTTCCCGGAAGCCGGGCTGCCAACGTCCGCAGGGCCTGGACCCGATGGACACCCTCCCCCGGCCGAGGGGGCCCCCGGGCTGCAAGGAGGTCATATCTCCCGCAAGCTGGCCACCATGGATCCTGTGTTGCAACGGTATGAGTCGCAATTCGAGGAGGACGAGAAGGCCGCCGACGAGTATGAGGCCTTCCGGGCGTCAGTGAGCATGGCCGGTGCGGCCGCCGCAGCTGCCGGGGCCAGTGCAGCCACTACAGAGCCCGCCTCGCCGGCTGGATCTGTCTCGTCCGTGCAGTCGTCCCTCTCCTCGTCCAGCCCGAAAGTCCCGCTGCTAGACGGCTCCTTGTAATGTCCTAGCCTCCCCCCCCCCGCCTGTCCTTGAGGAAGAATACAGTCATGTCTTCACCGGGGTTGCCTCTCTCTCTCTCTCTCTCTCTCCCTCTCTTCCCCTCTCTGTCTGCCGGCTTTCCCACGCGCCCCCCCGCCTTTATGTCTCTGTTTCTCTCCCCCACCTCTCTGCCATGTCATGCCCGGGTTTTCCTCACCCCCTCCATCGTCATCCATCCTTCAGGCACGCTGGGCATGAAGGCGGCGCGTGCGCATCTTCTGACATGTATGTATGGGTGTGTCCGGGAGGGCCAGGGGAGAAGGGGGACACCCCCTGCTGGTGGTCTTCCTGGTAGGCGGCCACCGCCCTTTTGCTGTTACATGACCTGGCAACCGAAGGAGGCCTCTCCACTGAGTGCCAGTTGGTGATTAGGCGATGAGCGCGCGGCGTGAGCAGCGCGCGCGGCGGCCACCGCGCTGGGTGGGGCCTCCAGCGTGACCTTGAGCCCGCGGCGGCGGGCAGCCAGGCGAAGCGCCCGCTGGGCCGCGGGGCCTGGTCGCGGGGGTCCCTGCCCGGACACGCCGGGCAACTGGCGCAGCGGCCGTTCTGGCGAGCCAATTGGCGTGCCCTGGGTGTACGTCAGGCCCATTGTACAGGCGGAAGCCACGCTCCAAAAGTCACCTCTCTGAGCGTTCGGCATGCACCCGTGTGTGTGTGTGTGTTAGTATGGCCCGAGGGGTGCGGTGACGCGGCCGGCTTTTGTCGCACCGTCTGGATGAGCATGCGGTCTGGCCGCGTGCGGAGATCCTCTTGAAGCAGCTCCGCCGAAATGCTGCGGCACTGGCAGCCCGGTTGTTGACCGTCTGGGGGGGCGCCCCCCGTCCCGGCTGGGGGGGTTGCTGTTCCGTTCGTGGAGGCGCTCGCCCCCATGGACTGCGTGGCCACCTCGCCTGGTGGAGATCTGGTTGCCGGGGCCGCCAATGGGCTGGCGGCCGAGCCATCCGGGCTGGAGGGCGACACAGCGGGACTGGAGGGCGACACAGCGGGACTGGAGGGCGACACAGCGGGACTGGCGGCTCCCTCGCTGCCGGGGTCCTGCAAGACTGGCGTGGCAATCTTCAAGTCAGCCGCCGGCCCTCGGGGGGCCGGGCTGCCCTCCGGAGGACTGGGCACTCCGAGCGCCGGACTGCCAGGCGCCACCTCGGGCAGGGGGTAGTCGTCCGGGTCGGCGGTTTCCCCGTCGAAGAGTGCCATGACGCGGTGGGCCACCACGGTGCGGGCGGCCGGGTGCCCCAGGCCGCGGCAGCAGTCCGGAGCCACGGCGGTGCGCGAGCGCTCGCTCGACTGCCCGGTGCAGTGCCGCGACCAGGCGTCACTGTGGCGCGCGCGCGTGGAAAGGCAAACCCAAAAAGGCACCAAAGGAAAATACATGTACGGGCGTGTGCACGCGTGAAAGCGACAGTCAGTAACGGCCTAGTGAGGACACCGGTCGCGGGCTCTTCTGCCATGGTGGCCGTTGTCGGCCCAAGGGCCCGGGCGGATACGCACAAGAAGCCCATGGCGGAGGCCTGCTCGACCATGCTGGCCCCGGCCACCGGGCCGGCATAAATGCAGTCGGTGGCGCGCCAGCCCGGCTGGCGCTGGACGCTGGCCAGGCCTTGGAGGACGCCCGGATGCGCGTCGAAGGTGGCCAGCGTGGTGCGGCGAGCGTTCAGCCCGCAGAGCATCATCATGACCGGGGCATCTGGCAGGACCACCACCAGCGAGGGCCGGATGCGCGAGAGGATCATCAGCCCGGCGGCGAAGGCCATGCTGTCGCGCGGGGCCGGTGGCGTGACGCAGTACATTCGTTGGATGGTGATGCACGAGAGGATGGCCGCCCGGGCGGGATCGCTGACGCGCTGCAGGAGGATCACCTCTGGCAGCCCGGTGACCAGGGTCTCCGGGTCCAGGGTCAGTGCCGCGCCCGGGGCATCCGGGTCCCCGCCGGGGCCGAGGCGGAAGCTGGCCACGGTGGTCCGAGCACAGACGTCCATCGCCTCGTCCACCGACGGCGGGGGGGTGTCACTGGGCTGTGGCGTGGGGTGGTTGCGGCCCGGATTGGAGCCCCGGGGTTCGCGAGGGCGCGTGTTAGTGCGGTGGCCATGGTCACAAGGCGGGCAAGGCAGAGGGAGAGAGCTCCAAAAATCACCGGCCGACACGCTGGGGACCGGGGAGCGCGTCCGTGGCTACCGGAGGCGAAAAAAAGGCCCCCGGCCAGGCGGAGGGCCTAATGGCGACGCACCATCCACTTGCCCCGGTCGAAGATCAGCGCGTCACATTGCCAGATGAGCGGGTCGTCCGCGGGGTGGTCCTCGGTCAGGGGCGGGGCACCGGCCGAATCGCCGGCGTGGCCCGTCGACGCCGGCGCCGGCAGGAAGTCCATGGCGCGGGCGCGTCGAGCGCGGCGCCCCATCCGCGGCAAGGCCCGACCGGTCCGACGGACGGCGGCAAGCACCTGTGCCGCGGTCCTTTCCGCAGGCATTTGGAGTCCTCGGCGCAGGGAGGGAGCCTGGCCGGCCAGCGCGCGACCGGCCGCCAGGAGGGCGTCCTGGGCGCGGGCCCGGCGCCGTGCGGCCTTGCGCTTGGCCGCCAGGCTGGCCGTGGCCAGGGCGATCTCCCGCCGGCGAGCTTGGTCCGTTTGCAGGACCGAGTTGGCCCGGGACCCGTCGGCCAGGAAGGCGCGCAGGAGCTTGCGCAGGTCGGGCCCCGGGCCGGGGTCCGACGCGTCGTCCTGCCAGCCAGCAGCGGCACGGCCCCCGGGCCGGGCCTCGGCCGCCTCGGCCGCCGACGCGGGCAGGAGGTACTCGCGTACCGGGCGGAAGAGGTCCCGGCGAATGTCGGTCCCCTGGAACAGACGCTCGGACACATGCTGCAGGCAGGTCTCCGGCAGGGGTCCCACATACTCCGGGCCGCCTGGCACCAAGTACGCGTCGATAATCTCCCGGGCCATGGCCTCCAGGACATCGCGGCCCTGTTCGACCGTGCCCTCGCCGAGCATGAGGGCTGCCCGCTCGAACTCCAGGCACCGCCAAAAGAGGTACGCCGCATTGAGGGCACGCTGGGTGCGAGTCGAGCGTCCGGCCCCAGCAGCCAGGGCGTGGGCCTCAGCTTCCGCCTCCTCCATGTCTCGCTCGTCCGCCCCCTCGACCAGCTCCTCCAGCCGGGGCCCATCGGCCGACTGCCGGTCTGCGTCATCCGGGGAGCCCGCCTGGTGGCGCATGTCGTCCGAGTGGGCATGGCCATGTGCCGAGGTGGTCGGGGGGTCGGGCTTGCCGCCGGTGGCCGTCTTGTGGCCGGCCAGTCGGCGGAGGCGCTGGCGAAGACGTGCCCGGCGGCCGGTGGCCGTGTCACGAGCTTCGCGCACATCATTGTCCGCCTGGCTATTGGCGAAGTCCACCAAGGCCAGCAGGGCGTCCGGGTCGCCGAGCAACGCGCGCAAGGAGATGCTCACCGAGGACAAGCCACGCTGGTGGTCTTCCAGCTGGACCAGCGGGCCGGCCGGGTGCCGGGCATCGCCAGCCCCCGGGGCCGGGCTGGTCAGGCCGGCCAGCAGGAGCGATGCCGCGGCCGTGGTCGACACCGCGCCAAACATGGCGGACAGAGTCTCGCCGGTGTCGCGGTGCTCCACGAAAAACAGGTCATCCCCCGGGGGGGCGTCGTCCTGGCCCGGGGCCCGGTCCTGCTGCTCGCACAAGGTCCGGCGTTCGACCGGCCACTCGTCATAAATCTCCCCGGTCCAGACGGCCAAATTGACATTGGCCAGCAGGGGGTCGCCGATGCGGGCCAGCGCCCGAGCCGCGCGCAGTCGGATCGCCACATCGAAGGAGTCCGGCTCTTCCAGGGTGTCCAGATCCCCCTCGGCCGGCGCGGCAACCACGGCATTGGTGGCCGCCTGCCGGGCCAGGGCGTCCAGCAGCCCGGGCAGCTGCTCGGTCAGGGCCGCATGTACCAACACCCCGGTCCAGTTGGCGGCGAGCTGCGCAACGAATGGTTGGTTGGTTGGGTGGTCGGGTTGCCGGGCGGCCGGGCACCAGGGAGGTGGTCGATGGACAGGAAGGGCCGCGAGGGCGACGGCCGCGAGGACAGTGGCCGTGGCATGGATAAACATATATGTGCGTGTGTCAGGCAAGAGAATGGCAGACACCCCCCCCCCCCCCTCCTGGGTCTTGACGAGGGCCAGCAGGAAAGGGCGGCCGGCAGGGGCTCTCCACGTACCCCGAAGCAAGCCCAGGTGCCGGCGATGAACCACTGCATGCAAATGTACCAGTCATCCAGGGCATTGGCCACACGGGTGCGCGTGGCCGAGTCTGCGGCATCCGGACAGAGCCGGCGTTCGACGAAGGGCGGGATGTGCACGGCCCGCTGGCCGGCCGACCGACCGCGAATCAGCCCGGCATCCAGCTTGCGCTGCGATCGACGCAGATGCCGGAAGATGCGCCCGGCCGCGGCAGTATCTCCATCGAGCTGACCGCCGGGGCACGGCGCGGAGGGGTAG
Organism: Fonticula alba; assembly: GCF_000388065.1. Classification (NCBI taxonomy): domain Eukaryota; order Rotosphaerida; family Fonticulaceae; genus Fonticula; species Fonticula alba. The sequence continues at coordinate 2,029,021 of NW_009242973.1, read as the reverse complement.
GGAAGAAAAGGATGGCCAAGCAGCAGCAGCAGCAGCAGCAGCAGCAGCAGCAGCAGCAGCAGCAGCAGCAGCAGCAGCAGCAGCAGCAGCAGCAGCAGCAGCAGCAGCAGCAGCA
>NW_009242973.1:2024264-2028896 GCF_000388065.1 Fonticula alba | reverse complement strand
CAGCAGCAGCAGCAGCAGCAGCAGCAGCAGCAGCAGCAGCAGCAGCAGCAGCAGCAGCAGCAGCAGCAGCAGCAGCAGCAGCAGCAGCAGCAGCAACAGGCGAGCGAGGTCAGCCAAGCGGTGAAAGAGCGGCGGGTGGCTGTCGTCCGCACGGTATCAAATCGAAAGCGCACTCGAAGCAGCAGATAGGTCAGGAGGAGGACATCACGCTTGGAGGACACCGGGGCCCCGGCCGCGGCGACCTCGGTGGCCGCGCGCACGGTCAGCCCGCAAAGCTCTGTCAGGCGCGGGCAGCAGGGCCAGCAGGTGGGCGGGTGACATGGTCAGCAGGTGCGAAGGAGGGGGGGGGGGGGGGGGGGGTGTAGATCGGGGGGGAGAGGGGAGGGCGAACGAGGGGGTCGGCGGCGGAAGGTAGGGTGTGTAGGCGGCGAGGCAGGCAGTCAAAGCGGTTAGCAGGGCAGCAGGCCCAGGGTCGGGGACCGGGCGCGCAGGGACACATGAGCCGGCACCATGGTCAATTTTCTTGGCCCCGGCCCGGTGCCCACACACGCCCCCGGGGGGGGCGGGGGCGGGGCAGTCCTGGGAGAGCTCAAGCCCGGAGGACCGGCTGACCGGGGGCGCATGTGCGGGCGAGCACGTACCGGCCGCGTGCTGGTTCTCCTCCAGGTCCGGGTCCAGGCTGACAGCTTCGGACAGGAAGCCGAGCAGCTGCGATTGGGCCAGCTCCTCCGCGGTCGGCGCCGGGGAGAGGGGCTCATCGTCAGCCTCGGATCCCGGGCCATTGGAGGGAGCCTCCGGCAGCAGGAGCAGCCACCCTTGCGGGCACTGGAGCGCGTGGCTCCGGACCACGTCGCCATCCTGGTCCATCTCCACCACCGGCAGCGAGGCGTTGCTGACGCGCGGGGAGGCGGTGCCCCGGGCCCCGGCTGGCGCGTCGGTGGCCGGGGCGTCGTCGCCCCCGGGGCTCGTGTCGAAATCCAACACCACCTCCGAGAGGGAATCCCGGCTCGATGTGCGGCTCGGCTGACATGCGGCGCACTCCCCGCGGCCGGAGCCGCCCTGCTCGGCCCAGGTGCGCAGCAGCCGGCGCAGCGTCGCCTGAAAGGGGATGCGCAGGATGGACGTCTCGCCGGGGTCGACCGGGTCAGCGCCCGGCATTCCGGCTTCGGGGGCCGGAGCATGGGGTTCGGTGCTGGGCGAGGGGGCGGTGCTGCAGCCCTCGCTGGCGGAAGCCTCGGAGGTGGCGCGGCCCTCAGCCAGGCCCCCGGTGGCCTGGGCCAGGCCCTCCGGTCCGTCAGCCCCAGGCGCATCGGCCTCCCGTGAGGTGTCGGTGCCAAGCGGAGGTTCCTCCTCCAGCTCGGTCGTTAGGGTGCCGGAATCGGTGGACTCCAGCACCTGGTCCGTGCGAGCGTCCGGCGTGATGGTGATCATGGCCGGGGCGTGTGGCAGGGCCGGCGGCGCGTCCGCGGCTTCGGTGCTTGGAGGCTGGTCGGCCGTGGCCTGGGCATCTGAAGATCGGTCGTCAGGCCGAGAGGACAGCTGGTCCGACCCGAGCGGCGGTGTTGCCTGGGCGCTCGGGGCGTTCTCGGCGACGAGCTGCTCGTCTGAGACGATCGAGGCAGCATCCTCTTGGTCGACCCCCAAATGAGAGACCTTTCCCGGCAGGACCGTGACCGAAGGGACCGGCGGTGCCTGCTGCTCAGTGGTCGGCGATTCGGTCATCGCAGGCGCGAGTGCGCTAGAGCGAGGGTCGATGGGTGTGCGTGTGCGTGTGTGCTTGTGTGCCTGTGTGCGAGTGTCTTGGAGGGCGGATGGGAGGCGGATGGGGAGCAGAGATGGTGGGGGCAGTGTTGCCGAGGCATTGCGTGTGGCAGCCAAGAGGAGTGGCCCTCCTCCACCTGGTCAGGGCATGTGGCCGAAAAAGGCCTCGCCCCCTCTCGCGCGAGTCCCCCCGCGCCAGACTCGAATGGCGCCGGATCCCCTGCACCGCCGAGGGCCAGGCAGCACTGGCCCTCGGGCTCCCGTCCCCTGGCCACATCCTTGACTCCACCTAAGCCGGGGCCAGCCGCTGTTTGGTGCGTCCACCTCGCCACCCCGGCCCCCATGCACCACGCCTCTCAAAGGTCTCCGAGAGTAACTGCAAGACGCAATTAAGGTCCCCAGCGGGGAGCGGAGGCCATGCGATCAGGGGCGAGCGCGAGTGGGTGGCCGAGCACGGAACGACGTACGCTTACGCTTGCAGCCACAGGGGAGGCGGACGGTATCGGGGGGGTAAGTGGGGGGGGGGGGGGGGGGGGGGGTCAGGGGGGGGGGGGGGGGGCCGTGGTCGGCCAGATCGGGAGGTGGGAGGGCGGGGGGCAGGGCTTGGTCCAGGCAAAAAGAGGAACCGAGGCGGGGGGAGGGGGGGCGCGGCTGAGCCCGGCGGCCTTGGCGGCATCAACAGCAACAGCACCCCCGGTGACGGTTGACACCGGGCTCAGCACCAAGGCCGCGAAGGTTGGCACATTACATCTTTTCCCTCGCCCCTTGGCATAAGTCAGGGGGGGGGGGGACACAGGCAAGGGGGCAGAAGGGAGCGTGTATTGTGGGCGACAAGGAATGTGGCCGTAGCCCACAGTCTGATATCACGTGCATCGCACCGCATCAGATAGCACTGAGTCCCATCGCACTGCGGATCTGCTCGTTCAGTGGCAGGCACTGTGTGTCCGGTGGTGGCCGGGGGGGGCGGAGGGGCCAACGAGCGTCAGTACTGGGGGACGGGATCGTCCCGCCGAGGGGACAGAGAGGGAGAGGCAGGGCGACGGTTTCGCCGTGTGGGGCCCTCTTGGGTGGCGAAACCCGCTCCCGTGGGCGCGACACGTACAATGATAAAGTGGGCGCCGATGCGCAGATATGCCGGCCACCAGCCGCGCCACAGGGCAAGCATGCCCTCCCGCTTGATGATCTGGATGTCGGCCGGAGTTAGATTCATGTGTCTGGGGGTGTTTCTCGTGGCCCACCTCTCTGGCTGTGCCTGGCTCAGTGTGTGCGCGCGAGCGTCCATGCGCATGTGCATGTGCATGTGCATGTGTGTGTGGGGGGGGAGGAGGAAGGAAAAGGGGCATGCACACTCCCAGAGTGGAACGTACATCGACCACGCATCCGAGCGTGGTGGTCGGAGACAGCAGCGACCGAACGGCGGGCACACCGGCCGTGGACAGCGGAGCCCCGCCAGGGGGACCAGGGGCGGCGGCGGCATCGGCCGATCGACGGGCGGCCATCAGCCGCGTCTTGATCACATCGGCCGGCATGCTGATGGTGGTGGCTGTGAGGCCAGCAATGAGACTTGCACTGGAGGGCGGCACGCACGGCGGAGAGGGAGCAAGGGAGAGGGAGAGAGCGCGACAGAGAGGGGCACATCAGAGGGGGCGGGGGGCGAGCAGGTCGGGCGTAAGGAGGCAGGCACATCAGAGGGGAGCGCAGGCAGCTGGGCAGGCAGGCGGGCAGAGCAAGAGACAGCCAAAGGGCCAGGGGCCGAGGCGGTCACGCACACCGAGTGCAGAGCCAGACCCTCATTCATGAGGCCATTGCGCTTGAGCACGGTCTTCGAGTGGTCGTAGGTGCCCATCTGGCCGGCAGTGAGGAGGGCCGCACGGGCGGCCGTCGGGCCGACGCCCCGGAAGAGCCCGGACGGACGAAAGACCAGCGGCCCGGTGGTGGCGCCAGCAGCAGCCTCGGCCGAGGCGCTGATCAGCCCCCCCGGCGGCGAGACCGCCGCATTGACACGCCGCAGGGCGTCGACGCTGACGGTCGGCGGGGCGAGGGCCGGCGCCGCCGGCTGGGGGGCATACATGGCATGCCGGAGGAACCCCATTGTCGAGGTGGCAGTCGGGGCGCTGCCGGTACGGAGGCCGGTCTGCCGGGAGGCCGGGGATATAGGTGGTCAGATCTCCATGGCCGGAGGCGGCCTTCCCCATTTTCGGCGCCTGTGCGAATGTGCCCTTGCACGCGCGTACCACATAGCGCCCGTCGCGAATGACACCAGCCTCGGCTTGCATGCGGATCTTCACCAGATCCAGGGGATTGGCCAGGGCCGAGCCGATGGCCCCGGTCAGCAGCCCGGCCAGCAGGCGCTTGGCCAGGCCAGGGTCTAGGCCCGGGTGTTGGCGGTCACCGCGGCGAGGAGGGGCACGGCCATGTTAGTGTGAGCATCGCCGGGGCCGCTGGCTGAGGGGTGGCAGCAAGGCCGGGCCACAGGGCAGAGGCTCCCCACCCGGCCCGGCCCTCATCCTCCCCTGCCCATGACCACAATGGTGGTGGTATCACGACGCACCGGCATCCTCGCCGCATAGGGCCCCGCGGACATACGGGTACAGCCCCATGCGCAATGACGAGTAGATGGCCTCGCGATAGAGGTTGGCCACGAGCCCCGGCCGCAAGAGCCCCGGCCAGAAGCCCTCCTCGGCGGCGATGCGGGCCCACGTCTGGCCGAGCGAGGTGTAGAGCGGGGGCGAGGGCTGGACCGCCTGCAGGCGGATCTTCACCGTGTCCAGGGGATGGAGGACTGGCGAGGCGCGGGAGGGCGGGGGTCAGAGGCCGGCGAGGTGGCGCGAAAGCAGCAACAAAGGAGGGCCGGGGACCGGGGGGGGGGGG
>NW_009242973.1:2023557-2024179 GCF_000388065.1 Fonticula alba | reverse complement strand
GGGGGAATCCGGATCTGGGCGGGATCTGGGGCGCGCGGGCGGGGGACGTGGCGGCAGTATGCAAAAAGGGGCTGGGGTTGGATGAGTGGAGATCGCGCGCCGCTACAGGAGGGGACCACTTTTCTCCCCAGGAGGGGATGCGGCCCCCCGGCCCGGCCTGGCCCGGCCCGGCTCGGCCCACCCCGACTGGGGGCGCGCCCAGTGCACACGCGTCCGATGCCGCCTCTCCCGCCGGCGCGCCTCATCACTGGCCGGCGCGCGGGCCCTCCGATCGGGGCGATGCGTAAAATGAAAGAGCATCACGCGCCCGAGTGCTCCGATACTCACATCATGTGAACAGGGAGCACCATTTAGGATTATCTTGTCGCCAGGCGGGGCGTCCGCGTCAGGCCGGCCCCCCCCCCCCCCCGCCCCCCCGCCCGGCTGCCGAAGGTGGGGGCGTGCCCGGCTGTGCGCGCGCGCGCACATGCCCCCTCGAGGCTCTCTCACGGTGTCGGCGGACACATCTTTCCCCCATCGGTCGGGGGGCCGGGGGGCCCGGCGCCCTGCTCTGTGTGCGGAGGCCCCCGCGGGTTTCCGCTATCCTGGGCGGGGGACACACGTGTCGCCGGGCCCTGGGGGG
>NW_009242973.1:2014772-2019348 GCF_000388065.1 Fonticula alba | reverse complement strand
GGGCGGGGGACACACGTGTCGCCGGGCCCTGGGGGGGGGGGGGGGGGGGGGGGGGCGGCCTGACTGAGGGCGAGGAGGCCCGGAGGGGGGACCGTGGCTGGGGTGTCTGCGCCCTCTTACTCATTTGGCGGGGGGGCAGCCCGGCCGGGCCGGTCTGCGTGTCGGCCTGCCTCAGCTCGCTGGCGGCCTCGGGCCCGGTGGTTCGGCGTGCGCCCGGTGTCCGGCCCGGGTGCCCCCTCGAACCCTGGTCTCGCGGTATGGGTCGCTTGCCACCGGACCGTGCTTGGGGCCGCGCCATCCTGCAAGCGCGCGCGCATCCGTTCCAGCCCAATCCTAAAGGGTCGGGTTTCTTAAAGCGGGCGCGCGCGGCTGCTGTGAAGGGGGCCACCGAGGGGGGGGGGCCGGGGGAGAACTGTCGACCTGCGGGACATTCGGCAGTTTCCCGGCAGTGGCGAGAACACAAGCGCGCACGTTGGTGGCTGCGTTGTTGAGGTGGGCGCCCGCTCGCGGCGCTCGTTGCGCGGATGGCGGAGAGGGGGGGGGGGGGGTTGTGTCGTGGGTGCTGGCGTCGAGGCGAGGGTGGTGGTGGTGGGGCGTGCGCAAGGGCACAAGAGGCGCCGTCCTGCCGGGCGGCCGACTGGCCTGTTCTTCCAACTTGCTTTTGTTGGTTTTCTTTTTTCCTCCACTGCATTTTCCATCGTGCGTCTGCCTGCCTTCTTCCCCGGCGTCGCTCTCTCTCTCTCTCTCTCTCTCTCTCTCTCCCTCCCTCTCTCTCTCTCTCTCTCCCTCCCTCCCTCTCTCTCTCTCTCCCCCTCCTCCTTCCCACGTGCCTGCTTCTCCTGTGCGCTGCCATCGTCGTCCTCGCCTGGCCTAACACTCTGCGCTCCGCCCTGGCGTCCCACAGAACCATGTCTATTCCTGAGGGCGATTACGAGAAGGGTGCCAAGCTCTTCAAGACCCGTTGCGCTACCTGCCACACCGTCGAGGTCCGTGCTGTCTCTCTCTCTCCCCCCCCTCCCCTGACCCCTCCTCCTTGCTGCACCGTCCCAGCGTCGTCTGCCTATTTTCCTCCCCTCCTCTCCCCCTTCGCCATGCCCCTCCTCCATGTGTGCCTCCCGCCGCTGTGCCGCCAGCAGTGTCACACATGCATGTTGCTCACGCTCGTGGTCCCTCCTTTCCCTCGTCCACCGGCGCTCTGGTCCCCCGTGTTGGCTTCATACAGGAGGGCTCCGGTAAGACCGGCCCCCACCTGCACGGCCTCTTCGGCCGCACCACCGGTGCTGTCAGCGGCTACAACTACTCTCAGGCCAACAAGAACGCTGGCGTCACCTGGGACGACCAGACCCTGTTCGACTACCTTGAGAACCCCAAGAAGTACATGCCCGGCAACAAGATGGCTTTCGCTGGCTTCAAGAAGGCCGACGACCGTGCCAACATCATTGCCTACCTCAAGGAGGCCACCAAGTAAATGGATCGCGTCTGCTGATGCGCGCGCGCGCGCGCGCGCGTGCGCGTTGCCCGCCTATGTCCGCGCCTGACCGCCGGGTGTATGGTGCTGCTTCGTGTGCGCAAGCCCCCGTGCGTGCGCGCGTGTATATATGTATGTGCGTATGTATATAAGTGTATACATGTATGTGGCCCTCGTGCACCTAGATCTGCCGGGCCGTCTGCCTTCTTTTCCCCCCGACAGAGAGCGGCCCCCGCCCTGCGGCCTTCGGCGGGGCCACAGATGGGCAGGTAGGTGGGGGGGGGGCGACTCGTGGGCCTTCCCCTCTCCTCTCTCCTGTGTCTTTCCTCTGGGGTGCTCCCGCTGAGATAGGGCGAGTCAGAAAAATACACGCATGCCTTTCCATGCGCGCAGTCGCTTTGTCGGCGGGGGCGGTGGGGCGGGGGCATGTGTGCGCACGGCCGGGCCCGGTGTGAGGCTGGCCCTGCGCTGCGCCATGGCTCCCTGCGTGGCGGGGTATGCCATCGTGCTGGGGGCCGCGTGCCTGTCAAGGAGAGGGGGCGCGGAAAAGGCGAGGAGGAGCACCATGCCGGGACAATGGAACTGTGTATTGCGCGTGTGTAGGGAGACAATGTCGAGGAGGGGGGGGGGGGGATCCTCCTTCTTTGCTGTTTTTTCCTCCCTCGGGGGATGGAACAAGGACAAGCAGGGCCGCGAGGGAGACGAAGGACGGAGCAAAGCAGGGGGGGGGGGGGGGGGGGTGCCAAGGAAATCTAGCTGCGCCCCGACCTCACAGCCGGAGCTGCGAGTGGAGCTGCGTGGTGGCCAGCAGCTTGGCCCGGTGGTGAGCCTTGCGCTGGAGACGGAACTGCTCGATCATGTCCGGAGCGGCTTCCATGTCGTCATCGCTCGCGGCGCGCAGCGCCAGAAGCTGCTGCCGCGTCTGCTCGGACGCCTGCTCGGCGGCGCTGGCTTCAGCATGCAGGGCCTGGTGCACGGTTTGCAGGGAGTAGTGCTGCGTGGGTGGGTGGGGGAGAAGGCCGAGCCCGAGCGGGATGGCGAACGTGGGAAGGGAAAAAAAGGGAAAAAAGAAGAAGAAGAAAAAAAGAGACACGGTCAGTACCAGGCCCAGGGCGAGGAGGGGGGGATGGCAAAGTCGCGGCCGGTCGCCCCCGCCATCCCGGCAGAGGGGGGGGGGGGCACAAGTAGGGCGCACCGCAAGCAATTGGTGGAGTCGCGCCCGACGGGCGGCCACCGCGGCACGGAGGTCCTCATGCTGGCTGGCCAGCTGGGCGTGGCGTGCAGCCAGGCCGGCGAGGGTGGCATCCGCCGGCGGGGGAGCCGGCGCGCCCGGGAGAGCGGGCCCGGCAGCGGCGGCCGCGGCGGCGGCGGTCAAACGCGCCTGCAGATCTTCGGCACCGGGCCCGAGCAGCGACCGCGGCAGGAGCTCCGCATCGCCGAGCAGATCCAAGTTCCTCCGCGCCAGCAGGGCATTGCGCTCGGACCACTGATCCAGTCGGGCAGCCTCCTGCGCCAGGCCGGAAATGATGGAGCTCGGGTGGGAAACAGACGCGGCGATGACCGCGGCGATGTCCTCCACCGGCAGGAGGGTAGACTCGACGTAGGCCCGGGTGATCTCCTCCGGGGTGGGCGCCGCCTGCCCGGGGGGGGAGGAGGCCCCCACGGCCGGCAGGTCTCTCCGCAGATCGCCGGACATGGTGCTCAGGCCGCCGGACGGGTCGTCGCCCGGGGGGTCACCGCTGCCGGTGCCGCCGTCGGATTCGGTGACGGCCGGGCTGCTGGCCTCGGAGGCCGTCGCCGGGCTGGCCCCCGCACAGGCCGGGTCCTGGGTGGCGAGCTCGATCGGGAAGTCCGGGACATCGGCCAGCGTGCTTTGCAGCAGGCCATCCAGGAAGAGATCCACCAGGTCCGGCACGGCCCACTGGCCGAGGGCCCCGCCGGTGGCCAGCATCTGAATGATATCCATGTCCAGGCGGCTGAGCTCCATGGTGACCTGATCGCGGGAGATGCGCGTCGACAGGGGGCCCACCCGGGGGGAGGTCCCGGTGGCCGACCCCGTCGAGGCAGTCAGGTCGGCGAAGCTGCCCCCGGGGCCGTACGACGAGGAGGCCGGCTGCTGCTGCTGCTGCTGCTGCTGCTGTGGATGCTGTTGCTGGCCAGCGAGCGGGCCCGGGACAACCTGGGGCAGGTGGCCCACGGGCGGCTGCTGCCCGGGGAAGCCTGATCCGGCGTACCCGCTGCCGCCCGGGGTGGTGGGCATTCCGCCAGGGGCGGTGGAGTAGGGATTGACGGTGGACCCGTGTGCGCCGGCTGCTGGGCCGGCCCCGGTCGATCCGCCGCCATAGGGGTAGGGGGTGGGCGCCGCGCCATAGGGGGAGGAAGCCTGCCCTGGGGCCTGGCCGGGCATTTGCCCGTGAGGAGCCTGGCCGGGCATCTGGCCCTGGGGAGCCTGGCCGGGCATGTGGCCCTGTGCTTGGCCGCCAGCGCCCCAGGGCAGGTCGGCTACCACGCGCTGGATCTCCTGCCCGAGGAGGGAATAGTACGGTGTCCAGGTGGCCATCTGGCGAGGAGGTGGCATTTGTTGTGTTGTTGTCGTTGTTGTTGTTTTTTCCCCCCCCCGTGTGAGATGGTTAGCGCCTGGCCTCGCGCGTGCACGCGGGGAAGAGGGGGCGACGCGTCGCGTCGTGGGCAGCGGAAGGGACATATGCGGCGGGGTGGCCGGGGAGGGAGGGGGCAAGGCAAGAGCGCACCGCCGGGTGGGGGAAGGGCTCCGGCATCCGGTCACGGTGGATGAGCATCAGCACCGGCGGAGTCTGGGGGAAGGTGGAGGACAGGTGGATGCGCAGGCTGTCGGTCGGGAACCGGGGGTTGGACACCTCGAACACGGCGTCGGGCTCCAGGGTCAGCAGCTGGAAGTCCGGGGCCGGGAGGAACTGGCCCAGCGAGTCGATATGGCGCCGGCGCTCCGGGTCACTGGCGGTGCTGGGGCCGTGCGGCGAGGCTCCCCCCGGGCCGGGGGCCGAGTGTGGCCCAAGGGCCCCGGGCGACACGGTCGGCGAATGCGGCGGACGCTTGCCTTGGCCGAGGCCGCCGACGATCCGGGAGAAC
>NW_009242973.1:2009546-2011366 GCF_000388065.1 Fonticula alba | reverse complement strand
CCCCCCCCCCCCCCCCGACGGAACCCCCTCAGAATCGCTCCGGCGCCCATTCGCGGCCGTGGCGCGCGGAAGTACACACATACACATACACACGGCCGGTGCCTGGACCGGGGGCTCCGCGGGCGCGCCCGGAGTTCGCGTGATCCTGGTCACATGCGCAGCATCGTGTGGTCGTGCGGCCGGCCCCGCGCGTGTGTGTGTTGCTGCTGCCGCCCCGCCGGGGCCGCTGCCCCGGGCATGGACGCACCATGGATGACGCTGTCGGCCCGCGCGGGCAGGAGAAGGACTGGGGGGCAAGGGACCACCGTCCCGTGTGTGTGTGCGTGTGTGCGTGTGTGCGCACGCGCATGTGTGTGTGGCTGTGTGTGACGGACATCTCGAGAGTCAAAAGGCCAGGACGAGCTCGATTTGCACCATGCGCCCCGGACAAGCATGCATCTTCCTCTCGCCCACGCGCGCCCCTCTTGTGCCCTCCCCTCCCCTCCCGCCCCCTCCCCCTCTCTTCCCCCCCCCCCCCGCCCCCCGCCGCCGGCCCCTCTTGCCCTTTCTCTTTCCCCCCGATCGCCATGTCGATGATCGCCCCCGCCCGCAAGGCCGGATCGCACGGCAACCGGCGCGCGCAGATGGCCGCCGCCCTGGCCGAGGCCGCCAGCAAGTCGGCCGTCCCGAGCCTGCCGTCCTTCTCGGCCCCGGCCTCCAAGTCCGACAAGCCCGGGGCCAAGCGGCTGAGCAGCGCCGACATTGTGGCCAAATCGGCCACCGGTGCCGCGGCCTCGTCCAAGGGCCCGGCGCCGACCACCAAGAAGCGCGCGCTGCCCACGGCCGCCGGTGCCGACGGCATGCACGGGGCCTCGGAGCGCAAGCGCCTGCGCGCGGCCCACATGCGCCAGCAGCTGGCCAAGCAGCAGGTCGAGGATGAGGCCGACGCGCCGGCCGGCGCGGTCCAGGACAGCCTGGCCTACTACCAGGAGATCGCCACGGCGGCGGCGGCTCGCCGTGCTGCCCGCGCCGCTGTCAAGGGGTGCGTCATGTGTGACCTGTTCCTGTGCTTGTCTCTTGCTTGCTTGCTCGGTTTCTCCCCCCCCCTCCCTCCTGGCGCTTTTGCGCCATCCTTCTTGCGCTTCTTCGCCTCGCCGCGATATCCCCGGGCTGCGACTGTCCCTTGGACCCCTCCCCCCCTGGGGCCGGGGCCGTCGCCCGGCCGCTTGCGGCTTCCCCGCTGGCCTTTGCCCCTAACACTCCTCCTGCCTCCCTCTTTGTCTCTCGCTCCCCCTGCCCCCCCCTGCCCCCTCCCCGGCCCGCTCCTGTTCGCCCGTCTACCCCTCGCCCAGCGAGTCCGCCCCCGAGGATGCGGCCAACGTCATCGGCTCCAAGCGCCTGCTGGAGAAGAGCATCATTTCCAATCGCGGCCTGACGCCCAAGCGCAACAAGCTGCTGAAGAACCCCCGCGTCAAGCGCCGCATCCGCTTCGAGCAGGCCAAGATCAAGCTCAAGAGCGCCGGCCACAAGTCCTGGCAGCCGGAGCTCAACCCCTACGAGGGCGAGGTCACCGGCATCAAGGACTACAACGTCCGCTCGGTGAAGTTCAACTAAGCGCGCATGCGCGCCCCCTGTCCTTGTTGTTGCCCTGCCTACTCCGCTCCCCGCCCGGTGCCTCCATCGTCCTGCACCCCCCTCTTCCTCCTTCTCCCGTCCTGCGTCTCTCTCCCGCCCTTCAGGCGGGGAGAGGGGGGGGGGGGGGCGGGGGGGCCGGACGCCCGGCCGAGAGGCGCCCTCCTCTCTCAGATGTAATATAGAACCAACTGCCAACGAACGTGCAT
>NW_009242973.1:1999311-2008836 GCF_000388065.1 Fonticula alba | reverse complement strand
GCTCGGCTCTCTGCTCCCTGGTGCAGGCATCTGTCTTTCGCGTGCGCATGCCCAACGGCCTGACCAAGCGCGTGCCGTTGGCCGGGCTTGAAGGCATGACCGTTGGCGAGTTTGCCGCGGCGCAGCTCCCGACGGCGGACGCAGGCGCCCCGAGCCCGGGGCTGGCCCTGGACCCGGCCGGCAAGACGCTCCTTCCAGCCGACTCGGGCCTGCTGTCGCATGATCTCCCGTGCGTGCTCTCCGCCAGGATCGTGGCCTCCCCCAGCTGCCCCGGGTCCTGGGCCTTGTCTCGCTCTCGCCCACTCGGCATACCATCGCACTGACCCCGTGGAGCATGCGGCAACCACCATCACTGGCACCACCGCCACCGCCACCGCCACCGCCACCGCCGCCCACTCGCATGGCCTTGGTCCGGCTGCCCTTCCCCCGGCGCAGGAACGGTGCGATGCTCTTTTTGGTGAGCAACACCGGGACCACGGCCAAGCGCCCGGCCGCCGCCGCCGCCAACCCGCTGGACCAGGTGCTGCTGGCATGCCAAGACCCGCTGGCCGATCCGCTCCTAGTGCCCACGGCGGCGGCGGCGGCGGCGGCCACCCCGGCCGTGGTGCCGGTGCGCACGACTCCTGCGCCGGATGGCGCCGGGCGAGGCCCGGCCTTTCTGACGCAGTCCCCGCTGGAGGCCTCGTACCGCAATGAGCGTGGCATCAAGCACGCCAGTGCGCATGCGTTTGTCCGCGCACGCATGGACGCCTCGCGTTCCAGTGCCCTGCATGGCAAGGTGCGCGTCCCTTCATCGGACCCAGCCGCTTGGCCCGGCCCGACCTCCTTCCTGCCTGCCCCGTGGGTTCCCCCCCCCCCCCCCCCCCCCCCCCCCCCCCCACCTGTACTGATGCCCCCGCCGCGCTCCCTTGTGCCCAGTTGGCCGTGGTGGACGATGGAATCGCCGCACTGGCCGAGGCCACGAAGGCGGCCGACCCGGCGGCCGGGCCGGTGTCCGTGGCTGCCATGCCGCCGGCCGTGCGCCTGGCCTCGCAGGAGTACCGCCATGTGGACCATGTCCTCTTTGAGGCGCCGCACCTGGTCGATCGGTTCCTGGCCAGCTGGCGCAACTCCGGCGCCCGGCGCCAGCGTTTCGGCCTGCTGGTCGGCCGGCTGGAGCCCTACACCGGGGTGCCGCTCGGCATCCAGGCGCGCGTGTGTGCCATCTACGAGCCGGAGCAGGAGGACGAGCCGGGGTCGGCGGCCGGGCGCGGGGCCATCCGCCTGAAGGCCGAGGACTTCGCGGCCGAGGTGGCCCGGCTGAATGGCATCCTCCGGCCGTTGGTCCCGGCGCCGCTCAACCCGCCGGCCGATCCGAGCACCATCTCGGCCGCCGGGGCGCGCTTGCTGCTGGAGCCGCTGTGCGTGGTCGGCGCCATCTGGACCGACTTGGAGGATGATGGCACCGGCGCCGGGCGGGTGAAGCCGCGCATGCACCCGGTCAAGTCGGACCGCGAGCTGGAGCTCGAGGCCGTGGCCGGCACGGACCCGGCCGCGGCGCTGGAGCTCCTCCGCCACCGCGCGGCCCCCAAGCTTCTGGACGGGTCGCCGGTGACCTGCGTCGAGGTGGCCGCCATGGCGCGCATGCAATTTGCCCTGTCCAAGCATGGGGGCGGCAGCGGGTCCGTGCAGATGCCCGGCGCCGAGGGGGGCCACTTTGGGAGCCGCTTCGTGTCGGTCATTGTCCATGGCACGTGTGCTGCGAGCTTGGCGCCAGCGCTGTCCCCTCCTCCCGTCGCTCCTTCTCGCCAGATCTCCCTTTTCCCCTCCTCTCGCCCTGCTGTTGCCGCTTCCATCCATCTAACCCCCCGCGGCGTGTGGCAACAGGCGACCGCGATGGCAACCCCGCTCTCGAGGCGTACATGGCCTCCGACCAGGCGGTGGCCCTGATCGCGGCCACCGGGTTGGTCACCGCTTCCAGCGAGCCGACCGCCATGTATGCGCTGCCCGAGGTGCCTGGCCGTTTTGTGCCGGATCTCCTGTTCAGGTGCGTGCTGCCCCCTTCCGGGGTCCTTCGGCTGCGTGCGGTGACTCGTCCCATGCCGCGTATGCCGGGGAGGGCCCAGCGGCGGGGGCATCCCCGTGGCGCGGGTTGGGCATGCGCGCGAGCGCCGGCCATGTCGGTCTCGGGAGGGGTACTCGCATGGGTGGTCGCGGCTTTGCTAACACCGCCGGATCGTGGGCGACCGCCCGTGGCTGCCCCCTGCTGTGGCTTGGCTCCAGTGAGCAGGACGCCCTCGATGACAAGGTCACCAAGAAGGCATCGCCCCTGTTCCCGGTGGAGCTGATGCTGGTGTCCCTGACGCACGGGTTCCCGGCCCCGGGCACGCGGGACTCCTCGACCCCCGGGTCGGCCATGTCCACCTCCGGGGTGTCGTCGTCGGCCGGCGGCTCGCCGATGTCCTCGCTCTCCTCGCTGGGGTCTCTGTCGGGCGCATCCTCGGCCCGTTCCTCGCCGTTGATGATGTCCTCCGGTGCTTCGTCGATGCAGTCTTCGCCCCTGCTGGGCGGCGTGGTGGACCTGACGGTGGTCCGTCCGCGGCCGGTCTTCCCTGACAGCTCTCCCTGTCCCTTCCCGGTGGAAAACCGCTCGCCGACGCCGGTGCACGCGTCGGCCGTGCTGCGCGCGCACTTCCGCGGGCATCAGGCCACCGCGGCCACCACCGGGGGCAATGACGCGGCGCATGATTTCCACTTCTTCGTGTGGCTGCGTGAGCGGGACTTCCTGCCGGACCCGGCCGACCCGGAGGACGCCGATTCGGCCGCCGGCACGGAGCTCACCGCTTGGGCGCGTGCGGCGGTCGGCCTGACCCCGGAGGAGGCGGATCTCATGCAGGCCCTGCAGCGCCGGGCCGCCTCCGACAAGGGCGTCCGTCTGTCCTCGGCCACCAGCGAGCCCGCCCCGGCCGGTGCGCCCATCCTCCCGGCCATCGCCCGGCCAGTCAACACCACGGTCACCTGGTCCACTCTGCAGATGATCAGCTCGTGAGGGGGATATAGCACAGGGGGGGGGGGGGGGGGCGGAGCTGCCTTCCTCCCTCGCCCTCGCTCTCGGCCATCTTTCCCCGGCACCCGGAGGCGCGGCGGGAAAGGTCCAGGGGCCAGCGGCGGCGGGGTGGCGATTCGCGAGTGTTGCGTTTGTTCTTCGGTTTCTTTCCCTCCCCCCCCCCACCCACCCCCATGCACAATACACATCAATGCAGGGCTCTGAGCATGGTGTCGACACACGTCGGGCCGCCGGCCGTGGCGGAGAGTGGCCATGCTTGGCCGTGGTCCACATGCGGCGGGCTCGATGCCGGCAGGACCCCGCACAATCCCTTGTCGGGCGCTGTACTTGAAAAAGGCCGCCACCCACCTCCCCGCCCCGCGTGACAGGCAAGAGTACATGGCGGCATCGGAGGCCGGCCCCGGAAGAGGGAGGAGAAAGGGAGTTGGCGTGTGCGAAATCGTCCAAGGCAAGTGAAGCGTGTATTCTCGCCGAGAGGACGGAGAGAGAGAGAGAGCGCGCGCGCGCGAGAGCGAGAGAGCGGAGAGGGAGGGTCAGGCACACGAGTGAGGCCGGCTACACCAGGTCCTGGAAGAGACCGATCCAGCCGGTCTCCTTGCCGACCGCCAGCTGCAGGGGCCCGGGGGTGCCCGGCGGGCCGCGAGCCGGCCGGCTGGCCATGCAGAAGAGGCTGGACCCGGAGTCGAGGGCCGAGTCATCGGGGACCAGCCGTGCGAAGTCCCCCCCCGAGACCGGGACCCACTGGGCCCCGGGCTTGGCGGCCATGCGAGCCGCGGCCACGGCCCCGGCATCCACCACCAGCAGGCCCAGGCCGACGGCCGGGCAAAAGAGGAACCCCCCGCACGGGGACCAGGCCATCGACCGCAGGGTGGTGGCAAGCCGGGGGATGTCGGCCGACGGGACGGCCGTCTGCATGGCCGGGTCGACGAGCTGCGAGAAGAGCAGCTCCCCGGAGCCCGGGTCGAAGAGGGCCAGCCGGCCATCCGAGTAGAGGACCGCCAGCAGGCCATGGCCGCCGGCCCGGTGCGAGGCATCCCGGCGGAAGGGCCCGACTCGGGCCCGGGCCCCCGGGGCCGAGTGGAAGCACCCCGGCGACAGGCTGATGGCGATGCCCATGCATCCGGCCGGGGCCGGGAAGACCATCAACTCGTAGGCGCCGGCCCGGCGAGCCGCATGGGCCGCCCCCACCGGCCGGTCGAAGTCCGCCTCGAAGGCCGGCAGCCCCAGGGCCTGGGCCTCGCGCAGGGCCTGGCATGCGCGCAGCGGATCCGCCAAGCTCACCAGCACAACATTGCCCGAGAGCAGGGTGCACCCGAGCAGGGTGTCCTCATTGAGACGAGCGGTGACGCATGTGCCCCCGAGGGCCACCGAGGCGATGCACCCGGGGGGCAGGCTCGCGCCGGCCTGCTCGGCCGCCAGGCTGTCCAGGAAGTCCTCGTCATCGAGCGAGCTGTCGCCCGAGAAGTCGGCATCCGTGTCCGAGCCGGAATCCGAGGCCTCGGAGCATGAGCTCGAGCCGGACCCCGGGTCCGGGTCCGGGTCCAGGTCCGAGTCGGACTCCGTGTCGGTCGGGGCCGTGGTGTCGGGCGAGTCGCAAGGGCGCGCCAGGTGGCCGGGGCTGGCGCTGGAGCTTGGCTCGGAGCCCGGGGCCTGGACCGAGGATGCCGGCGAGGAGGGCCCCCAAAGCCGGGCACAGGGGTCGGTATTCCAGAGCTCCGGCGCGTCGGCCTCCGGGTCGACACTCGGGGCCCGGGCGGCCGGCTGGCCGCCCAGCAGAACCTCCAGGTCCCACAGCCGGAAGGCGCCGTCCATGCCACAGGAAGCCAGCAGGCGCAGCCCGGGGTCCAGCGGGGCCGGCAGCATGGCCAGCCCCTTGATCCAATCCCGATGGTGCGGGTCCTCCCCGAGCCCGGGGCCGACCACACAGCCGGGGTGCCCAACTCGCAGGGTGTCATACGGCAGGACGGCCGGCGCGCCAACTTGATCGAGGACCGCCAGCAGGCCAGCCAGGTGCCAGAGGCGCACGGCCCCATCGTCGCCGGCCGTGGCGAAGTACATTTCGCCCGGGCCGGCACCGGCCCCCGGGGTCGGCGCATCCTCCGGCGCATCCTCCGGCGCATCCTCCGGCGCATCCTCCGACGAGCACCGGCGCCGGAAGAAGACCACGCAATTGGCCGCGGTGCCGCCGAAGGGGCCGACCGAGTGCGCGTGCGGCACCGACAGCAGCAACTCCGTGGAGGCCGCGTCAAAGAGATGCACGCCGCCATCCGAAGCACATGCCACCAGGTACCCCCCGCAGGGGGAATACTCCAGGGCGTAGACCGATTGGCCGGAGGCCGGGGCCTCGGCCGGGGCCGACGTTCCGGCGGCCAGCTCCGGAGCCGGGCGCAAGACCGCCGGGCTCAGGCGCCAGCGCAGGCGCCGGGGCGAGGGGCGGCCCAGGCCGCCGCGTGCCGTTTCGCCGGTCACCGGGACCCGGACTGACAGGATCTCCGTCGGGCGCCGGGCCAGCGAGAGGGCCCGGCCGGTGGGCAGCGCCACATGGGTGCATACGCCGCACGATCGGCCCAGGGTGGCGGCGTCAGCTCGGGCCAGCAGTCCGGCCGGGGTGTGTCGACAGCCGCCCGGCGGTGGGAGGGCAGGCGGGTGTTTCATCGGCCTGATACTGCGTGTGTGTGTGCATGCACAGGCGCCGGGGCAAGGTAGAGAGGAGCAGGAGAGAGAGAGAGAGAGAGAGAAAGAGGCAGGAGGAGAAGTGGGGAGACTGGAAGGTCAGGACGTGTGTGTGTGTGTGTGTGTGTGTGTGTGGAGTGGGTGGGGGTGCCCGTGCGTTGAAGGAGGCGCCCGCACTCGTGGGGGCGGGGGCTCTTGAGGGGCTCTGATCTCGTTGCTGGCGGGTCCTGAGTGCTGCCATATGCGGTCGGACCCCCACGTCCCCACCCCTCCCCCGGGACCCTGCCCGTCCGGCTTGAGAGCCAGCTTGCCGGCCGGCGCACCTCATGGAAGAGGCCGGACTAGGGGGGGTGCCTGTAGATTGGCCACACGCAGCCCCCCCCCCCTCCCCCCCCACTACCGCCACCACCCCCGCTGCCGCCGCCCCTGAGGCGAACCTGCCGTCCTCCTGAGGGATATACATTCCTCCCGGAATTGGCCCAGCAAAAGGGGAGTCGCCTTGCGTCGCCCTCCGGCCCCGGCGCCCTGCTTTTTTGTCGCTCCGCCCGTCCGGCCGTTGCCCGTTTGGTGGGGCATGTTGACAAGATCGCGCAGGCCCCCGCGCACGCCTTTTTTTTTATCCACGCCAGGGGTCGCACTTCAGCGAGACGATCTCGTCTCGATCGAGGACTGTGGGAGGACCTTTCGGAATGGCCATCACATGACCCAGGAGCGGGGGAGGCCTCAAGGGGCTCGGTGCACGATGCACGGCCACTGGTCGCCCCCCCCCCCCCCCCCCCCCCGGCGACCCAACCCCCGCCAGACAACTCTCCCCGGAGGACTCACTCATAAGATACTTGTATTCTTTGTTTGTTGTTTGTGTACTTCGAAGGGGGAAACCCCGGAAGTTCGGCAGGGTGACTCGTTGCCGGAGAGTGCAGCGCGCCGAAGAAATCACAAGCAAGAGAAGGGACACCACAGGGGAGGAGAGGGGGACGCGCGGGCATCACGCCGGGGGCCGTTGCCGGCCACCCTCCCCTGGCCTCCCCCCCTCCTCCCCAGGCATGCACACCGTGCCCCTTCTCTTGATTGTCCCGGCGAGCGGCATGCGCGTGTGCTTCCGGTGACCATGTCTCCCCCACTAGGGGCATCATGCGGCCCCGGGAACCACGGCCCGGAAGGCGCCAAACAGACCGAACATGATGAAGAGGACGGACCCAATCAATGTGACTGTGTGGCCGGAGGCGCAAGGTGTGGCCGGGGCTGTCAGACCGGATGCCGGCCAAGGCACAGGGAGGAAGCGAAACGCCCTGCGGCGGGGAGGAACCTTGCACGTACCGGCCTTGATGGACACCCGCTCGGCAAGGAGACGCCCGCCGACCACCGCGATGCCGGTGCACATGGCATGGCCCAGCAGCGAGCCGATGGTCACGCCATAGATGTTCTGCGAGAGGGGCCCGGGACCCAGCCCAAGGGAGGAGGGAGCACCACCCGGCAAGGGCGAACAGGAGGATGTCAGCGATCAAGCATGGGTCATTGCTGGAGGGACCGGAGTCACGGCCAAGTCGCCGGGCAGGAGGCAGGAGGCAGGAGGGGAAGCAGAAGCCGCAGCCCCGCGGCCCCGCAGCCCTCTCGGCAACGCACCTGCGCCGCAGCCAGGGCCATGGTGGTGATCTGCGAGCGGTCCCCCCACTCGGCCACGACCACCATCATGAAGGTATTCAACACGGCCACCGGGATGAGGCTGGTCACCGGGCGTAAAACTTGCTGGACCCCAGCGACACAGGCCCGGAGAGACCGCACCACCGACCGGGCCGCGCTGCTCACCTCGGCCGGGGTGGAGGAGGTGGCAGCATGGGCCACCCCCTTGGCATCGTCGGCCGGCAGGCCCAGCTCCGGGTCCAGGACCTGGGCCTTGGAGGGGGCGCTGGCCATCGAGGCCGGCCCTGTGGAGGAGGACTCCGAGCCCGGGCCCTCGGCGTCCTGCTTGAAGTGGGCCTTCACTTCGGCCTCCACTTCGGCCAGCTCCTCCGAGGCGTCCTCCTCCATGGTACGCCACTCGAGGATGCCGCGCACGCCGCACACCAAAAACAGGGCGATGGCCGACCAGGTCACCAGCCACGGGGGGAAGAGCACGGGCGCCGCCACGCCGAGGGCGCACGAGAGAACCGTCATGAAGGCCAGCGCGCCCCAGGCCCCGAGCCAGATGTGCAGTCGCGGGCTGTGGCATGTCCGCATGATGGCGTCAGCGCGAAGGCACCGGAGCCGCAGGAGGAAGCAGCAGGGCAGACCCAAAGAGGCAGAGAGAAAGGCAGAGAGGAAGGCAGAGAGAAAGGCAGAGAGGAGCCGGCGCTCGACGCGGTCGGCGGGACGCACAGCTTCATGGCCAGGATGGCCGCCAGGAAGAAGGTCTTATCGCCGATCTCACTGGCCAGGGTCATGGCCACGCCAGCCAGCAGGGCACGCTTGAAGCCGACCGGGCTGGCCGGCGGTGAGCCCACGTCACCCGGGCCGCCTTGCGTCTGGCTGTAGACCGGATAGCGCGGGGCACTGCTGTCCGCCCGCCAGTACCAGTGCCCGGGGTCGGAGTCGGCCTGGCCGGGAGTCGGGGCGGCCCCGCGCGGGGTGAGCACCGGCGCCGAGAGCTTCTGCCGTGTGCCCGGCAGCACGCCGACCACAAAGCGGTCCCGAGGGAGCGGAAGCGGCCCGGACTGCCCGGCGCGAAGGGAGGCCCGGCAAGCGGGAGGCCAAGGCGGTGGGTGTCAGCACAAGCGCGAGAGCCGGAGATCCGGAAGTGCCGCGGCGGCCGGCAGCAACATGCGCACCTCCGATGAGAGATCCCCCTCGGAGGACCGATGTTCCGGGGCCATTTCGATGAGGACGTCGCGCAGGGTGAAGCTGAACTCCCGCGGGCGGGCGGCTCCGGAGCCGGCGGCCGAGAGGCTGCGCCGGTGGAGGAGGAGCTCGGCATCGGAACGCGGGCCAAGCAGCGGCTCGGCCGGCGCCGCGGCAACTTCCGCCCGGCCAGTCTCGCCGAGCAGCACCAGCGCCAGCGCCAGGAGGCCGAGCAGACGCGCGGTCGGTCGCCGCATCATGGCCATCCGATGGGTGTTAAGATGTCTGGGAGGGGGAGGGGGGGGAAGGCGAGGAGGCGAGGGGGCGGGGAGGCGAGGGGGCGAGGGGCAAAGGAGAGGGACGGGGCCAAGAACCGGGCCGGCGGATGGGGAGCTGGGAGGGGCAGAGGAGGAGGATGGTTTCGCGATCCCGCCTGCTCCCCCGCCAGGACCAGGGTTGATCGAGAAAAGTGGCCCCGACACCGCGGACGTGTGCGGACTCAATGTGCCGTGCCCCACCCCGCCCCCCTCCCTGCCCGGGTAATATGCCACTTCGCGCCGCTGCCCGGGTGTCGGTGTCGGCTCTCATACGCACCCACACGCACCGCGGGTGCGGCGCCCGCCCCCTCGGCCCGGGGCCTCTCCGCTCGATCGGGCGGCTCTAGCCCGCAGGCGGGCGTGCCCGCCAGTCGACTGTGGATGCGGATGTGGATGCGCCGGTGGCAGGAGGGACCGGCGAACGCTGGCCTGACAGTTGACCGTGTGTGATTAATTGAGAGTCACGAGCGCGCCCCGGCCGCGGCGGGCGCGCTCCACCATGCGGGCCAGGCAGCCACGGCTCTCCGTTGGCATGTGGCGCACTCGCCCAGGCCGCCAGCCGGGTTCAAATCACAGTCGCCCGCACACGCCAGGGGCTTGGGAAGCCTGTTCTCCATAGAAAGAGAGAGAGACCCATCCCTGCCACACAGATCCCTCTCTCCCCCCCCCCCCCCC
>NW_009242973.1:1997230-1999278 GCF_000388065.1 Fonticula alba | reverse complement strand
CCCCGGCCAACACCCATCTACTGGGCCTTGCCCAGGCGGCCTTCTTGGACCTCGATGTGCGTCTGCGGGTCCCCCCCCCCCCCACTGCCGCCGCCGCCGCCGCCCCCTCCACCCTGGGCATGGGCGCGCGTGCTGCCACATTTTCGCTGACTTCCCCCCTCCCCCCTCGCCGGGACAGATTTCAACCTCCCCCGGGCGGGTGTTCCTCATGGATGGCCCGCTGCTGAAGCAGTGCCGTAAGCAGCCCAAGTGCCGGCACTTTGTGCTCTTCAACGATGCCCTGGTCTATGGAACCATCATCTCCGGGCGCGGAGGCACCATCACCGGGCAGGCAGGGCCATCGGAGCTGGGAGCCGATGGCGCTGGCAAGGCCCATGCCCCCCCTGCCAGCACGCCCCTCCTTCCACTGCGCTGCGTCAACGGGGTCCTCCTGTCGTACCATGCGATGGTCGTCAAGCCGGTGACTGGCCACGGTGCGTTGCACACGCACATATGCACACGCACATATGCACACGCACATATGCACACGCACATATGCACACAAACGCGCATGGATGGCCCCCTCACCTTGTTGCTGCCCGCCACGTGTGGCCCATTTGGTCGCGGATGCAGCCGATTTGCAATTCGGCTTCCAAATCAGCACCCCCGGGCGATCCTTCCAGGTCTTCTGCGCCTCGGCCGACGAGCGAGACGCCTGGCTCGGGGCCCTGACGCATTTCACCCTTCCGGAGCGCATGGGCGGTTCGGTGTCCCTCGCCGCGGTGTGGGTGCCCGACAAGCTGGCCGGCAACTGCATGGTCTGTCGAACCACGCGCTTCACTCTCTTTCGTCGGCGGGTACGCACCTGTCCACCGGTCCCCGGGGTGATGCCGATCGCGCCCTTGAAGTGGGAATGCGCGCCATCCTCCCCTCCCTCTGCCCCTGTCGCCTCGCCCTTTTCCCCTCCCACCTCCCCCCCTCACACACACACACACACACACACGCACACACGTGCCTCCTGCTTGGCCAAAACCTCGCGCTCCTGCTGTCCCCTTCCTTTCTCTTGGGCCTGCAGCACCACTGCCGGAAGTGCGGTCGGGTTGTGTGTGGCCCCTGCTCGCCGCACCGGTTTTACCTGCCGGGCTTTGGGAACTCGCCGCAGCGGATATGCGATCTTTGCATTGGTGCGCCCCTCTCCCTTTTTTGAGCACCCCCCCCCCCCCCCCCCAATCTCCTGGCACGGGGTGGGAAATCCCGGGCACCCTGCATGGTTGTGTGCATGCGCACATGCCCCACTCAGCATCGATCGATCCTGCGCTCCTACTCTCCTGCCCTCTTGCCATCTTGCTCCCTGTCTCCTGTGCCCCATGCTGACCAAGCGACCGGCTCGGCCTGCCCTCCCCCTTTCCTTCGCCCTTTCTCCCCGGGATATCCCTCCAGGCCTGCTAAGCACCCGGCACATCACCATCACCACACTTAGCGGCGACCTGCCAGCCACCGACGGGCAGTCCGACTGCCTGGACACCCGGCACGCCGCGTCGGAGGCCTTCCATCTGGCCTTCGAGGACGATGGCACTTCCTCTGACGGAGATAGCGCCGATGATGACGACGATGACGACGACAACACCAACAACTACACCCGTGGCCATGACAACGGCCATGGTCCGGGCGGCGACCACGAGCCCGATGGACACAATGACGACACAGTCTCCCTATCCCCCGACCGCATGCCCGACGGGGGGCAACACAAGGGGCAAAGGGAGGACAACACGCACCTTGTATGCTTCCAGCATCCCCGCCCGGCGGCGACCGCCACCGCCATCCCCGACGGCCACCATCAGCCATAGAGAGTAGATTTTCCCGAGTCCTGTCAAATGCCTGCGTGGAGCTGAGGCGATTGCACCTGAGTCAGGTGCCCGGAGTCCCGCATGGTGAGCGTGCCCCGGGTGCATGCTCCCGCGCGCGCATGTGCATGTGTGGAAGTATGAATGTGGGTATATATGTGCGAGTGCACTGACAAGGGCGGCGAGCGGGGAGAGACCCCATCGGGGGGACGGGGGGGGGGGGGG
>NW_009242973.1:1993655-1996965 GCF_000388065.1 Fonticula alba | reverse complement strand
GGGGGGGGGGGAGCTTTGGCTCACGCCGGCAACCTCAGGCATTTTGCTGGGCCGACGTGGTGGAGACGGTGCTCTGGGTCCGGTCGCGGACCACCTTCTCCAGCAGGGTGTGGATGGTCAGGGCCCCGGTGGTAGCCTGGTTGACCAGCTCCTCTAACCGGTCGATGTGCAGGCGGGTATCCACCTGCGAGCGGTTGCAGGATAGGTGGCCGGGTGGATTTGGGGGGGATCGCGAGGTGGCCGGCGGGGATACAAGTCAGACAATGGAAGCCCGACGGGAGCGGAGTGAGGGGGGGGGGGGAGAAAAAAAAGAGACAAATGCACATGTACAACGACGCACATCCAGGTACACCACACCGCCGGTCACCGGGAGCACGGCAACGGTGGCCGTCGGCGAGCCGCCGAAAGACTGCTCTTCGTTCTGGTTCGGGTCGATGACGGTGATATCATTGAGCAGAGCCGAAGAGGAGGCTGCAAGCGCGGAACAGGGGTCGAGGGTGAGAAAAATAGGACCCTCAAAGGAGCAGGATGGACCGGTTGGACCGATAACAAGTGGCAGCTTAAGGGGGAGGGGGGCGAGAGAAAAGGAGCGAGAGAGAGAGAGAGAGAGGGAGGGAGGGAGAGAGAGAGAGGCGTGATGCAAGGCCAGACGCACCACACAGGTAGTCACGGATCTCGATGCCAGCGTCGATCAGGGCCAGGGTTGTGGCATTGATGCAGGCCACAAGCATTCCGCCATCGGACTGGAGAACCTCGACGAAGATGTCAATTTGCGACCGCGGGGGGATCTTATCAATGGCAATGGTCGAGGAAAAGGCCTTCTCCAGGGCCGATGCGTGGCTCATGGTGCGGCTATTCGCGAGGCCGGTGTCCGGTTAGAGAAGGAGGGCCGATGGCGTGTGGACATGCGCGAGCGCGTGCCCGGGCGTGCGGCGCTTGGCCAGCGAGCAGCGAGAAGGAACACCCACAAGGGCGGCACGTACCGGTCACCCTTGATCTTGCGGCGACGCTCGCCACCACTGAAAGTGGCCATGCTGAACTGGCAGCACACCGTGGCACGGTCACTGGACTGGGTGGTCTGGCGCGCGGCCTTGGCACTGGAGACCTGCGTGTGTGTGTGTGTGTGGGTGGATGAGTGGGCGGGTGGATATGTTTGAATAAAAAAGGCAAGCAAAGGGCAAGAGCGCCAGCGTGGGGGCACACATCAAAGCGCGGAGCCTGGATCGAGGGCCAGCGAGGAGGGGGCACGCACCTCGCGCGGGCCATACACGGCCACCAGAACGCGAGTATTACCGAGCTCGAGGTAGGAGGAGCCGTCGGCATCGGTCAGCGGGCCGGAGCGCACACGCAGGCGCCGGAGCTCATTGACTCGCCGCCCATCCAGGCGGAGACCCTCTGGCGAGACGAACTCCCGGGAGGCAAACTGCAACACAAGGCAGGGAGCGGGAGCGAGGGTGAAAAGACAGCAAAGGGTAAGTGGCCCCAGCTGGGCTGGAGGAGGGGAAAGAGTGAAGGAGAAGTGGCGGGAGCGGGGCAGGTCGCGTGTGCATGTACCATTATGGGAGGGAGGGAGGGAAGGGAGATGCGGGGGAGGACAGCAGGGGAAAAGGAAGACGGGAGCCAGAGGCGGGGCGAGGCAAAGACGGATGGAGAAGACCGGAAGGAAGAGGGGAGGGGGAGAGAGAGGGAGAGAGAGAGAGCGGAGAGGGAGCTGCCGGGGCCCTGGCGGGGCGGGTGGTCCGCGCGGACGCGGCCCAAAAGAAATGATGGCGTCAATGGTGTCCCCCCGTCGCCGGGGACCACCGAGCTTTCCCCGACCGGCGCGCATCTCCCGACCCCCTCGCCCCTGGTGCCAGGCAATGCGTGCGCGCCCGGGCGCCCCGCGGCCCCCGGGGGCCCCCCCCCCCCCCCCGAACGCCCTCCGGCTGGGAAGCATGCAGGGCGAAGCCTCGTCAAAGTGCCAACGCTCGGCGCGGCTGGCGGCATGAGGCCGAGCATGTGACCCGAAGTCTCGGCGATGTGTCTTCGTTGGTAGATGTATTGAGACGAGGTCTCCACAAGGGCAAAGGAAGTGCATGCGTGCGCGATCGCGCGCGCGCGCACACACACACACACACACATACGCACGCGTACACACGCACGCCTGCCGCGCGGGGAGGGACACAGCAGGGGAGCACACCGCGATACGGCCGGCCAGCCGACGGGGGAGGAGCACGCGCGTGGTGCTAATAGTACCACCGGTTGATCTCGCCACCACCGAACTCCTCGGCGAAGGAGTAGCTGGCGCCCATGTCCTGCAGGAGAACATCCTCCGGGAACATGTAGTACGGATGCCGGTGCAGGAAGGACGGCACGGGGGCCGGCATGTATGGGCCCGGCGGCGCCGGGGGGTAGAGACCCGGCGGAGGCGGCGGGCTGTAAGGGGCCGGAACCACCGGGGTCGAGTAGGGCGGCGGCGGCGGCGACGACCCCGGCCCCGGCGCTGCTCCCGACCGCGGGGGCATGTTCGGGCCCGGGGGCAATGGCGGCGCCGGGGGGATGGTGGAGCCGGAGCCGGTGCCCGGGCCGGGCGCCTCGAACACCGACACCGGGCGCGGGGTGTGCGGGTTGGAGGAGGGCGACACGCCGACCGCCTCGGCCAGGACCGGCCGCCGGGGGGGCGGCTGGCCGGGCTGGTCAGCCGGCAGGGCACCCAGCTCCGGCAATTCGGACATGCGATTGGAGCTGGCCCACCCGGCCGACGGCTGGATGAGCGTCCGGCCGAAGTAGTAATTGATGAGGAAGCGCTTGTTTTCCTGCTCCACCTGCAGATCCCCGCGCGACTCGGACGCCCGACGGGCGGCCTGCGACCGGCGGAAGTCCGAGAAGACCAGCGCCGCCAGGATCAGCACCAGCAGGCACAGGAGGAAGGCCCGGGTCGAAAGGAAGAGGAAGATGCTGCGCCAGGGCTGCGCCAGGTGCAAGATGGCGTCCACCAGCGAGTGCGCGGCGGACTCGAGCCCGGCGTGCGGCCCGCACGCCGGCTTCAGCACCAGGAACCCATACGTCAGGGTGCCGGTGCAGATGAAGAGCGTCAGCAGCATGGCCAGCAGGCAGGTCCGCGCGAAGGAGTAGATGGAGATCAGATAGCGTGGCGGGGACAGGAGCCACTGGGTGGCCCAGATCTTCAGGTAGAAGAGGATGACCACCATGGGCATGCCGAAGAGGGCCACCATCGGGGAGTAAAACATGCCGAACCTGCGCGCGGCGGGCCCCGGGCGGTGGGAGAGCACGAAGGTGCGTGGGGAGGCGGCAAAGGGACCGGGGGGGG
>NW_009242973.1:1991101-1993575 GCF_000388065.1 Fonticula alba | reverse complement strand
AGGGGCCGGGGACAAGGGAAAGAGAGGGGCAAAGAAAGCCGAAAGGGGAGCAAGAGAACACGGCAGGCGGCGCACCAGATGATGGCTTGGAAGTAGATGAGATTGAGCGAATCGTTGGCCAC
Organism: Fonticula alba; assembly: GCF_000388065.1. Classification (NCBI taxonomy): domain Eukaryota; order Rotosphaerida; family Fonticulaceae; genus Fonticula; species Fonticula alba. The sequence continues at coordinate 1,993,453 of NW_009242973.1, read as the reverse complement.
ATCAAGCTCGATATGGCGCCAGCCGAGGAAGTGCCGGCAGAAGAGGGGGCTGATGAAGGTCAAGACACTGGACGTCAGGAAGGAGGTCCACAGGAGACTGTGCAACTCCATGCCGAGGGAGGTTTCCCAGCAGCGATCCTCGACGGTGCTGCCACTGGAAGCTGATGCGCTGCTGGCGATAATGGACAGGAATGACTGCAGCGCTCCGGCCCCGGCCCCGGCCCCGGTGGGAAAGTCCCACGGGTTGCCCGGGGAGGCGGAGATGAAATAGCCCACCACCAGGAAGAGCAGGCTGAAAATGCGCATGACGTAGGTCCTGAAGTGGGGAGAGGGGGGTCAGGAAGGGGAGGGCCCTGGGGCGGATGGCTGAGGGGCTCAATGGGCATGTGTGCATGTGTGCGTGTGTGTGTGCGTGTGTCCATGTGTGCATGTGTGTGCGTGTGTGGACAAAGATGTGTGCATAGGCCCGAGCATGGACATGTAGGTGTGCATGTACCGGAAGAGCGTCAGCTTGTATGTGACTGCCGGGTTGGACCACCTCTCGAGGCCGCCGAGGAAGCCGTAAACAAATGGAGAGATGATGTTGATGGCGGTCATCAGCAAGGCGGTGATCTTGATTTCCACCTCATAGTCGCCGACGTGCAGGGTGCGCGAATGCAACGACGGGGTACTGGCGAACACCGCGATCAGGACGATGCCCAGCACCAGAAGCGACAGAATGAGCACATTCAGCAGCAACCGCAGAGCCCACAGGAAGAGCAGCTGACGGGTGGTGCGCTGGAGACGCCGCCGCCGGAGGTTGGCCCGGGAAATGTGCGTCTTCAGGGTAATGGTGATGGCCTGCCGGTGGGCCTGGATGGCTGACCGGGCCGTCAGCGCGTGGTTCCAGCTGGAGAAGACCAGCGACGCGCAGGGGGACGACCGGGAAAGATTGCTGTTGAATGAGCGCGTCATACTGCTGGAGGCGGACCAGAAGGCGTGAATGCTGTGCATGCATGTGGATGGAGGAGAACCAAAGGGGAGGGGGGGGGGGGAGGCAGGGGACCGAGACAGCAAGGGAGGGAGCGACCGAAGACTGGACGGTGAGGGAAGGCGAGGGCTGCGCAATGGAAAGGGGGATGGCGGAATATGTGTGTGCGTTTGGCCATGATGCGGGCGGCGCACCGGTTGTAGATGAAGATCGCCGACAGGAGCAGGGCGCACATGGCGCACAGGAAGAAGGCAAGCGGGAAGTTGTAGCCGCCCAGGGTGGAGGCCGACTTCGGCGGGTACCCGCCATAGAAGAAGAAGGAAGTGGCAGTGACTTCGCCCTAGGGGACATGGCAGGGAAGGAGCCCACAGCACCAGGGGTAAGGACACGCCAGCGAGGGAGGTGGCGGAGGGGAGGGGGAACAGCATATGCCGGTGGCCAGGACGCACAAAAACATCGGGCAAGTAGGGGAAGAAGTCGATGTGGCTCGAGGAGAAGTCGAAGACCAACATGCCCGGGATGAACAAGAAGCACAGAGACATGACGAAACTCAGGAAGCATAGGAACAGAATCCACCTTAGGGCCGGGCAGAGAGGGGGGGGGGGGCGAGAGAGGGGAGGGAGGGAGAGAATTAGACCAGGCGACAGGCGACAAAACAGGGACAGTGGCAAACCGAGGCGACGGGAGGGCAAACTTGCGCATGGGCGCCAAAAGACACACCGCATCATCACGAAGAAGGAGGCGTAGGCGCCGCCGTAAAGGACCTCAATGCGATTGATGCGGTCGGTCCAGGGGATGAACGAGGAGAAAAACAGCCGGACCCCCTTGCGGAAGGAGGAGACCGAATTGAAGAAGGCCGTCGACCGGCCGGCCCGGCGCCCGTACAATTGCGACTGGCGCAGGCGCCGAGCGCGGCACTGCACCGTCTTATACAGGTCCAAGTCCAGCGGCACGGGCAGCGGCGGGGCCGAACTATTCAGCAGGAAGTCGTTGGTCGAAAAGTAGCCCTTCTCCTCGGGCGACTGCTCGGCGAAGGGACCCAAACATGGGGGGGGGGGGGGGGGAGGAGTCGTGTCAGCGCCCACACTCCGCCAGACGCCGGGAAGAGGACGGTCATCGGCAACATGCTGGCTGTCGTACCAGGAGCTCAAACTCGTCGGTGCTGGATGGCGGGGCGAGACTCCGCCGGGACCGTGTGGTCCCGGACACCTTGCCGGCGGTCATCGTCGGTTGGCTCGGGCCTCGGGCGGGAGGGGAGCCGGGGCAGGCGCGGGTGTGCCCGTGTGCGTAAATGCGCAGGCGGGCCCTACAAACTCGAGGCCGACTGCTCGGGCTTGCGGACACCCGATGCAGCAATGGAGAGGGGCGGGCGCCGCGCGGGG
>NW_009242973.1:1986546-1991009 GCF_000388065.1 Fonticula alba | reverse complement strand
GGGGAAAGAGAGAGGAGGAGGGAGAGAGAGAGGGAGGGAGGGAGGGCGCGAGGCAGGCAGACAAAGGGGGAGGGGCAAGAGGCTGGGATGGGGCTGTGGCACGGTCACCCCGGGGTGGCATGGTGCAGCAGGCCGTCCCTAAGAAGGGGCAGCCGTTGCACACCCCCGTACGCACACTCGCGCGGTCGAGACCAGGACGAGGAGAGAGGGGAGCAGGCGCCGGGGACCAGCACGGCACGCAGGGGCGCCTCGCCATCCCTCCTCCTCCGCCGCCGCCGCCGCCGCCGCCGCCGCCAACCGCCGCCCACCGCCGACGGGAGGGTAGGGGCACCGGCGCAGGGAGGGGGATCGCCTTCCCCTGGGGCCGCGCTTGGACCCCTGGACGGGTGCCAATCCTCGCCTCGCGTCCCACCGGCGATCGCGCGCGCGTGCGCGCGCCAGCCCAGGGGCCCTGTCGATCCCGGCCGGCTCTTCTTTGCCCAGTCGGGAATCCGAGGCCCCTTCTCGCGCGGATGCCCGCCCCCGTCGGGTCGAGATCGCGCGCGATCACCCACATCCCCCCGAGCCGGGCAGGGACGAGGGGCCGGGGCAGGGGACGCGCCGCGTCGGCCGGGGCCAAGACCGGGGCCGGGGTCAGGTACCCCCGACACCGTCTCTCATCCAGGGGTCGGCCCGCGCCGGGCTCATTTGCCATGGACGTGCGCTCCGGGCTTTCCTCTTCTCTGGCCCCCTCTCCCGCCCGCCCGCCCGCCCGCCCGCCCGCCCGCGCACCCTGCAACCGCCCTCCCTGATCTCTGGCTCCCGAAGGGGCTGTCGGCGCCGGCAGAAACACCCGCCCGCGGCGCCCCTGGGACGCACATCTGCAACATATTCCCTGGGCGCCGACCGGACGCCCCCAGCACACGCCACACACCCCCGGCCGGGGCGACGCGAAGGCGTGGCGCGGCGAAAACCAGCCCGGGTGTTGGAACACCCACGCAACCCCGGTTAAAACCCCGCGGGGGCGGGCCACGCCTCTCGATGAGCCCCCGAACGGCGGACGCGCTCCCTGTGTCCAGCGTTGGCATCCGGTCACGCGGTGCGATCACGCCGCAGAACAGCGCTCCGCGCCCCCTCTTCAGCGGCCGGCCGGCGGCCGGACCGGCGTCGGCACCTCGGCACCTCTCTCCCCTGTCCGTGTCTGCACGCCCCTCGCCCCCGTTCCCATACCCTCGCGCCCTCGCCCCCTTTTGGCCCTCCTGCTCGCGCCCCCTCTCGCTCGCTCGCTCGCTCGCTCGCTCTTGCCCGACTCTCGCCACGATGGACCTGCCGGTCTCGAACGCGCTGTCAGCCGTCCTGTGCGTGGGCATCGTCGCTCGGGTCGCCGCCGCCGCCGCCGCCGCCGCCGCCTCTGCTGCTCGGCTCACTCCCCACGCCCGAGGCTAACTCCCGCCATCTGCCCGCCGCCTCCCCCTATCTGCTGTCCCGCTCAAACGCGCGCTTTCCCTCGGGCGAAGATCGCAGCCCGGGAACGACGGTGTCCTGGTGTCCGGCCCGGATGGCTTCTGCATCCATGGTACTGTCTCGCCTGGCATCCCCTGCTGCGCCGAACCCCGGTCCCCGCGGTGACTCCCCTCCTCCCCGCGTGCGGTCTCCCTGTGGCTGACACGAAATTCCCCTCGCCCGCAGCTGCCGGCAAGCTTGCGCCCGAGCAGAGCCCCTTCTTCTCGGCGGCCATCGACCACTCGCGCCGGCTGGCGGCGATTTTCAACCGCACCGCCGGGGCCGGCGCCCCGTCCGCTCCCTCGGCGGTGCCTGTCACCTTGGTCGTGGAGAGCGACTCTGGGTATGTTCCCCCTGGGAGACTGGCCGCGAGATGGTGGCTCCTGACTGACCCCGGCCCTGTCCTCCTCGCCTGCACTCCCTTCGCGCGACTCCGGTAGGAGGACCATGGTCCGCCAGCTGTCCCCGCAGTCGGGCTTTACGTTGGCGCTTCTGCGCAGCCGCAGCCCGCAGCACCACCACACGGCGCACGTCGTCCCCGACGCGCAGGCCGCCTCCGTGGAGTCATCTTCCCCGGATACCGGCGAGTCTGCTTGAGTGCTGGAGGGTGTCCTGCGGCCAGAGGTCGGGCGACCCCGGCGCACGGCTCCCTCCCTCTGGGCGCTCTCGGCCTCCCCCTCCTAATGCCTCCCCGCCTGTTGGCCGGCGGATGAAAAGTGAAAATAAAAATAAAGACACACGAAAGAAGGCCCGGCATCCGGCTTTCCCTCCCCGATGGTCGGTCGATCCGAGCATATTCCGGAGGCCGGGTGCATAGGCGAGGGCGACGCGCGCGCGAGCAAAAGGCCAAAAGGAAGAGTGAGTACGAAACGCGGACCGGGGGGGGGGGGGGGGGGGCGGCCTGGACAGCTTCTACTCCCAACGAACCATGATCGATGCCCGGGCCGCCGATGAGCCGTTCATTGCTGTCCGCGATCCGTTCTCAGCCGCCCGTCTGGCACCCTCCCCCCCACAGTAGGAGCGCCTTCGGCTGGCGGAGCAAGATCTGGGCCGGGAGGTCGCCGGGGACATTTGAAAAACCTCGAAGGCACACCCCTCCCACCTCCATGCTCCCGCTATCTCTCCCTGCCCTCGGCCTGTGACCCGTCGCACGCACGCACGCACGCACGCACGCATCCCCACTTGCCCTCGTGGACTTCTCCCGATGCCGGCGCCCGCCTCATCGCCCTCCCTCTCGGGGAGCCCGGCAACACAAGCACCGCCCGTGGACCCGGCACAATTGGAGCCACTTGTTGCGTATGACGGGGACAGCATCATTGCTGATCCGCGGCAGGTATGCACCCGCCAGCCTGGCCCCCGGGCCACAGTGCCCTACGCCCCCACACATGCCTGACCGTCCGCTGTCGGGGCCTTCTTCCTTTCGTCCTTCCTCACCCCTCCCCCCCCCCCCAAACAAACGCATTTCCCTGTGCCTCCGGCAGAGGGGTAACCCCGCGCTCATTGCTCTTGAACGCATGCGCCGGATGGTTTTGGCAAGCCGAGCGGCCGGGACTCGCCGCACGCGCGATCCGCAGGATCTTCCCACTGACCCACCACCGGCAGTCGAGTTTCTGCCGCTGGCCTGTGGGGACTTTATCCTTGGGCGCACGGCATGCGCCATCTTCCTCTGGTCCGTTGCCCATCCCCGACTCGCTCCCTCGCCTTGTGCTGTCTGATTCCCGGGGGGGGGGGGGGGGGGAGGGGGTTTCCGAAGCTGACCCGCTCGTTCACCCATTTACACACACACACACACGCACGCATCGACCCAGCACAAGCTACCACCGGCAATTTCCCGCCTACGTGTACGAACAGGCCAAGCGCCTCGGCGGCAGCTTCGACCTGCGCCTGCTGCTGGTCTTGTGCGATAGTGTGCGTACCTGCCCCTCATGCCCTCCATCTCCATCTCCATCCTCCTGCCTTCGCCTCCGCTTTGCTGGCACTCCTCGAGGCCGCCCCTCGCGGCCGCCCCTCGCGGCCGCCCCTCGTGCTTTCAGCTGACGGTGATCACTCCATGCCGCGGGGTGGGGGGCCCATCGCCAGCCCAATGACACGGACATCCTCACCGAGCTCACCCGGCTGGCAGTCAACTACCGGCTGACCATCCTGCTGGCCGAGACCCCGGACGAAGTGGCCCGCATCCTGGTCACGACTCGCCGGACGACCCTCGCCATGGCCGGCACGACGACCCTGCCGCTGCACTATCTGACGGGACCCTCGGCCGGCGGGGACCATGCCGGCCAGGACGACGATGACGATGACCTTGACGACGACCCGGATGCCGAGGGCACCGGGCCGGCGCAGCGCCACACCCGGCGCGACCCCCACGCGCCAGACATCGTGGGCTTCCTGCTGACCGTGCGCGGCATCAACCGGACCGATGCCCAGCGCCTGCGGCGCACCTTCCCTGTATGTGCACCCTTCCCGCCCTCTCGCCCTCTGCCTTTGTCCGCCTCCTCCCGGCGCATCTGTTTGCAGGCCCTGCCGCCGCCCGACGGCTGTCCTCTTGCCCCTGGCACCCCTCGGGGGCTCCCCTCGGCAAATTCCCCCCCACCGGCAGGCCGGGGGGCGTCTTGCATCTTCTGACACACCATCGCCTCGACCCTCGCCGGTGCGGGGGTCCCCTTCCTTCCCTTCACCTTGCTAGACCGTCCAGGCGCTGGCCGCCGCATCGGTGGCCGACCTGCAAGCCGTCCCGGGCATCGGCCGGGAGAAAGCCACCCGCGTGCGGGAGGCCTTCCGTGAACCTCTCTGGCTGCCGGACACATCAGCCGACGCGGGCGTCATGTGATACCCCGGACGTGACCCGGGCCAAGGCTTCGGCCTGTCTTCGCCCATCGGAGGCGGCGGCACAAGAATATACCCGCACGCACAGACGTACACACAGGCCCTCCCTTCCCCGGCTCCCTCCCAAGAGTCTTGGTTTGGGCCGGGGGGGGGGGGGG